>NC_068938.1:77871376-78183334 GCF_016801865.2 Culex pipiens pallens | reverse complement strand
GTCATAACTTGAGACAGGGTTGCCAGATCTTCAATGTCTTGGACTCATTGGAAAGGCTTTTCGATTACCTATCCAACGATGAGTTGGATGATGGATCCGGACATAGTTTACATACATTTAAGTGAGATCCGGCATCAAAAAAGTACATAAATATCACTAAAGTGGTCATAACTTGAGACAGGGTTGCCAGAACTTCAATATTTTGGACTCGTTGGAAAGGTCTTTTGATAACCTAACCAACGATGGGTCGGGTGATGGGTCTGGACATAGTTTACATGCATTGATGTGAGATCTGATTCGCAACTCTGACACTTTTTTATACGTAACTTTTGAACTACTTATCGGATCTTCAAACAATTCAATAGTGCAGTATGGGGCATCAAACCGGATCGAATGCAACTAATTTGACTCAAATCGGATCAGCCAGTGCCGAGAAAACTTGGCAAGAATTTTGAGCACCAAGGAGAATACGCACACACATACACACACACACACACAGACATTTGTTCAGTTTTCGATTCTGAGTCGATAGGTATACATGAATATAGGTCTACGAGCTGTTTTTCAAAAGTTCATTTTTCGAGCAGGATTATAGCCTTACCTCAGTGAGGAAGGCAAAACGGACCTCGGATTCGTGATCAGGGACAAAAGTTACCCCTTAGGACAAAGTTTCACGCAAATCGAAGAGGGGTCGGGGCAACTTTTCCCGATTTCGTTTGAGTTGGTAGAGAATTACCTGTATATTCTCTAATTCATTTCCTCAATTCAAAAGTCACAAATATTTATTATTGTAATATTTATATTTGTAAAAACAAACTTCACTTCTGTAGTATTATATTTTTCTTGCTTCAGTTTTAGAACATTTCGACGTCGTCGTGCTATCTTGTCGCACCCGCCATTTTGACGTTCCGAGAAAAACGCGTTTTAATGTTTGACCTTGAATAAACAAAACTAACTTAATCCACCTATGTGGTTGGTGCCTTCCTCACTCTTTTCAAACAATGGGTGATATGTGATATGATGGGTTTGGACACAATTTTCGTCTGATTTCGTTAAGTTCCGGAATACAAAAAACACACATATCACTCAAGGGCTCATAAGTCGCATCTTAAGTGGTCATAGCTTGAGACAGGGTTGCTAGATCTTCAATGTTTTAGACACGTTGGAAAGGTCTTTTGATTACCTTACCAACGATGGGTTGGATGATGGATCCGGACATTGTTTACAGACATTTAAGTGATATCCGGCTACAAAAAAAGTACGTAAATATCACTTAAGTGGTCAGAACTCGAGACAGGGTTGCCAGATCTTCAATGTTTTAGACTCGTTGGAAAGATCTTTCGATTACCTAACTAACGATGGGTTGGATGGTGGATCCGGACATTGTTTACATACATTTAAGTGAGATCGGGCTACAAAAAAGTACATAAATATCCCTTAAGTGGTTATAACTCGAGTCAGGGTTGCCAGATCTTCAATGTTTTAGACTCGTTGGAAAGGTCTCTCAATTACCTAACCAACGATGGGTCGGATGATGGATCCGGACGTTGTTTACATACATTTAAGTGAGATCCGGCTACAAAAAAGTACATAAATATCACTTAACTGGTTATAACTCGAGTCAGGGTTGCCAGATCTTCAATGTTTTAGACTCGTTGAAAGGGTCTTTCGATTACCTAACCAACGATGGGTTGGATGATGGATCCGGACATTGTTTACATACATTTATGTGAGATCCGGCTACAAAAAAAGTAAATAAATGTCACTTAAGTGGTCATAGCTTGAGACAGGGTTGCCAGATCGTCAATGTTTTTGATTCGTTGGAAAGGTCTTTCGATTACCTTACCAACGATGGGTCGGATGATGGATCCAGACGTTGTTTACATACATTTAAGTGAGATCCGGCTATAAAAAAAGTACATAAATATCACTTAAGTGGTCAGAACTCGAGACAGGGTTGCCAGATCTGCAATGTTTTAGACTCGTTAAAAAGATCTTTCGATTACCTAACCAACGATGGGTTGGATAATGGATCCGGACATTGTTTACATACATTTATGTGAGATCCGGCTACAAAAAAGTACATAAATATCACTTAAGTGGTTATAACTCGAGTCAGGGTTGCCAGATCTTCAATGTTTTAGACTCGTTGGAAAGATCTTTCGATTACCTAACTAACGATGGGTCATAGGGTGGATCCGGACATTGTTTACATGCATTTAAGTGAGTTCCGGCTACAAAAAAGTACATAAATATCACTTAAGTGTTTATAACTCGAGACAGGGTTGCCAGATCGTCAATGTTTTAGACTCGTTGGAAAGGTCTTTTGATTGCCTAACTAACGATGGGTCGGATGATGGATCCGGACATTGTTTACATGCATTTAAGTGAGATCCGGCTACAAAAAAGTACATAAATATCACTTAAGTGGGTATAACTCGAGACAGGGTTGCCAGATTATCAATATTTTGGACTCGTTGAAAAGGTCTTTCCATTACCTAACCAACGATGTATAACATGATGATGTTTGGTTCAGTTTACTGCCATTTATTCAACTTCCGAAAATATGTGAAAACACATTTTTATACATAACTTTTGAACTACTTATCGAAACTTCAAACAATTCAATAGCACCGTATGGGACCCTAAACCAAGTCGAATGCGACTGGTTTGGTTAAAATCGGTTCAGCCAGTGCTGAGAAAACTGCGTGACATTATTGGTCACATACACACACACATACACACACACATACACACACACATACACACACACATACACACACACATACACACAGACATTTGTTCAGCTTTCGATTCTGAGTCGATATGTATACATCAAGGTGGGTTTTCGAGCTTTAAATAAAAAGTTCAATTTTGGAGCAGGATTATAGCCTTACCTCAGTGAGGAAGGCAAAAACGAGAGCACGCAATGTAAACAATAACAAACACGTTTTGTTTGGCTGACCATTCTGTGCATTGTCCCAAAGTTTGGTTGAAGTTGGTTACTGGAGTCCCGAGTTATAATTACAAATGTTTACGGTAGTGTAGCTTGTACGTGCGACAAACGCATCCTGACTTTCCTGGCCTGAAATCCCTATGGCCATTTGTCGCACTTACATCAATTTTCATGGAGTGACAAGATAGCATGACAAGATTGAAACTACTTTCATATGTAAAGTGACAAAACTGCACGGAGTTTTTTCGGTTTTTGTTGAATATCTCAGGATTGAAGTCGAATTTTGGGGATCTGTGAAGGTCAAAAGGTGAGGCATTGTGAGCTGCACAAAATGGCGTTCTTAACTCAAAAAAAAAAATCAAATTATTCGCTCTACAGCATTGCCTTGGCGTTCTCGATTACGAGATTCCTACTCGAAACTAAGTGTCCGAAGGCTTGATTGTTGAGGCAATTGCAAACCTCTTTTTACACCTTAGCTTCCATCCACCCCGGGATTCGAACTGACGACCTTTGGATTATTAGTCCAACTGCCTACCAGCGACTCCACCGAGGCAGGACCCAGGGAGACGACTCCTACACCTGGAGTGAGCTAACGACCTAACCTTTTTAGGTTAGTCCGGGGCCAACATTTACTTCCCGTCCGACGGAAGGCGTGATCAGACAAATCTCGTCTCGAAAAATGCCACCGGGACCGTCTGGGATCGAACCCAGGCCGACTGGGTGAGAGGCAATCACGCTTACCCCTACACCACGGTCCCGGCGTTCTTAACTCAATTTGGCCCAAAATGCACGTACGACAAGTTAGCACGATGGCGACGATTTATTTTCATTTATCTTGTTTAGTTTATGTTTCTTTTTGATTGAATTTGGCTTACTCTACCTTTTCGTAATGACTTTTTACCGTTTTAGAGATATTTGTTTATACAGAAACTTTTTCAATTTTTTGCATATTTTCACATTTTCGACTTACCATTATCATTTGAATGTAGAAAATTGCGTCGATGCCTAGATAATTGCTTACTTTTTCACATAAAATATTGGCAAAGTCTCATAAAACAAGTCAAAATCTCAGCCCTAACATTATCTTGAATTTTAAGGGTTCTTCTATCCAAACCTTTTTAAAAATGAAAAATTGGTTGAAAAATTGATTTTCGACAAAATTTAAAGATAAAAAAAAACACTACAAAAGTAATTAAATTATGTGGAATATCGAGCGGAATTTCGATCTCATTTGCAGATGATCTGTCCTTTTCGTAAATGCTTGGAAAGATAATTACATCTCAAATTCACGAGCGAAATTTTCTATTGCATTTCATGTTAAAAACTGCTCTTCTCTACTGATGCGTGAGCTTCACATATGACGTCAAATCGAACGGAATCCTCATGGCCCCATGGTCATGGCCGGTGTATGTTTGTGCGTGAGTTTCAAGGTGGCGGTGATCTTCGAAAATTGGTAAATCGCGTGAGATCAGCTGTGCGATTCGTTGAGCCTTTGTTCTTGAGTATTTCACCATATTTTGAAATTATTCTGAAATTTGAGCCTTGTAGTTAATTTACATACAAATTCAACCCAGTTGAGATCCCAAAATTATGGAAATTCATATAAAAAAAATAATAGTGGTTTGACCCGAACTATTGCAGTCATTTCTTGTGTAACACCGGAGTCAAACATGCAAAAATAAAACTCAAAATAAGGATGACTTTGCGTTTAAGCCACATCCGCCTGAAGCTTCTCAACTTGTGACAGGTATTAAAATTTCATCTTTTGCCACGCTGACCACCGTGACCGACCAAACTTGGAGTTCTTGGAGCGAGCTTCCACTTGCCCAAGTTGACTGCCGGTGAGAAGTGAGATCCCCAAAACGATACCATTGTTCGTGCTCAAATGTGCCAATCGCAGTCTTTTTACCATTTTTTGTTGTTTTTGTCCAAATTAATGACAAATTAGTACACCCCACGGTGTGGTGGCGCCACTGTATGTGACAATAATTACCGACAATGGCGCGCAGTGGGGCTGCCTAGCAATTAGCTTCTTTTTTTAGGTTGGCCGATATTTTTTTCATAAAACGACCAGAACAAAGCGTGGAAATTGCTGGGTGGATTCAGTTGCTTTGAGAAGTAACGAGGTTAATTAGATAATGCCTGACGGATGTAAATGGTGAACGTAGTGTGGTTGGTGGCTTCTGGTGATGGAAATCGTCTTCGTTTGCGAAAAATCTTTCTTGATTTATTCATGACGGGTTGTGAAGCGAGGCCACTTTTGAAAGATTAATGGAAGGCTTTTAGTGAGCAACAAAGACAGATAAAAATTAATTTTGCAATTTAATTTACCACGACAAGAAGTGACTCAAGCTGAGTCAACATTCTTTTAAATGTCCGATACATGTTTGACATAAATCGCAAAAGGCAAATATTATTTCTAGTACTGAGCAATTCCAGCCTAAAACATGATTTTTCGAGTTACTTTTTTATTCGACCCGCGATAATAATTAAACATACAGTCGACTCTCTGGCTGTCGATCTTCTCGATATCAATATTGTTCCATCTATCGATGAATTCTTCAGTCCCTTCAAACTTCATACTTCGATTGGCTTTATTCCTCGATATTTTCTCATGCTTGAAGGATCTCTTCCTCGACGGTCCCTTGGATTCTGTTTGCTTTAAAAATCTATTCCGGTTGTCAATATTGTCACTATCTCATGGCTTGCATAGACATTTTTCTTTGCAAAACGAAGCTTTGAAGGGTGTTTGACATTAGTTTGTTTTTGTTTGCTGGACGTTGCCATGATTCTCTCCTAAAGCTGGGTACCAAGAAAAACATATTTTTCAATCGAGTATTCATTTTGCATCGTTCTCTAAACTAATGATTCTCTTCCTCGACGGTCCCTTGGATATTGACAACCAGAGAGTCGACTGTATTAAACACAGTGGTCCAGATCGCAAAATTAGGTGGAAAATGGATTTTCCGTAAAATGATGAAGTTTTTGGAGCTTTTGGTTTGGTTAGAAATCAGAGTGGTTCACTATTAGGGTGATGTTGAAAATCTAACTTTTCAGGAATATTTTTGGGCATTTAATAGAAAGCATCTGAGCAAACCCTCAAAAATCATTTTTTGAACGTGGCAATTCAGGGTTAAGTTTTAGAGAAAAGTGGTATTGGGGACACTTTTAGAGCTCTAAAAAACAAACATTTTTATTTCTTGACAAGTCAATTTGGACTTAAGGGTCAAAACTTACAGCGATTTTAAGGTAAAAAAGATGCAAATTTAAAACTTAAATATCTCGAAAAGGCGCTAGTCAAATTTTAAGCGCCAGGTTGCATTTGAAAGAGGAGATCCAGCACTACAAACGCTGAAAAAATCTCAGGGGTATTTTACTTTAAACTCGAGATATCGCTATTTGAAAAAGTCAAATTTTCAAGGTAAAACCTTATGGGACCACCCTAACGAATTTCAAAAATTGTCCAAATATATGTTTTCCATGTAATTTTGGCCGCTGAATCTGAATCTGTCCTCAGAATTGACCCAAATTGTCGAAAAATTGGTTTTTGGTCATATTGTGGGTTTAAATGATAATTTTACATGGAAATTATACGATTGTATACACTTCACTGGCAAAAAAAAATAAAATGAAGTTCTTCCAAAAAATCAATGAGAGAATTGACAGAAACAGGTTGAAAATAACTGTGAGACTTGATTTTTCAGGGAAACTTTCAGGAGGCCCGTCAAATTTCCTATAAGTTTGTCCTTGATCACTTTTTAATCCGATGCACAGCTACGAGTAGAGCGTCCAATTTCCCGTCCCGGGAAAAAAATCCCAGGAATTCCCGGAAAAAAAAATTTCCCGTTTCCCGTGGAAGCTTACTTTTTCGCACAAATATGTTTTGAAAATGTATAAAAAAAACTAACTTGATCCACCTTTGTGGTTGATGCCTTTTTCAACTATTTACAAACAATGGGTAATAAGATGGGTTTGGACACAAATTTCATCAATTTTCTTAGATCCGGAATAACAAAGTACATAAATATGTATCACTTAAATGGTCATAACTCGAGGCAGGGTTACCAGATCTTCAATGTTTTGGACTCGTTGGAAAGGTCTATCAACGAAATATAACATGATTGCCAATATTTGATGCGATTTCCTGTCATTTATTCAACTTCCGAAAATATGCGAAAACACATTGTTATACATAGCTTTTGAACTACTTATCGAAGTAAAAAAAAAGTAAATCTTTCCCAGTTCCTGAGGGGAACACCCTTGAAGAGTATCGGGGCCGGCATTTACAAAGCGGATTCAGTGGCAGTTTCATTCTCAACTTAATGTTAACATGTTAGGGTTAATGATAACATTCCATAGGTCGCCTCCCTAAGGTGTCGTGATAAGGTCCAGTTTGTGACGATACACTACCTTCTCTTTACTAAGCAATCGATTCCAGAAGGGAAAAGATCACCAGTTGTGTTGGTCCGAGCCGGGATTTGAACCCCGATCTACCGCTTACGAGGCGGAAGCGTTACCACTGGGCTACGTGGCTCGGTCTACTTATCGAAACTTCAAACAATTCAATAGCACCGTATGGGAACCTGAACCAAGTCGAATGTGACTGGTTTGGTCAAAATCGGTGCAGCCGGTGCTGAAAAAAACTGAGTGACATTATTGGTCACATACACGCACACACACACACAGACATTTGTTCGGTTTTCAATGCTGAGTCGATAGGTATAAATATAGGTGGGGTTTCGAGCTTTAAATAAAAAGTTCATTTTTAGAGCAGGATTATAGCCTTAAAATCTAATTGATATTATATTTTATTTATCAGAGGGTTGTTCTAGGAGAATTTGCTTTATAGTATTCGAGAAATTACAGTTGAAGTACTGGAGCTACCAAAGACGTTAAAAAAGTTTCAAGAATTCAAACCACTTTTTTCCCTATGAAATTCCATTAAGCTAAGTCATTCATTAGGCAGAATACCATGTAACAAAAACTATACCATAAATGAAACCATCAAAGATCATTAAAGAACAACTTTGTATCACATGAAAGGAGCCCAAAATGCACTATGCCCAAATGCAACATATTTCAAAAACTCGCTTCAAATAATTGTTAACTTTGAGTTGTGATTTCATGAAATATTGTTTCAAGAAAAACCATTGCATGCTTCAGATTCATAAGCATAACATTCACAAAGCTGCGTATTTTCTAAAAAGGACTAAAATATATTTTTTTAGAATAATAAAAGGATAATTACTTTTAAAAGGTATGAAAAATAATCGACCTTTCGATGCCTACATTTCAACAGCCTTAATTTTAAGGATTTTTACAAAAATACTTAGTTAAATTTTGTGTTTCGTTTTTTTTTAAGATATAATTATTTCTGAAATGTATGAACAATTCTCGATTATTGGGTACTTTATTGCAGCTACTAAAATTTGAAATATTTTTCGAAAATCATTACAGGGTAAGCGTGGTTGCCTATCACCCAGTCGGCCTGGGTTCGATCCCAGAAGGTTCCGGTGGCATTTTTCGAAACGATCACGCTTTCCGTCGGACGGGGAAGTAAAGGTTGGCTTCGGTCTAACCTAGAGGTTAGGACGTTAGCTCAAACCAGGTGTAGGAATCGTCTCCCTGGGTCCTGTCTCGGTGGAGTCGCTTGTAGGCAATTGGACTAAAAGGTCGTCAGTTTCAGAATCCCGGGGTGGAGGGAAGCTAAGGTGTAAAAAGAGGTGTGCAATTACCTCAAAGCCTTGCAAAATCTCATTAGCTATATATATGCAGTTCTAATGCTATTCATGACTGTAGTCTCCGGGATTTGCTCTGACTCTCTGAAATTCCGAGTTCAACCAAAATAATCATCTCACCCTATGTATACGATATTTGCCCATAAGCGAAATATAATTTCTATTTTGACGAAGCCCACTTTTCCTGCAGAAACATTTTAAGGTTAATCAAACTAGTTCAGAATGTGGTGATAATGACTACTTCACTCACATCTGGAGTTCCTCCCCTTTGGAACCATTTCGGGAGGTTTATTGCCGCCGCTCACCTTTTATTGCAGTTTACCCTCCATGGTTTCTATACGATGAAATAAGCATTTAGTAACTCACCGGCAACAGGGAAAAGACGTAATTAACGCACGAGCTCGCTGCGGGTTTCACAAGACGATTGAAAGGGTGACACCGCAGTGTCACACACGGAATCTGCCTTGAAACAGGGTTATTAAATAAGACCGATGAACCGCCACCAGAAAGTTTATCAATATTGACTTATTCAATGCTTGTATGATTTTTTTTTAAATGAAGATATGGTAACTATAAAACCAGGAACTAATAAAAACAGTTCAGAATGAACATATCAAATTGGTATTTTCCTAATCAATTAACATGTCAAATAATGAAGCCTTGCCCAATCGCGGGTTAATCCGACTCCTAACCCTAAATCCCATCGCAATCGTGATCGCAGGCACGTCTCGTGTGCATGACGTTGCAATTCTTCGCGAAAGCAGACAAAAAGAAGGTTGTCAACCACGCGACCCAACTGATGTCGTGGCGGCGATCAAGTGACATGGTTTGGTTCGGTAATTAAGACTTTGGGCCCACCATCGCCGTGGCACCAAGTGGTAATGATAGGATGGGCACACTGCAATTGTCAAGATCACGTCACATACGGCGTTCGACGGTTTGATGGTGGTGCAGGTTGACGCAGGTTTACGTGACATTGGGCCGTGGGAAAAAGGCGGGAACTTGAGCAATATCTGCATGGCTGAGTTTGTGCAAGCAATTAGGGAGATTTAGTGGGACAAGTGTGGCCAGTATCAAAATCAAGGGAATTGTAATCAGCTTGGGATTGTTAGTAAAATAACCGTATTTTCTGCGGATTCAGGATTTTAATCATTTTTTTTTTTTTGTTGATTTGTGATTTCAGAATAATAAGAAATTAAAGGCTGCTCAAAATAGCGTTCTCAACTCCTCAAGTAATATTCAAGACAGGGAAGATTACAGATAAATGTCAAACAAATAATTAATGTCAAATTGCATAATACTAATTAGCACCTACCATAAAAATTCTAAAAAGTGATTCCTTGTTTGAAACTCTTTCTATGTTAGCTCTATTGTGTACAATCACATTAATTATCGAAATGCTGCTAATTAAGTTTATTCGGTATGCTTATCCCGGATCTTTTAATTTATAATTCAAGAAATGTGTTGGTAAAGGATAAAAAATTTGACCTTTAAAAAGGGAAATAGCATTTTACCTTTCACCTTTTATAATCGATTTTTTTCAATTTTCAATTAGATTATTTTTAAAATAAATAAAAGTATACATTAGCTAGCACTTATTTTTCTTCTTTCACCACCATGTGATGATGAAAGCCGGTAATTTCACTTTTTTTTGCAACTGCTCGGCACAACCAAGAGCTTACCTGCTCTGCAAGACCTGTGCCATCATTACCAGTTGGCAGCCAGTGCAGACAATTTTCAAGGGGAGAGGCTTGAGATATTAAGGATATTCGATGGTGACTTCAACCGGAAGCGACAACCCCTGAGTTGGAAGGTTGTTTTTTCGAAATATTTTGTTGCGTAACAGTCCAGACAGGGTCAAGTGGTTGATTCGTGCCTGATTTTTGGTAAATCAAACTTGTCTTTTTTACTAAAATTTACTAAAATACAAGTTTCAACCCAAACTATTAGCAGTCAATTTGTGCCATCATCATCCAGCATCATCGTAATCATCGTAAAGTTGTAAACGTTACATAACCTCAAACTCGTACCGCTGGAAGAAACGTACCCAGACAATAAAATAAAACAACTCCCTTCCTGTCCAACATCGCTTCTCCCCCCAAAACTGTTTCACCACCTGAAAAGAGGTAATCTCGAAACACAAAACATACTTACCACACGCAAACAAACATACACATTTTACTACAAATTACTACCCAAGCACGTCATCACAACACTCGCGAGCACTCCAAAGTGAGGACGCCGGGGTCTCGGGGAAAGGAGTCGAGATTACACTAGTGACACACATATATAACCCAGGTTGGGGCCGCAAATTTCCGGCTGCTGCCGGATTTGGTCCTCGCCGTGATGCCATGCAAGTCGGCTCTTACAGCGGCAGCAGCGGTAACGACAACTTAACCTCACCCCTACCTGATCGCTTAAGTCGGCGACTAATTTATCGATTGCCAAAGACAACCTATCGCATTGCTTTTTCGCGCTGGAGAAAGGAGTTAAATTCTATTGCTTCCGAAAGAAGTTAAAAAATATCAGCATTATCTTTTATCGTTTAAAAAAGGCGACTTTTTGTAAGCTATTCTAATCTTTATTAAAACACACTAAACTTTTTTAACATCGAGACTAAATAATGTAAATTTTTCATTTTTATTATTTTCTTCAACTGAAATGGGCTCAAATATTATAAGTCAAATTTAATTCATGAGCAATTCCATGTCAAATAGGGAATCGGTTGTACCCGACCCTCTCCGATATCAATGTAACTTTGTAGACGTGTTATCCTACGCTTTTATAAGCCGTTGTTGATTTTTGTGTACATGGAGCCAGTTACACTCGATAATGGCATTTGAGAAGGGCGTAAGTGTTTTGAATATTTTTGTATTTCGTAATTTAAATATTTCTGTATCTCGAAGCCGTTGCTTCGTATCAAAAAGTGGTCAAACACAAACTTGTAGGAAATTGGACGGGCTTTCCGAAAAAATACACTTAAAAAAAACACACCACTTTTATGAGATTTTTTAATTTTCAAGTTTAAACGTCAAATTTGAAGGTAAGCCCACAATTTTTTTTTTCGTTCAAAATTTTTGTGAAAATAGCCTAAGATATAAAAAAAATACTAACGAAAAATTCAGGATGGAGCAACTCACCTAAAAAATACCTAATATTTATAACGTTTTTTTATTCACCTAATATTTATTGAAACTGTTTTTTCAAATGTGCTCTAAACATCAAAATTTGCAAAAACCGAGAGTGGGAATCGATTCTCCAGACAATTTGACATAAAAGTCTCCATATTGACCATTAACCTAAGTCTAATCCTTGTGAAGTAACAGCGGTTTTAAAAATAAAAATGTTGAAAAAATAGGGTTCTTGATGGTTTTTGGCAATTTCATGACAGACTTGATTTTTCAGTCTCGAAAATATTTTTACCGGAAAGCTCGTCCAATTTCCCATAAGTTTGTCTTTGACCACATTTCAATTGGATGTATGGGCTTACAGATATGAGTACAAAAGTTTTCTTTTAAATTCCAAAAAATTAACGACAAGCTTATTATTTTTTTTTATTTAAAAGCTATCTCAAAACAAATGCAATTATAGAAAATTAAAGTTCATTATAAAAATTATCGATGGGCCCCATTAACAATTTTATGAGACTTCGTTAAATTATGAACTTTGCATACACATACAGTACCTATGTCCAAAAAAGCATTCATCAATTCGTCAATTCATCAAATTAACAAAAATTGCCATTTTTGGGACTACTCTAGCACGGTGTAGGTCACCCTAATGGCCAAACAAAAAAATGCGGGTCTAATTATTTTGGCCAAGAAAATCCCATAAAAATTTTGAGCCCGATCGGAGATCGGAGTTTCCAGCATGTGCCCTTTCAAATGGAATTGCTGAATACAATTTGAAAATTTAACACTTTATCTAAAAATATGAAAAAAAAATCAATTGCAAACTTTTTTTCAAATTCCAACATTGAAAACAATTATGTTCTTGACCTTAGTTGGATATTTTGCATCAATCACTTTTTTTTCATTTCCTCGCTTTCCGATTTTCGATTTCATGATTTTTTTTTGTATTTTTTTTTATCTGACTCAACCTTTGAAGTTGCCTACCTCAATCTTTTGGAGAAATTTTAATATCGATTTTTATCTTCGGCAAAGTTGTAGGTATCAATGAGAACTACTTAAAAAAAAGTTCTTGAATATATTTTGGAAGAGTCCATCTCCGGATTTTGTTTTTCGAAAAGTTCAGAAAATTTCCAATAAATTAATCTAACAGACATTGAAGATAAGACCCGAAAAAATACAGATTATGTGTAGAAAATCAAATTTTATGTGAAAAAAGTAAGGTAAAAAGTAAAGTTAACCGTTTCAGACAGAATTTAAAAAAAAATATGACCATATGGAACATATAGGATAATTTTGAATTATTATTTATTTTTGGATCATATATGTATGATCCATCAGGCTTTTTTTTAATATGTCTCGCGAAAATATCTACAACTTTGCCGAACAACCCGAATCGATAGTTGAATTCCTCCAAAAGGTACAGATTTTCGAATACAGTATGGCCCATAAAAAATGCGACATGTGCATTTTTTCACCGAAAAATTGTTCCATTCTAAAATGTATTTAACAAACTGATTTTGTTATGTATCATGGTGTTAGTTTGGTATGTTTTGAAGATATTTTCATGACAGTTTTTTGCAGTTCGCCAAAATTGGGTATTGGTGGGCTACAATAATGGATGTATTTTTGGTACAAAATTTACCTAAATTCCATACCTTATATCTTCAAAACGAAACATGTTAAAATATCCAACCCTTTGTTCAAAGCATCGTTAGAAGTCCTTCTTAAATACGCCCGATCTATAAAGTTCATACATTTTGATAGAATCCGTCATTTTAGAGGAAAATGCCATTTGGGTTATCATCTTGAGTGATTCGGTCTAAATAAATTAATAACTTAAAACCTATGACGAATGGCTTTAAAGAGTGCCCAACGGCTCTATACTGTTAAAAGTCATATCAGGGCATCTGTTAGAGTCAATTACCATCATTTGTTGAATTATTTTTTCCCCTTGAATCATTGCAGGCTCCAAAAACTCCTAAAAATTGAAGCATTTTCAGAATCGGGATATTTTTGAAAAGATCACTGTTTTAGTATAACTGGTAAATAGAATGTGTAAAATTCGATGAAACTAATTGTGACACGTCTCAAAAACAGTAACCTTGGAGGCTGTTTACTTTTTAATCCATACAAAAATTCAGAGGTGGCTCTTCAGAACGACCAACATAGAAAAGTCATTTTTCCTTTATATGGCCTGGGCTGGGAGCAAATTGGAGAATTTTAAGTTTAAATGTGTTGTGACATTTTTCGAAGCTAAATAAAAGGTTTTCAATGCATTATTCGTTTGTTTGGATCCCATTTAACATGTACACATACTACATACATCGTAAAAAGTCAAAACAGGGCCGATTTTCATCAAATAACAATGTCGCATTTTTTTATGGGCCATACTGTAGTTACATATCGTAAACCAGGGTGACTTTGATAGCCGGGCTTTGAGATTTTTCCGCAAAACGAAGAGTACAAATTAAATACGTACGGAATGGTATGAAATCATACTGACCGTGATAGAGAAGTGTTCAAAGTACATGTAGCAAAAAGTTTTCATAAAATTTTAAAAATTAAAATAGTTCGTTAACTTTACTTAAAAAATGTTGACGAATAGTATTACTTTAATATTCTCAAAGTGTCATTATTATCTCCATGAACATGAATTTGAATCGGAAAACGGAATGCATTTTCAGATTCTTTGGACAATTTTCCTCTAGAACAAGTTAACATAAACTTGTAATTTAAAAATATTATGTTTTTTTGAAATATAATTAAAAAAATCTCCAAGTACATAGGCCATTTCAGTAGAACAAATTTGATATAAAATGTGAAAACTTTTGATTCGTGCTTCGAATTCAGTTTCAAATGCAATATGAATCGATAATTTTATAAAGAAAACTGATTTAAACGAACTTCAGGCAAAATTCTGACTTTTTTACAATTTTATCTAAAATTTATATGTATTTTGTTCTCAAAAACTATACCAGCAGCCTTAGTGATGGTATATTTGAAGTTAAAAATAAAATTAAACACTATAAATCTGATTTAAAAAAGAAAAACCATGTTGACCACGGAATTCAAAATAAAAAATTTCAACGCAACTATTTTTTTAAACAGCACTGAAAAAACTTTTTCCAAAAATGGTGCATGAACCTTGTGTGGACTACCCCAGTACATGTTTTAAAAATAATAATCTTGATACAAACCAAAACAGTTGGAAAATATTTAAAACATAAATTGAAACATTGAAATTGACAGCTGCCAAAATAATACAGAGACTTTTATCGTTGAATCAATGACACAAAATGTTCAAAGACACCAATAACATCTATTAACCGTTTTGGTGGTGAGTTGCTCTCATCTAAAACATATCCAAAGATAAAAAACGGTATTCTTGTGCAAGTTGTGATTAAAAGTAAAATCAGAAGGTTAATCAATTTTTAACGTATGAACCATTTATTCTTTGTCGAAAACACCAAATCGATACTAAATTGCTTCTCAAATTTATGATTTTTTACATTTACATATGATTTTTGTAAGAAATCCTAAATTTGTTTGGAAAATACAAATATTGAACATTTAAAAAAAACTAGAGAATTGCGTTTTTGAGGAAATGTGTATTAAAGACTTTAATTAAGTGGGATACAAAAATTGGTATTTTGATGGTATTTTAGTTTTTTCCCGAATTTCTAACAAACATTAAAAAACTTTTTTAAAAGGTCCTATAAGCTATTGTGTTTAATATGTTTTTAGAATCTTTTCAAAAAAACTTTAGATTTGATTTATTTGTTGAAATTTTTTATAAATTGTTCCCAGTTCCCATTCTAATAACATTTATTTTCAATTTTAGTTTTTTTTCTTCAAATCATTAGCCAAAAAAGGAGTTAAACATGTGCCTTTTATCAATGACAATTATAATTAGCAAATAGGTAAATTATAATTAATATAACATTAGTTGAATTAATCCCAATAAGATAGCTTTCAAGAAGGTGGGGCAAGAGGAGATGAGGACCATGGGAAAGACGCCAAACAATCACGTGCTTCAGGCCAAGCGAAACGACATTCACATACAAGCACACCTGCAACGTGCATGCTGACGCTGATGATGGGACCATTTCGCTCCATAATAAGCTGTCAACGGGCCTGCAAGAGAGAAAAAAACAAGTCACTCGAAGAGGAGCCGACGAAGTGTGTGTGTGTTATGCTGTAACTCAGCATCTTCCTTTTTGTCTGGGCAAACTCTTGCGGCAATTGAGGTGCACTTGTTGTTGGTCTGAGCAGACTGCACTCAAGATGCACTTGGTTGAGGTTTAACGAGGTGTACCACGTGGGTTGCGACACAGACAAGATAAGCGGCTGCTTATTGAATTAAGACACACCAGCCAGCACCGGGTGTAGACAGAGTGGGTCTTTAGTACGTAATTTAGAGCAGATGATGGTTTGATAACGATCTACACACGTGTGCAGTGCCAGGTTCAGGTAGATTGAGATAAGTTGTGAAAAAGATCAACCTTATCTTGGTATTGGACTTTTGCAAGCATAGCTGGTATGAAAACAAACATTTGTAATCTTACTGTTCATGTTCAACAAATAAATTGTTCGCTCTACACAGCATTGCCTTGGCGATCTCGATTGCGAGATTCCTTCTCGAAACTAGGTGTCCGAAGGCTTGATTTATGAGGCAATTTCTAACCTATTTTTCACCTAAGCTTCCATTCACCCCGAGATTCGAACTGACGATCTTTGGATTGTGAGTCCAACTGCATACCAGCGACTCTACCGAGACAGGATCCAGGGAGACGACACCTACACCTGGACTGAGCTAACGACCTAACCTCTAGGTTAGACCGGGGCCAACATTTACTTCCCCGTCCGAAGGAAGGCGTGATCGGACAAATCTCGTCGCGAAAAATATGGCAACCCTATCAAAAGAATTCCAAAATGTGAACTAATTCAATATAGACAAAAAAATCATTGTCATATAACAGACAACACGTTTAAGCGAACAAATGAAAATAAAAGCAGACAGGTAGTATTGCTAACTGAACTATATGATACCAACCTGTTTTCGTGTCCCAGTGATCCAAAACAGCCCCTGTCCACACGTAACCAAATCGACACCTGACGATTAATCGCACTCTGGTCCAGTAAAGTCACGCATATTAACCGCCCAAGGGAGAATGATGTTTTTTTATGCTAAATATCCACGTTTTTTTGTTGCCCCTTAATTTTTTGCTGATGTTGTTTTTGTTTCTCAACTCGTAATGCCCCACCGCCGCTGATCATGTGATCCGGCTGATATTTACCTCGATGATTACCGTTGATCCAAATCGAAGCCCCTCGTCTTCCACCCGGCTTAATCATAGGGTCAGAGAGACTGTTTTTTTTTTTCTTCTTTTTGAGTCAAATTACGGCATGTGTGTGGCCGGTGGCTGGCGCATAGGCCGATGGCAGCGATTTTCGCGGGGTCAAGTTTATTTGGCTACCGATTTGTTGTTGTTTGTTGATGTTTAACGTTGTCGGTGGGGTTGATCGAGATGCAACGACCGTAATTTCCATGCTGCTCGGATCAAAGCCGGGGTTGTGGTCCGGCCCGATCGAACGGGGAGAAGTTCAAGAGTGAGGGTTGTTGGCTGCGCGATCCTAGAGGTCAACCTCCACTGAATGGGTCGGGTTATGCAAGACTTAATTAATGATTTGGTAGAAATGGTTTTTTTTTTTGGGTTGAAGATTGGATTCGATAAAACCAAGTATCTCAATTAAACCTCCTTTATTGGTCCCTAATAAATACTACAACCGTTTTTTGCATCTACTTCAACCGCATTGAGCTTCATGTTTAAAACGTTTATATTTTAACTGATTTAAGGATTTTTTCGAATCCCATATATAAGTTTCATTGGAAGCAACATGGGATGACGTATTGAAATAATTTAATAATGACAAAAAAAAACTAACAAAACATTCAGCCATCAATTTCATAACAACTTGAAACAATCTCCAACCAGTGTTGCCATCCAGTTTGTCACGTGCAAATCTATAGCATTGCAAAATTAATGCACAATCAGCAGCCATTTAGCAGGCATGTTTGGGCAATTAGCAGCCGTGCAAAAGTATCGTGAGATCCGGAGATGGCGAACGCATGGTGTTGAATAATCTCATACCAAACTGATAAGAGGGGGATTTCCCAACTGCCACCGTGCACTTCTCTGCTACCATTTACGAGTTGTTTAGCTATCTACTTAGCTGTTTGCAGATGAATCTGCACGGTTTGACTCGTTTTATTGATTCTACAGATGTTGACCTATCCTTGAAATTCAAGGTAATTATCAATAAAATGCAAATGTTGTTTATTTGTTATGTTGATTTGTATCTTGGAAAATCGGCAGAGACTCAATATTGGTAAAACTCCCTAAGATTCAATTAGATTTTTACAATAAATATTGTCAAGACTGTATATTTTTTTTTATTTCATTTCATTATCAAATTCAAATATCTTTAAAACCAATAAAGCCCTCTTTGTTGATAGAACAAAATTTCTTTCTTGACTTTTAAATTATAAAATTACGCACCCCACAAACAAACAATAACACAACAGACAAACAGAAACAAACAGACAGTACTGTGCGATCGTGCAATCGTGACAGCAGCGCTGCGTAGCGGCCAACGAAACAAACTTTCTCCTGTTACGCTGGCAGTCTCCCGCTGAGAGGATGACACTTCTTGTGATATTTCGCGCATAATTACACACATACACAAACCAAGAAGAGGCTGTGAGCGACCTTTGAGATCACGATCGCGGTAGCTACGGTTCCGTACTCCCACGATCCCACGAAGTTTCGCTCAAGCGAGAGACGCCGCCTGGGAATGAGAGAAAGAGAGGAAGAGAGAGAGAGCGCGCGGGAGATAGAGAGGATTTCGCAGCCGCGAAGATCATTCGAGAAAAAATGAGCTAATGTTAATTATGCACGAGGCGAGTTACGCGCGAGCGCCAATGAATTCACGATAAGCGGCGTCAAACGAGTGGGGCAAATGGGAAAAACTAACTTAATCCACCTATGTGGTTGGAGCCTTCCTCACAACAATGGCTGTACACAAGTTTCATCTATTTTTTAGATCCGGCTTCAAAAAAGTACATCAATATCACTTAAGTGGTCTTATCTCGAGACAGGGTTGCCAGATCTTCAATGTTTTGGACTCATTGGAAAGGTCTTTTGATAACCTAACTAACGATGGGTCGGATGATGGATCCGGACATAGTTTACATACATTTAAGTGAGATCCGGCTTTAAAAAAGTACATCAATATCACTTAAGGGGCCTTATCTCGAGACAGGGTTGCCAGATCTTCAATGTTTTAGACTCGTTGGAAAGGTCTTTTGATAACCTAACCAACGTTGGGTCGGATAGTGGAGCCGGACATAGTTTACATACATTTAAGTGAGATCCGGCTTCAAAAAAGTACATCAATATCACTTAAGTGGCCATATCTCGAGACAGGGTTGCCAGATCTTCAATGTTTTAGACTCGTTGGAAAGGTCTTTTGATAATCTAACCAACGATGGGTCGGATGATGGACCCGGACATAGTTTACATACATTTAAGTGAGATCCGGCTTCAAAAAAGTACATCAATATCACTTAAGGGGCCATATCTCGAGACAGGGTTGCCAGATCTTCAATGTTTTGGACTCATTGGAAAGGTCTTTTGATAACCTAACCAACGATGGGTCAGATGATAGACCCGGACATAGTTTACATACAGTTAAGTGAGATCCAAATATATGTGAAAACACATTTTTATACATAACTTTTGAACTACTTATCGAAACTTCAATCTGTATAAAACTCGATCTATGGGACCCTAAACCAAGTCGAATGCAACAAGTTCGGGTCAAATCGGTTCAGCCAGTGCCGAGAAACATGAGCTAGTTTGTTGGTCACATACATACATACACACACACATACACACACACATACACACACACATACACACAGACATTTGTTCAGTTTTCGATTCTGAGTCGATATGTATATATGAAGGTGGGTCTACGACGTTTTTATACGAAGTTCATTTTTAGAGCAGGATTATAGCCTTACCTCAGTGAGGAAGGCAAAATATGAAATATTTTGAAGATTCTTAAAAAAAACTCATTTCATCATTAAGCTTGGAAAAGGGCAAAATATACTTCAAAAACATTTTATGGGCTAACTTAAATGTTTTAAACTCCATTGAAATGTTAGTTTTGGTTACGCTGCTCTGAATGCTTTTTTTTATTATGAGAAAATTTCACATATGTTTCATTTTCTACATTGAATATCGGATCAATATTTTCGAAAACATCGTCGATAAAAAAATATAACTAATGTGGTTTCTCTAAGAAATACTTTTTTTTTGAAATTAAATATGTCTTTATTGAAAATTTTTATAATAATTACATTTCTTTTACATGCTAAGTGGTATGGCCTAATGCTCTTCATCTTTGTTGTATTTTTCGTTTTATTATTAACTGATCACATTTATTTATTTGCTTCAAATTGTTTTACATTATTGCATTGAATTGAATACATTTGGGTAGAAAAGAAAAAAAACACTTTAACAGCTAATCCTAACCTAAAACTAAAAAAAATAAATCCATTGAAATATTCAAAATCACTAGAACGAGTAAACTACGAACTGTATTTTAAGATGAATGCTCCAAGAGTTCTTACTTGTTCCTGGCGAGTTTTGCACCCACGCAGAGTTATTGTCATCTCGATGAAAATGTTCAGAAGTTCTTGTGGTGAAAACAGGCCACTACTGCCTTCACCCGCTGATGTTGGTTGGTTTTCCCTCGGTTGCTGACTGAAGCCTGGAGGTGTTGTATTCTCTGCAACTCTTTGCCGCTGATTCAACGGCAATGGCTGCAGATTTGGAACCACTCGAACAGATCCCGCTCCAGGTGACGCCAAAGCAGGAAAATCCACGTCCATGTATGCTGGTGGTGTTTTGCGACGATTTGGTTGGTGCCTCGTCGTCGCTTGCTGCCAAATTTTTACAAACTCAGCTCGTTTTGGGCAGCTCCGATTCTTGGTAGAATGGTCGCCGCCGCAATTGAAGCATTTGGCTTCGATGTTCTCGTTGATTGTGTTGCAAGCTTGAGTTTTGTGCTCACTGTAGGGATTGAGATCCGATCACGACACTCACCTCCGCAGGTTGCACAATGACTCTTGATGAAACAATTCCTTCCACCATGTCCAAACTGCAAGCAGTTCGAACATTGCGTCACGTCACGGTGCACTGGACGATAACGTTCCCAAGTCACGATGATGTTGAAAATTGCCCGAACTGCTTTCAGCTCAGACGGCGTTGTCGATCCTTTCTCGAGATGAACCAGGTACAGTTGATCACGATACTTGATGTCCTTGTTGTGTCTCGTCATCTTGAAGACTTCGATCACGTTCAACTTAAGAGTTTTGAGCTCTTCTTTCAGCACACTCACATCCATGTCATACGGGCCTCGGAGAACCTGTTTCATGGGGCGTTTACCTGGATCGTCATGACTGTAGTATTCAATCTTTGTGTTGTTCAGGAAATCCCGAACGTAGTTGTAATCCTTTCTGGTAGGTAGCAGAATTTTGAGTCTATCAGCACACAAGCGAATGGAAGCTCGTAAAGCACCAGATTTGATAAATCCGGTCAGCCACTTTCGCACCGAATCCGATGACGATGTTTTCACAAAAATGGGTGGCAACTTTTCCCGTCGTTCAAATTCTTCCTTCTCGCTCACGTCCACAGGGAGGGTAGCGAACTGGTTTCCAGACGAATTTTGAGCGTCCTTGCCCAAACTGCCTGGCTTTGCAGGTAGCGCTTCGGCATTCTTTAGCTTCTTCAAACCTGCCGATCCTGCTGGTGAGGACCGCCTCTTTTTCTTGCCCTGAGGCAATTTTGCACTTTTTAAGCACTTTTCAGGAGCTAAAATCCAGGAGTACCTCACTGAATGATGGTCCACAAAGGAATCTAAGAAATACTTATTTTTCTCCAATTTCATCAGATGCAAGGTAGGATCAACAATGTCAAAACATTGCTGCAAAATTGTAAATAATTTTCCCAGTTTATGGAAAATTTCTATGTCAACATAACTAGAAAAGGCTTATTTTTCGAGAAAAGGCGTGAATGCCCATACAAATTCATCCTTTTTTCAAGCTTGGGAGTTTGGATGTTAAATGGACTTAACAAGAACGTCAAATTTTCCGCCCAGAAAAAAATCTCGTTCAATTTCGGGATTTACCGTGTTGTTGTTCGAACACTCTGTGCTCAAACTCAACCCAATTACGAGTCATCTCTGCGATACGGCTTTACGCAGTAGGCCTGGCCGCTTTAACACTTGTGATGTTTCAATGCATTTCAATGAAATGGCGCAATACAAATGTTAATAAATGACAAGAAGAGTGCTAGGCGTCATCTATCCTAAGGCACTCTTCAGGATCCCTTTGAAAGATTGGCTGCGCTAGTCTGATTAGATTAGATTAGATTAGATTAGATTAGATTAGATTAGATTAGATTAGATTAGATTAGATTAGATTAGATTAGATTAGATTAGATTAGATTAGATTAGATTAGATTAGATTAGATTAGATTAGATTAGATTAGATTAGATTAGATTAGATTAGATTAGATTAGATTAGATTAGATTAGATTAGATTAGATTAGATTAGATTAGATTAGATTAGATTAGATTAGATTAGATTAGATTAGATTAGATTAGATTAGATAAGATTAGATTAGATTAGATTAGATTAGATTAGATTAGATTATATTAGATTAGATTAGATTAGATTAGATTAGATTAGATTAGATTAAAACCATTTTTATAAATAGACTCTATGATCCAGTTTATGGCCAAAACGATATTTTAAATTTTCATGCGACTTTTTGAAATTTCAATTCTAAAATCGGTTAAGATGTCAAAAACCATTATTTTTTTGAAAATAATGATTAAAAAAACAATTTTTGAAACCATTTTAACTTGGCTAGGACCACCCCAACAACCAAACAAAAGAAAACTTGTCTAATAATTCAGGCCAAAGAATCTTCTGATCAATTTTGAGCCATTTAAAATGTTTAGTTATAAATTTCATATTAATTGATTACTAACGATGTTTGAAAGGTTAAAATGGCTGTAAAGTAGTTAGTTAGTATGGCAAGTAAATAAATTGCAATCAATTATAACAAGCGTTCGTAACAACTATATGCCAGTGTGCTCTGTTGTACTCAGCCTGCTGGGATTCCTATCTAGATACCAATTTTTCATTACAGTATTCAGTTAAATTTACTGAAATCTGCACTACTGAAATTTTCAGTAAATGCAAACTTGCTGGAATTCCAGCAAACATTGTCAGCTACATACAATTTTTTACTGAAGTTCAGAGAAAACAAACTGAAAATTTCAGTAGTGAAGTTAACAGTTAACTGAAAACGAACATCAGAATTTGCTGTGTAGAAAGTTGCAATCCTGACATTTGATATATTGATAAGTACGATAATTATAAAAATCTCAATGTTGAAAAGACAATAATTAAATATTGTTTTTTTATCAGAGGCGTATCCATCTGGAATTCTCTACCTGCTAGCTTTAAAGCATGTAAAAAATTTCCTTGGTTCGAAAGAAAATTGCTGAGGTTACTCAATAAACCGCAAAAAAAACAATGTAATCCACTTAACGACCCCGGGTCTTTTGAGGTCTCTGTTGCAAGTTTCTTCTCTTTTCTAGGCGTCCGAAGGTTATGTGTGGTGAGTCAACCAAAACCTCTCTTACGCAAATAGACCGACGTTTTACTTCCCCATCCGATAGAAGGTCAGGAGGATAAGGCGGGAATCGAACCCGCACCCCATAGCAACTTAGGGATCGGCAGCCGAAGCCGCTAACCACCGCGCCACGAGGCCCTCCTAAACCGCATTCGAGGCAAAATAGTAAATAGAAATAGTAATAGTGTTATGGTTGAGAAGCTGTGAATTTGTCACGATAAATCAAGATGTCATGTGCTAACATTAATGATATTTTGGATTTAGTTTGTTTAAAAAAGAAACCAGTTTGAAAATATTTAGAGACTGGCATGATTTTTGCTTAACTAACGTTGACTCATTTTAATTGAAAAAATGCTTTCTGTTCGCTTGAAAAGTGCAAACTTTTTTCACCTGTGAAATTGGATGCTCTAATACACTAAAACTTTATTTTACACACAAATTTCACTTAAAAGTCTTTTGACTGCAAACTCAATTTTAAATCCAAAAATTAATTTTAGAAAATTTTACGAGTGTCATATACTATAGTACAAAAATGTGCAAAAAAACATATCAAAGCACTGGAACTAATACATAAAAAAATCGAAGGGAATTAAGGTTGTCGAAATCGTGAATTTGTGACCAAAGTGAAATACAAAAATCGAGAGATTGTTATTCCTATGTACTCACTTTAAAAAAAATCAAAGATGGACCTATAACTTTTCCAAAGGCATCAAATCGATCAGAAAATCTCTTTTCGAGATACTTCTTCACGAAGTTTTGATAGCACTTTTTAAGGACTGTCCCAAAATTTGCATGGAGACTTGTATGGAGAAACCAATGATGCAAAATGGCCTTGATAGATGAAAGGAATCGATTAACACCTAAACTCCCAAGCTCGAGAAATGGGGGAATTTACATACACCCAAAATTCAGAATCGAGATAATCGTTCTCTCAAAATTTATTGAGGGCTCAGTGCCAAAATCGATAGAATAATGCTACCAACTCACACCATCATAACGAATGAGTTCATTCGTTAGTTGAATCAATAAATCTCCAACAAGTGTCATACATCGACTTCTGACTTCTCCATGGTCACCAAGCTGTGGTGGCCGAGGCAGCTAAGTCATTGGATTGGTTTGTCAAAGGTCTCTGGTTCGATTCCCGTTGTCGACACTTTTGGTTTTTTGTTTGACGGATGAACTTTTTTTGCAAATGAATCTCGAGAGAATAGTTCTATCGCCCATCTCGAGCTGTGTTCTCTGCGTCCGTGAATGGTACCACTATTCTCTCGACTCGAGACCATCATTCTCTCGGACTAGCGCTGACAGTTTTGGGTGTACATATTCCCCCTTTTTCTCGAGCTTGGGAGTTCAGATGTTAACAAAGTTGAACAAATTGGAAAATAAATCAAAATAGAATAGAAGAATAGAATAGTCAGCGCAACCATACGTGTCTTTTTTTATTATTACACTGTGGGTTTTACTTTTTGTTCATAAAAAATCAATATGTTTTCTCGAATTGTAATCAATACTTTGAAATTGCTGAACACTTTTTCAATGCATTGATTTTTTAATCTCTCTGGAGACTTTTTTCCCACCTAGGTAACTGCTATGGGTTTCCAATGCAGATTTTTAAAATGAAAAAGTGAAAAGTGATTTTATGCTTATCTGGAAAAAAAATCACAAAATCCATTCAAACCCACCAGCCCCCCTTTGATTCACTCAAAATTCATTCGCAGCTTCTCGGTTCGTCTGTCGTGTACTCAACCAAGTCTCTCCCTCGCGACTCTCCCTATCAACCACATTCGCACGCGCCGCCAATTCACACGATCGCCGCTCTCTGCCTCTCTCGAAATTCGCACATCTCGCGAGCGAAATCACCACACCGCCAAGCAAACCAGTTATTTCTGGGTGAATCCTCCTCTCATCGTCGTCGCCGTCGGTTTTACTTTCGTTGTCTTCGGAGGGTGGTGCAAACTTTTGGTTTCGTTAAAGCTTCCAAGAGCGGCCCGAACCGCGATCAGTCGCTTTGGAGTCTTCGAATCGTTCGGTTGTGGGTCCCACCCGAGGGGACAGTTTGGAGTGAGTCCTGTTGATTGTGAGAGGGAATTTTCGCGAGAGAGTGGGGGGTTAAACGGTCAGCTTGGGGCGAGTCTTCGTTCAGTCGGTCGCGATCTCCGGTGTCGTGTGGAGGTGCACTCAAGTTAAGGTTGGACCTTTGTAGTGGGATTTGAGAATAAATTAAAGTGTAAGACCGTGAGACTAGTGGAATTATTCATGAGACAGCAAAGATTTTAAGGGCTGAACGACCTTCCGGGCTACGACTTAACGAAACAGTGATATAAAAGCTCGACAAATCTAGGGTGTGAACTGCCGGAACAGAGTGATCTCCATAAAAAATAGAGTCGAAGCAAAACAACCGATTAGAAATCACCTTTTTATTTCTTTATTGTCTTATGGTCTACATTGTTTGTTTTTTTTTTCTTGCTTCTTTCCCAAATTTTACAGGATTTTGTGCGAAGAGAGGTGAAAGTGTGATAAGTTTCGTTTTTTTCCACATATTTCCTCTGTGAAATTGGCCACAGAGTTGCCTCGACACTTGGTAGCCGTGAAACGAAAAAGTTTAGTGAAAACGTGATTTTGTGCGCGCCACGTGAAGTGCACCGCAACTACTAGCAAGCAGACGAAAAAGAAGAAGAGCTGTGAAGAAGTGTCTGCACTTGAAGAGCAAGTGCAATACGCCAAGACAGACAGATAAACACACACACGGCGAGAGACGGCAAGATGACCGTGCCACGAAGGAGGAACGCGAAGCTGCTGAGCTTAAGGTGAGCTTTTTGGGATTGGATGTGGGTGGTTTAAGTAATGTTTCGTAGACATTTTAGTGAAAACGGCTATGCAAGTTAGCTGGCTGAGAAAACATTTTAACTTTACATAATATTCTTAATAAGTTTTGAATTCAAGTTTATGCTATTGTAAACTTAACTTCAAAATTTGGTTTCACCAAGTATATTACAACATTCACTGGCTCTGATGCGTTTAAGAAACTTTTTTCATGTTACTATTTTGCATTGTCAAAAGTAAAGCTTATTTTCTAATTTCTATTCAAATATAAAGAATGTTTTACCAACTAGTTCGTAATTTATAACCAGATTTTAAGCAATCAGATATAAGTAAAGGATAAAATCAACACCGTAGAATTGATCAAAATAAAAGATTAGCTTGTTTAAAAATTTTAAAGCCCGGCTTTTATGAGTTTTGCTAATTTGTAGTTAAAAATAATCACAATTAAAAATATTAATGCATAATTTTTAAAAGCATTTAAATGCATTTTATTATAATTTAAAAATGTTAAACGTAGAGTATAAATATATTTTTTTGCCGAAAAAATACATTCTCAAACTCATAGTAATGACTTTGTCATATTTATTTATTAATTTATTTCAAATTATTTAAATAAAATTTAAAAACAAATAAAGTTTTAAAATGGAGACATTATTATTTTTACTGGATTTTATGTAGTCAAAAAATTCTTATAAACATATCTTTATTTCTTGAGTATAGTTTTGACATATTTCATTTTGAGACATCTGTTTTCAATACTTCTTCTTGGATGATTTTAATGAATAATTGTTGAATTATTTGTTGCAATATTAATTATCTGTACCTTAATTTAAGCTAAGCTATTGCCTATAATATTGCATTTCGTTTTTAGATACATTTTTTGGGTTAAACGAAATTTAATAATATTTTTCCTTATGCCTAAAGAAGAAATGTTTCATCATTTGAAAGTATTTTGTGTCACGAGAAAAGTTGTAGATTATGATAAGAACTATTTTTGAAAAAATATAACACCTTGAAAAATAGATAATTAATGACTTTTTATCACTTAAATCCTTTTTAAAATTTTGTCAAGTTTTAATATGTTCTAAGAGACAAAAATGCAAAATTTTGTATGTTTAGTATTTTTGAAACCAAGCATAGTTTTAGTGAAATTTGATTCCAAAAGCTCTGTTAAATGTTTTTCATGCAGTTTTCTTTTCTTTTTTTTTTGGAACATTAAGAAAAGAGACTAAAACCTTAACCTAGAGAGATAATACGATTACTTTACACAGAAACCCAGAATAAGACCAAAATCGGTATTTTGACACTTTGGATCGATCCTGAGGATTAAGATTCATCTGGCAAAATTACATGGAAAACATATTATTGGATAATTTTCGAGTTAGATTAGGGTGGTCTAATACAGTTTTCCAATGAAAATTTACGAACTAAGATATTTTGAGTTTAAAGAAAAATATTTCTGAGATTTTTCAGGATTTCTAGTGCTAGAACTTTTTTTATGAATGCATCTGGCACTTGAAATTCGGCTTGCACATTTTCAAGGTATTTGAATTTAAAAATTTCATAGTATCAACTACAACAACTACAAATCGACGTTTTAACAAAAAGTATGTTTTGAGAAAATTAGCATTAATTTATTTTAGTTAAGTAAAATTGAATTACTCCATCACTAAGTGAATTCCCGCCACAATGTAATGAATTAATAGGCACGTGTCTCATATTACATGAATAAATAAACAAATAATAATAATAATAATATGTTTTAGAGCTCTAAAAGTGCCCGAACATCACTTTTCTCTAAAACTTATCCTTGAATTGCTACGTTGAAAAAACTGATTTTTGAAGGTTTTTTTCAGATGCTATCTACAAAATTTGTCGCAGAAGACGTAGATTTCGAGATAAAATTTTGGTGTCTTCGACAAAGTTGCTTGGATTGGCAAGTTTAACAACATTCTAGATGATCTGGAAAAATATCCAAAATAATAGTCTTGAAAAGTTTATTTTCTAAAAACATCCTAATTGTTAACCACCCCAATTTTCAACAAAGCCAAAAGTTGCCCCTTCCCATTTGCAAAAAAAAACTGTAAAACGGCACCATTTTATGGAAAATCCATTTTCCACTTAATTTTGCGATCTGGACCATTGTGCATTTAGATACTAGTAATATACTAGTCTGAAATGTATTGACAAAGAAATGATATTTGATCAAGTCATAAAATAAACTGAATTAATATGAAAAAAGTACTCACTGTAACATATAGAGCGAGTTGTGGCGCTATAACCACGGCACATAGTGTCCAGGGTATTTGTGAAAATACAATGTCCCATCCCCGAGGGTCCCGGAACACCAAAACTTCTTAGCATGGTGCTCCCAACGATTAATTGCCTAAACAAACAGGAACGTGAGCGGGGGATCCCCACGTTTCTTCCTCCCCTGTAGATTCAGAAATGTATTGTTGTTTGAACACTCGTGCTCAAACTCAATGCAATTCAACGAATCATCTTTGCGGTTAACTTAACGCAGTTGGCCTGGCCGCTTTAAAGTTTGTGATGTTTCAAAGCAATTTATTGCATTGGGGCACTGCAATTGTTAATAATGACAAGAGGATGCTAGGCGTTAATCAACCTAAGGCATTTTCCAGGATGCCCTCGAAAGACTGGCTGCGCTAGGGTTAGATTAGATTAGATTAGAAAAAGTACTCACTGTAACATATCGTCGCTTGTGTTCTGTATTAAGCATTGTGTATTTTGTTCAATTATTGTTCTTAAAAATTTGTTACTAATTTTATAATGCAATCACTAACAAATTAATTCTCGATGAATAGAGTACAAACAACTTGTGGAAGGATTGTTGTCAAAATATAGTCAACAATCAAAATTCATTAAAACTCTTTCTTCACTGTTAATAGTAGTTTATGCAACAAGTTGCAAAAAGAGGATTTTTCAGCACGAGTCGAACATTTATCCAACGAGGTTCACCGAGTTGGATAAATACGAAGAGTGCTGAAAAAATCAAGTTTTGCAACGAGTTCCATACAACATTTTTTGCAATTCCAAAAAACACACACTGAGTGAAATTTTATGTCAAATTTTCATGTATTTTGTCAATAAATCGTTTAAATCAAAAAAATGTTGAAAAGTGTTACTTTTCAGCATTTATTTTGAAAAGTGTTGCTATTCGGTTCTGTTATTTTTGGTACAGAAAAGTAGGTTATTTCGTCGTTCAAGAATGACAGGAAAAGTAAGTAGTTTCACGACGGAATTGCAAAAATGTTAATTTTTAGAATGATAAAAAATGCTGCATATCAGTATGAATTTCACAACATCTCTTAATAATTAGTTATTGAATGTTCTGCTTTCAACTCAAGATATTTTCAAATTCAAATAATATCATACCAATTTAAAAAAAACCTTGTATTCAACTTACACTACCTTGTTGGTTTTTCATCGTCAGATTACTATTCTTCCGTACAAAAAAATAAAAATAAATTTATAAAATATTGCAATCTTAAAAAAAATCAAACTCATCGCTACCAACCCAAACCTCCGCACGTGGTCATCGAAAAAGCTGAAGAAAAAAAATCGAGATCACACTCGTCGCGTCCAATTTTCGCGCTCATTTTCTTTTAATTCAGTCCAAATAAGTTTGAACCTGGCCGCCATCTTCGCTGCGTCGACAACACGGGCAAGTTCGAGACTTTTCCATCGTAGGGTGAGCGGTTCGATGTTTGGACTAAGATAAGTTTTTTTTTTTTCAAAACCACAGCTGTTTTTGTAATTTTATTTTATTTTTTAAGACTTAAATGAAGACAACACCCTTCAAAATATACTTGCTGAGTAGGTGTAGACTTTTGAGAATTTACACCAATTTGGTTTCTTCACTTTTTCACGTTCACGATTGTCTGCCTCGATTGTATGATACAATCTTGCATGTTTTCATGAACCGCGATGAAGAAAGATGCATCTGCAGACTTTCTGTCGTGGGAGTAAGTTCTGGGAATTCCACAGTGTGGGTGGGTTTTTTTTCTCTTCTCTCTTTGCGGTTTGATCTGTTGTGATGATTGCAAGTGTAATTCTATGAAATCGTTACGCTCACCACCACCAAACGCCGCAAAGTTATGCTAAAACAAACGTGTTAACACGATTCAGTGATTCAACGGTGGCGGCTGAGTTCACGAGCTCACATGTCTTCTACATAACACACAGAAACCCCATTCTGGGCCGCTCAAAACGCGAAGCAAAACTGCATTTGTGTTACATATATGTACTTGGTGCAAAACATCACCCAAACAGTGTACCAAGCAAATAAAACACACCAAAATACAACATAGTCATGCCGACTGGTGCCGAATACTTGCGGTTATGCTCATGTTTTATTAATCAGTCGCGGATTGAAGTCGCGAATGACGTCGTCGCGTTAGCCGGCGTCGTAAGATTAAACCAAAGTCTGAAAACACACGACACCCGGGACCAGTTTTCGAAGGGGTGCTCCACACCTCGGTTGAATAATCGTTGGACAAAGTTACTTAAAAATTAAGCCACCCATCGAAGGAAATAAATCCAGTGGGACGTTCGGAACGGAGGTCCGTGAAAGTTTCACTGTCAAACGTGAGTCTCTCAGGATGGGACCTCTGAAGAAGCTTGTCTGGTTTTTAGACCAAAGTAGATCTGGTGTGTGAAGTCGGACGTTAAACATACTTGATTTAACTACACAGCTGGCAGTGGATCCAATTTGACGAAGGTGTGCAACGTATTTTCTGAACGAAAGGGTGCAAAATTTAATAACATTCAATCTGCCAGAACACTGAAGAAGATTTCAAGTAGTTGGTGAAATACGAATCTGTCAAGATATTAAACATAATAGCGGAATAAGCAGGGACACATCGTCTCTTTTGTTTTCACAGCAATGCATTATGCTTCAACGCTCAACCAAACTCTTAAAACAACAATTCAATTTTAAAGTTGAATATTTGAAATTAATTTCGAACGAGTTATAAACGTCATCTCGTTCCCTCTGTTTAAACTCATTAAAAATAAAATATTGATTAAATCATTAAAATATAACAAAATCTACACTCAGACTTTAAAAAAAATGCAATTTTCGGATTTTTCGTATCAACAATGGATTTACAACTTTGCAGGAAGATCCCATTACAAAAAAAAACTCAACGATTTTTTTGAAATTGTTGATTTTTTGAGTTGTTCTTCACCGTATTCCGTATTTCGTAATATTCAAGTTTGACATAAAATTTTAAGAAAAGATGTAATGAATATTGGATTTTAAACCAATAGTTTTAAGTTAAATTTTATCATCAAAAAAAAAAAACATTTAAAAAATTAACAGCAACATTTCTAATAATTGTTCAGAAGTAGTTAGGCCGTTGCAATTTAGTTTTTAATTTATGTCACCACCCTTGAATGTTGGCTTAAAATATCCGAGTGCAAGAGAAATTTTGTTTTTTCATTTTAAAATTTTGATGAAAATAGACGTGCATTCAACTGCTAACTATTCACAATGTATTTTCATGCGTTGATGATCATTTTTAACATGATTGAAAAAGTGCATTTTTTAATTTTTTTGTCAAATTACTATTGTACAGTTTATTTACAATAAAAATAGTCAGAACTTATAGTAAGTGATTATTATAAAATTTAAGTTTCAAACTATTCAGATTTTACAAGTTTCACTAATTTTTAATTATGTTTCACTTTGTTCTAGAAATCAGGAGGAAATCCAGTTTTTTCACGAAAATTTAACACGTAGCGTTATGTGTGGGACAAACTTCAAATGCGTTTTTCTCAGCTTGCTGTTTTTGCATATGGGACATCTATGCGAACATGGGCAGTATATCTCCTCAAAATTTTCAATATCTTGTGTTATACACCCTTTTGAAATATTAACCATTCGTTTCTAGATTTGTTTCTTTTAGAATTTTAGTTTTTTTCGGCCAGAGATATATTTTTCAAACATAATTTTCATATTAAAAATATTCAATGTTCTATGAATACAAAGAGACGAGTTGTCTCGACTCGAGAACAGAACACTGATGAGTTCTGCAAGTAGTAGACGAAATACGTATCTGTCAAGATTTTAAAATATCTAACCTAATCTAATCAGACCCTAACGCAGCCAATCTTTCGAAGTGATCCTGGAGAGTGCCTTAGGTTAGATGACGCCTAGCACTCTTCTTGACATTTATTAACATTTGTAGTGCGCCATTGCATCGGAATGCATTGAAACATCACAAGCGTTAAAGCGGCCAGGCCTACTGCGTAAAGCCGTATCGCAGAGATGATGACTCGTAATTGGGTTGAGTTTGAGCACTGAGTGTTCGAACAACAACACAATTCTGAATCGACAGGGGAGGAAGAAGCGTGGGGACACACCACCATACGCTCCGAGATTTGGTTGTATTCGTTGGGAGTACCATGCTAAGAAGGTTTGGTACTCCTGGACCCTCTGGGATGGGACATTGTATTTCCACGAATGCCCTGGACACTATTTGCCGTGGTTATAGCGCCACAACTCGCTCTCTGTAACAGTATTCCTAATTCCACAGTTCACGCTCACCAAGTCGTCATGGCCCAGTGGTTAGCATTTTTGCCTACCAATCCAAAGAACGGAGGATCGAACCTAGCCTCGAGCGATTTTGATTTTTCGTTCATATTTCATCATTTCAAATTTCTGTGTTCTTTAGGGGAGAGTGGGGAGACTTGATCCCCGGGGAGACTTGATCCCAAGCCTGTATCTCGTCAGCATGTGGGTAAAACAATTAGCTTTGTTCTAGAAAGTTGTGCGAAATTGACTAAAACTCATTGTAGAAAACAAAGAAAAAAAATAAAAAATGTTTAGATTGAGTTACACACATTTTTCGAAGAAGTGCTGCAAAAAACTTCCAAGAGATCTTTTTTCTTTGTTTTGATAAGTATAGAAAACACTCAAAAATTGTTCAAAAAAATATTTTTATACATGAATTGTTTGATAAACATATCAACTCCAAAACCCTTACGCATTTGACGTTGAATTTATCGTCATACTATTTTTACAATCAATTGTTTAAAAAAGTGCGTTTAGGGAGACTTGATCCCTGCATTTTTACAGTCACTGGAATCAGCCTCAAGATTAAATAATTTGGCTGGGTTTTCGTACATAGTTTCCTTCAGTAGAGTTGTACATAACTAACTGCAGTTTGAACCATTTTTCAAAAGTTTTGTAAACAAAAATTACCAGCTTCTGTAAACATGCTCAATTTTGGTCTAAAAAAGAAAATTTCCGTTTTTAAATTTTTTGCATGCTAAATTTGTTATATTTTGAACACAAACGTACAGGTTTAATGTGAAATTGCTGTATCTTATAGAAAATTAAAAATTTGGATTAATAAGAAACATTTTGCTTAAGATTTCTTCAAAATGTTGAAAGGGGGATCAAATTACCCCCAACATTTTGAAAATGCCGGTTAAAAATATTTTTATAAAACGCTTGGCATTATTCTAAGAGTTTATCTGATGAAATACCCTTATCAGCCAAACATAGTTGAATGTTTAAGCTTTCAATTCATGCAAAAAGATCATAGTTTTGTGAGAAATTGACAGAGTTATGTGCGATACAAAAAAGGGGATCAAGTCTACCCACTCTCCCCTACTTTCTCGTTGGGAGCAGATGAGCATCGAACCCAGAACCATTCGCTTATAAAGCGAACACCGTAACCAGTCAGCCACAGCCGCTCCTTATCTGTCAAGATTTTAAAATATATAGCGAAATTAAAAGGAACAACTCGTCTCTTTGTATTCATAGTAATGCATTCTGCTAAAAGGCTCAACCAAACCACAATTCAATATTCATAATTTTTTTATGAAATAAGTTACTGCGAGTATCATCGAAACATAATTTTAATAAAGTCTTCTTTGAAAATGAAATTTCTTCAAATTTTGTGCCAGTTTAAAACGGAATCAGTATCAACAATATATTTCAACAATTTTCTGTAAAATTAATAGTTCTCAAATATGACTCAATATCGGGACAATTACCATTTCAAAAAGTCAATCGAAGTTATAAAAACAATGGAATACGTAAAGTTTGATGGTTTGATTTGCGACGAAGAAGCTAACAAAATATAAATAATCTCGAGCCAGAACAATAAAATTTTTGATTGGACCTAATTCTCCAAGATTTCTCGTAACGATAAATGAAGACTCCGCTAGTCGATTCTAAACTTCATTAATACAAGATTCAAAAAACAGTTTAAAAAGAATTTTCATTTCATGAACAAACTACAGTGATCACTTCCTCTCATCCGGGGCAAATTGTCCAAACACCCAATCCGTTGTGCCAATCGTAAAAATCGTGAAATATTTTGCATTTTTAGGCGATTTGCGCGCTCTTTTTTCCTCCTTCAACTGCTCTATTGACCGCCCAAGATCGCAGTTCATGGCACACTACATCTTGAACCCCCCAATAATTGACCAACATTGTGCAAAGCGTCCACTTCTATTGTTTCTGCGAGACCACTTTTGCAGAACCAAATGAGCTGTATAGTTGGGATTTCTTTGCCAATTTCTGCGCAAGGTTAAAGCGATGTAGTTCTTCAGGGCAAAACCAAATTCGTGCGGGGAGACCTTCTGAACTGTGTCGAGTTCTCGCCGCTAACCCCCTCCGACGTTCAGGTAGTCGAGGAAGTTGCACAACTCTGCTCGTTCACATCTGGCGTGATTGCATTAATCTGCATAACCATGGGTGTTGATTTCCAGCTCTCGCCAGAGTCCGGATGTGGAAGGTTTCGTATCACGACGTGTGTAACAATCCAAAGTGGAGTTGGCGCTCTCGGAAAACCTTCAATCATGGGCGTTTATCAATTTTCCAACAAGGCTTTTCTTCATCGGAAAGGGTACCGCTAGGGTTGCACAACCGTTTTGCTTCTTTTTTTTCCTGCGAAATCGCCGAATTAAGTAGGGTGCGTAACCCAAACCTAATCAGCTGAAGGCGCCGTCATCGGCGGCGAATCCACCTTAGAAGAGATCGTTCAGTGCTTCCTTATCGGTCTGTCGGCAAAGCTTTGGCAATCAGCAGCAAATCTCTACCCCCATTCCCATGAGTCGGCCTGGCTGCCATAGGCCTACACCCGGCATGGTGAACAGAGAGCTACAAAGTATTCCACCTCTCTCCCCGTTGGCGCGCTGAAGATGAGCAACTCTCGATGGAGCAACCAGCATTTGGCGGTAAAATTTTGCCGCATAAATGAAAATGAAAATAAAAATAAAAATAAATGAAGGCGTGTTGCATAAGCTGCCTAACATGCAGCAGCAGAAGCAGCAAATTTCTTCAGAGCTTTATTGTTTTTTTTTTTTTCTAAGACAATTCATCACTGCAGCAAGTCAGCCGATGAAATGGTTTTCTGTGAACAGTTTCGAGAAGCTTTTTGAGCGCGGAAAATTGGGTGCTCGTTCGTGAAGTCAAGAGATTATCTCAAGATCGAGTAGATTCTGGGAAATAAATGTTGCAACATTTTGTTAAATCAAATAAGAAAACACGAATCGGGTCATCTTATAACTCTCAAGCTAACATGATCGGCATCGCTTCAAACTTAACTTCCGATGCAACAAAAAAAAATGCACAACATCGCTGCAACATGCAGCAAAAAGTGATAGTGAAATTATAGCTCCCATTTCCAACCATCTTATCCACTTAACCGAGTACCGACGGTAAAGAGGAAACGATCAATAATTGTGATTATTTAAAAAGTGAAACATTATCGAATCCAAAACTCCTTCCATCTCTGAAATTTGAGCCACATTTGATTACCAATCTTTTTTTGGCGATAGTGAAATTGGATGCTCACTCACACACAAAAAACGGAATTGTAATCGGAAATTATAGCGAATTATCGTTGGCTATCGCAGATGATCCAAATATAGAGCTGTTGGCGCAAACGTCTCGCTGGGAACTGAATCAATGCGTCCATTTACGGACGGGTGAGATTTAAGATAAGTCCTCTGAATTGGTCAGTTGGGTTTAGCAGACTAAATGGATGATTGGTTTGCACTTGAAAGTAAGTTTGATGAAAAGTGTTAAATGTGTTGTTCAATGAACTCAATCTCTGTCAAATTAGATCAATTTTGGCTTTTAAACCTTAAATTGCCCGAAACCAGGCCATCTGTACAATAAAATCAAGTACTTTGGCAAAGGGAATAAAAACCCCGCACAAAACTATCTCCGTCATCTAAAAGGCCCACCATTAATGGCCAGCTCACCGAGTGCCCCACTCACGCAGTTTACTACCCTTTTAGGTCCGTCACTTTAGGTCACAGGGTCAGCGGTGCTCGATCTTATGTGTTTTGTATCACTTACTTCTTGATGTTTTTTTATACAGTTAGGATTATAAACTTTTTTTAAGTTTTTAAAAATAAGTATTTTTACCTATTTGAGCATCGATTTAAAAACTAGCAAAATTTTTGTTTTTGAGCCAATCTTGACTCATCAAAAAGCATTTTTTTAGAAAATCTGGAGTTAGATGATTTTACTTATTTTCTTGTGACTTTAAAAATGTTTTTTATTCTGGGATCTGGGCCTGAAATTTTCAGGGGTTGTTTGTTCATATAAAAGCAGCATCTGGCCAAAATATGAGCACTCTACGTCAACGGGAAGTGGGGCAAATCGGGACACAAAGTTTCAAGGTTCAAAAACGTCAAAAATCGTAAAAAGGCTGTAACTTGGGCAAAATTCAATTAAATTTCAAAATTCAAAATGCATCTGAAAGGACTTGAAAAATGCAACAAAATGCAGGGTAGAGCATCCCAATTGGTTGAATCTAAAGGGAGTTATTGGCATTTTAGTGAAAAAATAGCACAATTTTCAAACTCAAATAAAAAAGTGTTCCATCCAGATATCAACTCGGTTCGACCTGCAGCTTGTAGAGGACATCTGGGACTACCATCTGAGACTGAGAACGCTTTGGGTAAGGCAGTTTAACACATCAAATAGATACTTTTACTTTTAGTGATTTTTTTGGCTGTTAATTTTTGCTCGGGGGACCCCTTAGATCCCATTTTCTGATGATAATTTTATCATATTCGTGTTCCTGAGACAATTTCACAGAAGAAACATGCATAAAAATGTTTATTTTCATCCATTTTAACCCTTTAAAAAACGAAAGTTAAAAAAAATTAGATGCTGCTTTTTTTCTGGTGTCATCTAGTATCCTTGGAAACGAACTTGAATTTTAATGAATGTGAATCGAAGATTTTTTTCAACTTTCATTTTTTAAAGGGTTAAAATGGATGAAAATAAACATTTTTATGCATGTTTCTTCTGTGAAATTGTCTCAGGAACACGAATATGATAAAATTATCATCAGAAAATGGGATCTAAGGGGTCCCCCGAGCAAAAATTAACAGCCAAAAAAATCACTAAAAGTAAAAGTATCTATATGATGTGTTAAACTGCCTTACCCAAAGCGTTCTCAGTCTCAGATGGTAGTCCCAGATGTCCCCTGCAAGCTGCAGGTCGAACCGAGTTGATATCTGGATGGAACACTTTTTTATTTGAGTTTGAAAATTGTGTTATTTTTTCACTAAAATGCCAATAACTCCCTTTAGATTCAACCAATTGGGATGCTCTACCCTGCATTTTGTTGCATTTTTCAAGTCCTTCCAGATGCATTTTGAATTTTGAAATTTAATTGAATTTTGCCCAAGTTACAGCCTTTTTACGAATTTTGACGTTTTTGAACCTTGAAACTTTGTGTCCCGATTTGCCCCACTTCCCGTTGACGTAGAGTGCTCATATTTTGGCCAGATGCTGCTTTTATATGTACAAACAACCCCTGAAAATTTCAGGCAGATTGGTGAGGTCGATGCGAGATGGGTATTCTTTGCTCGTGGACTCGCTCTTAAATATTTTCTGCTCAATTTTATATATTTTTAAAGACTGGTTATTATATTTACACATATTTATGATTGTAAATATCAGATTCAAATGGGAAAATTACGCATGAGCATGAGCATGAGCATGAGAGATCACCCATGGTTGCCCCTCCGTTGCTGAACAGAACCGTAATATCCTTTCAGCACTACTGATTATAGGCTTCAACGATCTAGTGGTGTTTCCCTTGTCAACAGCATGTATGAATGCGCTGAAAAGATAAAACACCATGATTGCTAAAGCTAGATCAGTTGCGAATAGGTAACAGTCATTGGCCACCAACGGCGCCCGCCATGTCAGTTTGTAGACCTCGATTTTAAGGGACGGGAATGTTAGTTAGCGCAGGTTGCTACTAGGGCAGCTGATTTACTCTGTGCTTACACCCCACGAGCGCCAGGAACCTGAAAACTTGTTAGTAGGATAGGGTGTTTGGTCAGGATTCATCATAGAAGATGATGATGCGACCCAAAATCATAGTGTTTGGTGAAAGGTATTATATATTATTCTCAAGGCAAACAATCGGATGCTGCGGATGAGACATTTCCCGTTTATCGATTGTTAAATTTTAAATGAAATGGTCTAGTCTTAGACAGCCGGCTGTGGAAAGATAGAACAAAAATCATTTGTAATTAAAGAATGAAGGATTAAACAATGTAACTTTTAACTTGAGATGATTTTACGAGTTTTAAATGATTGATGTTTAGTGAGGTACTGATTAACGGTGCGAACGACGAGTTTCGATGTGTATCGAGCTGAAATGGTATGATAGGGTGTTGATAGGGTCAAATCAAACTGGCTAGCTGTCATCGGGACAGCCAAAGCCAGCCGCACCTTCACACGCACACACGCACGCCAAAAAAAACGAAAAACACACCGACGGCGGACGCGAAAATTCTACGACCCTACGGAAAGGAATCGCAAATCTGACTGGCTCAACTGTCATCGGGACAGCCAAAGCCAGCCGCACCTTCACACGCACACACGCACGCCAAAAAAAACGAAAAACACACCGACGGCGGACGCGAAAATTCTACGACCCTACGGAAAGGAATCGCAAATCTGACTGGCTCAACTGTCATCGAGACAGCCAAAGCCAGCCGCACCTTCACACGCACACACGCACGCCAAAGAAACGAAAAACACACCGACGGCGGACGCGAAAATTCTACGACCCTACGGAAAGGAATCGCAAATCTGACTGGCTCAACTGTCATCGGGACAGCCAAAGCCAGCCGCACCTTCACACGCACACACGCACGCCAAAGAAACGAAAAACACACCGACGGCGGACGCGAAAATTCTACGACCCTACAGAAAGGAATCGTAAATCTGACTGGCTCAACTGTCATCGAGACAGCCAAAGCCAGCCGCACCTTCACACGCACACACGCACGCCAAAAAAACGAAAAACACACCGACGGCGGACGCGAAAATTCTACGACCCTACGGAAAGGAATCGCAAATCTGACTCTCAGATTCAAATGGGAAAATTACGTTTAAAAAACATACAATTTGAATTTTTTTTAAATTTCGTTAGGGTGGTCCCATAAACATCTCCCTTGAGACATTTTCAAATGAAGATATCTTGATTTTTTTAAATACCCCTAAGATTTTAGCAAGACCTGGCACTTCAAATTTGGCTAAATATTTAAGTAAAACTGCATCTCTTTAACCTCAAATGGCTCAAACTTTTAAACCCTTAAGTGCAAATTTAAATTTGTTTTTTTTTTTTTCAAAAACAAAAATATTGTATTTTTAGAGCTCTAAAAGTGCTCAAAACATTACTATTATCTAAATCCTAACCATGAATTGCTACGCTCAAATAACTGATTTTTGAAGGTTTGTTCTGATTGATAAAAATAGTCGTAGGATGCGTAGATTTTGTTGTTTACACAAAATTGCTTGATTTGGCATGCCCAACAACCTTCTGGAAGAGCAAAAAAGTCCTAGAAATAATCACGGAAAGTTAGATTAGATGTTAGAAAAGCACCCTAACCGTGAACCACCCTAATTTTCAACCATTGCAACAACTCTTCACACTTAAGGTTCAAAACTACAAAATTTTGTGGAAGCTCCATTTTCCACTTAATTGAGCGATCTAAATTACTGTGCAATGAAAAAAATATGAAAAGCTACGTTTTAACAAAACAATTTTTTTTCAGCAAAAGAGTAAAAAGTAAAAACGTTAAAAGTTATTACCAACGCAAGAAAATGCAATTTAAATTGGTTTCACTTTATTTTAATTTGAATTAAGAAACTTTTTGAAAAAAAAGTTTGCTCCCTGATTTTTCATCCAATCATAAATTTGAATAAGTTTTACAATGGCATTAACCAAACAAAAATAAAAAAAAACATCCTTCTATCAAAAATTGCCAAATTACCTATGATTTCAAGTTGCTAATTATTTATAAAAAGTAGGTAATCGATTAGAAAGGTAAAAGAAGCTGAACTTTTGAACCGGTCAAAATATACATCAAAGCAGTTTTTTGTAAACATATCATTCGTATCATATCATTGCTATAATAAACTTTTAAGCATTGTTATGTTTGGTGACAATAAGTTGGTGATTATGTCACTACAGGAAAACTTGAAATATTTTCAAAACGGAATAGCAAAAACTAACTTAATCCACCTATGTGGTTGGTGCCTTCCTCACTCTTTTCCAACAATGGGTGATATGTGATATGATGTGTTTGGACACAAATTTGGTCCAAAAAAACACACATATCACTCAAGGGCTCATAAGTGGCATCATAAGTGGTCATAGCTTGATACAGGGTTGCCAGATCGTCAATGTTTTGGACTCGTTGGAAAGGTCTTTCGATTACCTAACCAACGATGGGTCGGATGATGGATCCGGACATTGTTTACATACATTTAAGTGAGATCCGGCTACAAAAAAGGTACATAAATATCACTAAAGTGGTCAGAACTCGAGACAGGGTTGCCAGATCATCAATGTTTTAGACTCGTTGGAAAGGTCTTTCGATTACCTTACCAACGATGGGTCGGATGATGGATCCGAACATTGTTTACATACATTTAAGTGAGATCCGGCTACAAAAAAAGTACATAATATCACATAAGTGGTCATAACTCGAGACAGGGTTGCCAGATCTTCAATGTTTTGGACTCGTTGCAAAGATCTTTTGATTACCTAACCAACGATGGGTCGGATGATGGATCCGGACATCGTTTACATACATTTAAGTGAGATCCGGCTTCAAAAAAGTACATAAATATCACTTAAGTGGTCAGAACTCGAGACAGGGTTGCCAGATCTTCAATGTTGTGGACTCGTTGGAAAGGTCTTTCGATTACCTAAGCAACGATGGGTCGGATGATGGATCCGGACATTGTTTACATACATTTAAATGAGATCCGGCTACAAAAAAGTACATAAATATCACTTAAGTGGTTATAACTCGAGACAGGGTTGCCAGATCTTCAATGTTGTAGATTCGTTGGAAAGGTCTTTCGATTACCTAACCAACGATGGGTCGGATGATGGATCCGGACATTGTTTACATACATTTAAGTGAGATCCGGCTACAAAAAAGGTACATATATATCATTTAAGTGGTCAGAACTCGAGACAGGGTTGCCAGATCTTCAATGTTTGAGACTCGTTGGATAGGTTTTTCGATTATCTAACCAACGATGGGTCGGATGATGGATCCGGACATTGTTTACATACATTTAAGTGAGATCCGGCTACAAAAAAGGTACATAAATATCACTAAAGTGGTCAGAACTCGAGACAGGGTTGCCAGATCATCAATGTTTTAGACTCGTTGGAAAGGTCTTTCGATTACCTTACCAACGATGGGTCGGATGATGGATCCGGTTATTGTTTACATACATTTAAGTGAGATCCGGCTACAAAAAAAGTACATAATATCACTTAAGTGGTCATAACTCGAGACAGGGTTGCCAGATCTTCAATGTTTTGGACTCGTTGGAAAGATCTTTTGATTACCTAACCAACGATGGGTCGGATGATGGATCCGGACATCGTTTACATACATTTAAGTGAGATCCGGCTTCAAAAAAGTACATAAATATCACTTAAGTGGTCAGAACTCGAGACAGGGTTGCCAGATCTTCAATGTTGTGGACTCGTTGGAAAGGTCTTTCGATTACCTAACCAACGATGGGTCGGATGATGGATCCGGACATTGTTTACATACATTTAAATGAGATCCGGCTACAAAAAAGTACATAAATATCACTTAAGTGGTTATAACTCGAGACAGGGTTGCCAGATCTTCAATGTTGTAGATTCATTGGAAAGGTCTTTCGATTACCTAACCAACGATGGGTCGGATGATGGATCCGGACATTGTTTACATACATTTAAGTGAGATCCGGCTACAAAAAAGTACATAAATATCACTTAAGTGGTTATAACTCGAGACAGGGTTGCCAGATCTTCAATGTTGTGGACTCGTTGGAAAGGTCTTTTAATTACCTAAATAACGATGTATAGCATGATGATGTTTGGTTCAGTTTACTGCTATTTATTCATCTTCCGAAAATATGCGAAAACACATTTTTATACATAACTTTTGAACTACTTATCAAAACTTCAAACAATTCAATAGCACCGTATGGGACCCTAAACCAAGTCGAATGCGACTGGTTTGGTCAAAATCGGTTCAGCCAGTGCTGAGAAAACTGAGTGACATTATTGGTCACATACACACACACATACACACACACATACCCACACACATACACACACACATACACACACACATACACACACACATACACACACACATACACACACACATACACACAGACATTTGTTTAGTTTTCGATTCTGAGTCGATATGTATACATCAAGGTGGGTTTTCGAGCTTTAAATAAAAAGTTCAATTTTAGAGCAGGATTATAGCCTTACCTCAGTGAGGAAGGCAAAACAATATCTTTTGCAATTTACTTTCGTAAGATTAAAATTTTAGCACCCCTGCACCCCAAGTCACCGCCAGAGACACCTCCGGCCAACCTCCGGAGGGCGTGCAGGGGTGTGCGAGAGAGTTCAACCGATTATGTACTGCCCGTGCATTTTGGGACTCCACGTTTGGTGGAGTCCAAAAACCAAAACATTCAGGAGGTCCACGAAAGTTCGTTGGTGGGGGCCAACTTTTTTATGGTAAAATTATGCACACATCATAGCAGTCACAAGGGGGACAGGAGAAGACCCGGCGGTCCCGGGGCTAATGCCACCGTGCGGCCACCGACTGACTGACTGGTCTGACCGGGCCACCACGAGATGGTGATGATGTTATAATAGATGTGACCAACTTTTAACGTTTTATAACCGTCCCAGCCAAGTTTGACCCGGTTGAGCTGGTTGGTCGTATTTTTGGTGTTTGTTGTGTTTGCTTTGAAAGTGAAATGGAACCTGCCACGGTATCCGGTAGAGGAGGGATTGACTGCCGATATTTAAGGGTTTTAATTGGGATTATGTGACCTAATGGGGGACGTTTCTGGGTAATGATATTGAAATTACGCTCGATATTTTTGTAATCAAGAGATTGTTAAAAAAAAACAATATTTATAACTAATTTATTTCTTTTCTATTTTCAGGTAAAAATAAATTGAACAATTCTGCAGTCCTAAAAAGATTAAAAAGGAGTAAGTCTAATTTAAAACCAAAACTTAATCTTACAAAAATTCCTTCTTTCAAATCAACTCGTATCCCGAAAAAATAATGACCAAACCCAAAAATAGAATAACAAGCGAATGACCTTTAAAATTTTCGACTCGTCGGGAAACCGAACCGGTTTTCCTCTGTCTGAAGATCGCCCCAAAAGCCCAAAAGGATCCTGCTTCGATCGGGTTGTTTTGCTCAAAATTTGAAAATAAAATATTCTGCGGAGGAAAACCTGTAAGAATGCGGTTTTTCGTCTCGCGCGAGACAAAACCAAACGCTCCAAAATTTGCCAATTTCGATGTGAATGACCCTTGTCGCGGAGAGGCTCGAAATTTTAACGAGCTCTTCCCTCAAAAAGGCTCTTTTCGCAGCTGATGGCGAGCGATTTGTCGCGTTAGGAGAAAGAGGAAGAAAAAGGTTCATCTCTTGCGAGCGGTTGAAGTCGTCGACGGTTGAGGCAGTTTAGCTGGAATTCTCTGGAGTGATATTTTAACGTTGACACTCGATACAAAAGTCAGCAGTCAATTGAATCGTGTGGGCAATCAATAACTTTTAATTGACAAAATAAAATAGCAGATTGTCATTATCATTCACAGTAAGAAATTAAAGAAATTAATGTCGAATTGTCAAACTCATGGTGTACATTTGCCATTTTCTGATGTAATTTGATTGCAAATTCCAATGAATATTGACACTACAATTAAAAACTAACCTAATCCACCTATGTGGTTGATGCCTTCCTCACTTTTTACCAAAAATGGGTAATATGAGTGGTTTGGACACACATTTTAGCTTTTTTTAGATCCAAAAAAAAAAAACACAGATATAACTTATGTGGTCATAACTCGAGACAGGGTGGCCAGATCTTAAATGTTTTGGACTCATTGGAAAGGCCTTTCAATTACCTAACCAACGATGGGTCGGATGATGGATCCGGACATAGTTTACGTACTTTAAGTGAGATCCGGCTTCAAAATTGTACATAAATATTACTTAAGTGGTCATAACTCGAGACAGGGTTGCCAGATCTTCAATGTTTTGGACTCATTGGAAAGGCCTTTCAATTGCCTAACCAACGATGGGTCGGATGATGGATCCGCCTTTCAATTGTCTAACCAACGATGGGTCGGATGATGGATCCGGACATAGTTTACGTACTTTAAGTGAGATCCGGCTTCAAAATTGTACATAAATATTACTTAAGTGGTCATAACTCGAGACAGGGTTGCCAGATCTTCAATGTTTTGGACTCATTGGAAAGGCCTTTCAATTGCCTAACCAACGATGGGTCGGATGATGGATCCGGACATAGTTTACGTACTTTAAGTGAGATCCGGCTTCAAAATTGTACATAAATATTACTTAAGTGGTCATAACTCGAGACAGGGTTGCCAGATCTTCAATGTTTTGGACTCATTGGAAAGGCCTTTCAATTGCCTAACCAACGATGGGTCGGATGATGGATCCGGACATAGTTTACGTACTTTAAGTGAGATCCGGCTTCAAAATTGTACATAAATATTACTTAAGTGGTCATAACTCGAGACAGGGTTGCCAGATCTTCAATGTTTTGGACTCATTGGAAAGGCCTTTCAATTGCCTAACCAACGATGGGTCGGATGATGGATCCGGACATAGTTTACGTACATTTAAGTGAGATCCGGCTTCAAAATTGTACATAAATATTACTTAAGTGGTCATAACTCGAGACAGGGTTGCCAGATCTTCAATGTTTTGGACTCATTGGAAAGGCCTTTCAATTACCTAACCAACGATGGGTCGGATGATGGATCCGGACATCGTTTACATGCATTTAAGTGAGATCCAGCTTTAAAAATGTACATAAATATCACTTAAGTGGTCATAACTCGAGACAGGGTTGCCAGATCTTCAATGTTTTGGACTCATTGGAAAGGCATTTCAATTACCTAACCAACGATGGGTCGGATGATGGATCCGGACATCGTTTACATGCATATAATTGAGATCCGGATATTTGTGAAAACACATTTTTATACATAACTTTTGAACTACTTATCGAAACTTCAAACAATTCAATAGCGATGTATGGGACCCTAAACCAAGTCGAATGCAACTGGTTCGATCAAAATCTGTTCAGCCAGAACTGAGAAAACTCAGTGAGAATTTTGGTCACATACATACATACACACACATACACACACACATACACACACACATACACACACACAGACATTTGTTCAATTTTTGATTCTGAGTCGATATGTATACGTGAAGGTGGGTCTAGGAGCTTTTAATAAAAAGTTCATTTTCAGAGCAGGATTATAGCCTTACCTCAGTGAGGAAGGCAAAAGGTTAAATTTGTCTTTTTTTTTTTGGCTCACAATCTTCCCTTTCACTCGTGAGCACAAATCAGACGCGAAGAAAATCTACTCTGATTATTTCCTACCGTTTATCACTACCACACCAATCGCTACTGAATACTCTCTCTCTCTCGCTCTCTTATCGGCTCAGACTTGCTCTTTATCACTCTTAGCTGATTCAAAGTGGTCCGCAATCGGCGGTGATTTAATCATTGATTCGATTTTAAAAATCAACGTTATCAAACAAAAAATTGCATTTTTTGCCTTCCTCACTGAGGTAAGGCTATAATCCTGCTCTAAAAATGAACTTTTTATTAAAAGCTCAAAGACCCACCTTCATGTATACATATCGACTCAGAATCGAAAACTGAACAAATGTCTGTGTGTGTGTATGTGTGTGTGTATGTGTGTGTGTATGTGTGTGTGTATGTGTGTGTGTATGTATGTATGTGACTAAAATTCTCACTGAGTTTTCTCAGCACTGGCTGAACCGATTTTGATCAAACCAGTTGCAATCGACTTGGTTTAGGGTCCCATACATCGCTATTGAATTGTTTGAAGTTTCGATAAGTAGTTCAAAAGTTATGTATAAAAATGTGTTTTCACATATATCCGGATCTCATTTTAATGCATGTAAACGATGTCCGGATCCATCATCCGACCCATCGTTGGTTAGGTAATTGAAAGACCTTTCCAACGAGACCACAACATTGAAGATCTGGCAACCCTGTCTCGAGTTATGACCACTTAAGTGATATTTATGTACTTTTTTGAAGCCGGATCTCACTTCAATGCATGTAAACGATGTCCGGATCCATCATCCGACCCATCGTTGGTTAGGTAATTGAAAGACCTTTCCTACGAGTCCACATAATTGAAGATCTGGCAACCCTGTCTCGAGTTATGACCACTTAAGTGATATTTATGTACTTTTTTGAAGCCGGATCTCACTTAAATGTATGTAAACGATGTCCGGATCCATCTTCCAACCCATCGTTGGTTAGTTAATTGAAAGACCTTTCCAACGAGTCCACATAATTGAAGATCTGGCAACCCTGTCTCGAGTTATGACCACTTAAGTGATATTTATGTACTTTTTTGAAGCCGGATCTCACTTAAATGTATGTAAACGATGTCCGGATCCATCATCCGACCCATCGTTGGTTAGATAATTGAAAGACCTTTCCAACGAGTCCACAACATTGAAGATCTGGCAACCCTTTCTCGAGTTATGACCACTTAAGTGATATTTATGTACTTTTTTGAAGCCGGATCTCACTTCAATGTATGTAAACGATGTCCGGATCCATCTTCCAACCCATCGTTGGTTAGTTAATTGAAAGACCTTTCCAAAGAGTCCACAACATTGAAGATCTGGCAACCCTGTCTTGAGTTATGACCACTTAAGAGGTATTTATGTACTTTTTTGAAGCCGGATCTCACTTCAATGTATGTAAACGATGTCCGGATCCATCATCCAACCCATCGTTGATTAGGTTATTAGAAGACCTTTCAAACGAGTCCACAACATTGAATATCTGGCAACCCTGTCTCGAGTTAAGACCACTTATGTGATATTTATGTACTTTTTTGAAGCCGGATCTCACTTAAATGTATGTAAACGATGTCTGGATCCATCATCCGACCCATCGTTGGTTATGTTATTGAAAGACCTTTCCAAAGAGTCCACAACATTGAAGATCTGGCAACCCTGTCTCGAGTTATGACCACTTAAGAGATATTTATGTACTTTTTTGAAGCCGGATCTCACTTAAATGTATGTAAACGATGTTCGGATCCATCATCCGACCCATCGTTGGTTAGGCAATTGAAAGTCCTTTCCAACGAGTCCACAACATTGAAGATCTGGCAACCCTGTCTCGAGTTATGACCACTTAAGTGATATTTATGTACTTTTTTGAAGCCGGATCTCACTTAAATGTATGTAAACGATGTCCGGATCCATCATCCGACCCATTGTTGGTTAGGTAATTGAAAGACCTTTCCTACGAATCCACAACATTGAAGATCTGGCAACCCTGTCTCGAGTTATGACCACTTAAGTGATATTTATGTACTTTTTTGAAGCCGGATCTCACTTAAATGTATGTAAACGATGTCTGGATCCATCATCCGACCCATCGTTTATCAGGTAATTGAAAGACCTTTCCAACGAGTCCACAACATTGAAGATCTGGCAACACTGTCTCGAGTTATGACCACCTAAGAGATATTTATGTACTTTTTTGAAGCCGGATCTCACTTAAATGTATGTAAACGATGTCCGGATCCATCATCCGACCCATCGTTGGTTAGGTAATTGAAAGACCTTTCCAACGAGTCCACAACATTGAAGATCTGGCAACCCTTTCTCGAGTTATGTACTTTTTTGAAGCCGGATCTCATTTAAATGTATGTAAACGATGTCCAGATCCATCATCCGACCCATCGTTTATCAGGTAATTGAAAGACCTTTCCAACGAGTCCACAACATTGAAGATCTGGCAACCCTGTCTCGAGTTATGACCACTTAAGTGATATTTATGTACTTTTTTGAAGCCGGATCTCACTTAAATGTATGTAAACGATGTCTGGATCCAACATCCGACCTATCGTTATTTAGGTAATTGAAAGACCTTTCCAACGAGTCCAGTATTTTTCTAGATCTAAAAAAATAGCTGAAATATTTGTCCAAACCAAGCATATTACCCATTGTTGGTAAAAAGTGAGGAAGGCATCAACCACATAGGTGGATTAAGTTAGTTTTTTTGTTTACTCAACAGCAAAAACATATTTGACACCAGTTTAAAACATGCATACTCCAATAGACTGTCATCTATGGTAGTGCAAACCAGGCGAGTGCCGCTCTGGTATTTCTCAAGATTCTCTCCTCTCTAAGCGTATTCGTAAGTTACTGTCGCTGATGACTCTCATTTTTTCGTGTTTGACAGTATGGCAAATTCGCAAACAAAGCAAAATGTATGCAGACTGACGTAAAACCATGCGAGTTTGTTTGTTTGTCATAATCTAATACCTCCTTGAAGCGATCGGACCAATCGCTGTCTGCCTAAATCGATTGATTGCGCGCTTAAATCGCTAATAAAATTCAACAATTATTTTCAAAATTTAATTGTTTGTCCTGATGTTTTGTCTCAAAATGTAAAAGCGAAGGTGACTTTGCCGCTAGTCGACTCCATAACAATTGACATAAAGCAAACATACATAAACAAACAACTACCAGACAAAGTTGATCCGGCGATCATTTTTTGCTCATTTCGTAAGCCAAACAAGTCAAAATATTTGATTGACATCATCGCGCGACGTCTCAAGTCCCATCACTTTCTTCACTCTGTACACACTTGATTTGACAGCGATGACGTCACGCAACAATGAAGCGAAATGTCACAGCGCTAAAGTGACAGTAAAAGGCCGGGATGACAATCGCGCGCCGTATCTGATGGGGAGATATCTGTTAGGGGTTGACCTTCAGGGTGATGCGGCGCGATAAATGGCATATTTGCGCATGAAATCAGTTCCTCGTTAGGGTAATTAACATACAAAAGGGGGTGACAGGTTTTTAGAGGGTTCCAAAATGAAAAGGTGTAGTATAAAATGTAAACAAAATGGTTTTCTTGAAACTATTTTTAAATTTTTGGAAATTTTCAAAAGATTTGTTTACAAAATGATTTAGGCCCTTTTGTAAACACCAAACTTCTTCACATTCAAACTGTAAACAGCAACAGATTTGTCAAACAAACAAAACAACCTACACACATGCACGATTGTAAGATCTCAGTCTCATCTTCGTCTCGTTCCGCGTGCGCTGTTTCGGCATTGATTGATTACACACTCTTTGTTGGAATTTGCCGAAGGAATGCCGACTTGAACGCCCGGCCAAGATCCGACAGTTTAGCGAATCGATTCCGGTTGTGGTGTATGTGTGTGTTCGCGTGATGTTTTGTTCAACAGGTGATTGTCACTTGCCTTGTGATGTCACTTGTACTTCACGATTTGAAACTAATGGCTTTTTTAGTATTGATGTTTCTTAAATTGGTATTTTTTTTATTTGATTCTTTAAAAAAACATTTCTACTGGGCAGAATGTTTACTGTTTTTTGCTATTGACATAATCATAGATTTCATAAATTAGAAACCTGATTATAATGAAATAAACTCCTCGGCTATACGAACCAATCACTTCCTACAAATTCATATGTAATACTGTTGTACTAATAAAAAACAAATTAATTAAATCTAAAAACCTACACGTGCATTGCTGAGTCCAACAAAAAAAGACCCTCACTTCGGTCAATTGATTCCCCTGGCAATAAAAAGCTACTTTCATTCTCGTTAATCATCCTCATTTAACGAGTTTTTTGTTGTGCCCAGTAGCGCACACTAGTGCCACACTTTCAGCCGCAAACCGTACCATTTCTCGCCTTTCATGTTTTGGTACTGCCCAAAACGACTTCCCAATCGAAAACCCCGCACAACTCCAAAGCCAAACCGTTAAACTTAACGAAGCCTAAGATGTAGCGAGCTAGTTTTTCCCACCTGAAACCACGTTTAGTGCAACGCGATTAGTTTGCGCACGAAATACTATAATTTGCGTAGACTTCCTCCTCCGTTGCAGTGACTGCAACGAACGGGTTTCCGAAGCGACGAACCTGCTGATCGACTGCAGAGTTTTCTCACTGACTGAGTTTGCACGGGTTTGTGATTCGCCGGAAAGATTGACGAGCCTGCGCCGCGAATCTAGTTCGGTTGCATGCGATCGAAGTGCTTTTCTCGCGGAAACGAGGCATTTTTCATTGCATGTTCTGATTGTCGGAGAATTTCTCAGGTTAAGCGGTTGAACTTTGGAAAGGTTGGGGTCAACCGGTTGACAAGTTGGCGGCAAGACACGAACTCTAAAATTTCGAGAAATTTCCCACTGGTCATTTCCGGAACACATGTTCCGATTGTGGTGTCAGTCAGCTGGAACCGGCGCGTACCGTGTTTTCACGTAATCTCAGATTGAATTAATCACATTCACTCACTAATGAATCTTATCGCTGAATTGTTATTAGAGCTCTTCGCAATCACTTTCGGCCCGGGGTCGACGAAACAATATCGATCCGTTGCCAATGGCTAACTTTCTTGAGTTTTTCTTCTTCACCACCACACAAAAGTGTGTGTGTGTTTGTGTAGGTGATATGTCCGGAGGAAATTTGCCACATGACTTACAACTTTTCTCCCGGCCAACCAGTGAGGCATCGTAAAAGTGAAAACTAAGCTGTCGTGGACCGCCATGTAAACAAACTGTTTTATTTGTACGTTTCAATGACCGTAACTCAAACCTCGGATTCACAGGTGGTTCGCACACATCATCTTGAGTTTCTCATGGAAGTGAGAAACAATTGAATCAAACAGCCAATAAAACAATCACTTTTTCCTTCCTCTGTCGAGGGGAAATTAGCCCAACCGAACATTTTTTTCAAATATAACTTTGAAAAATCTTTAAAAAAAACTTAAAATTTTTAAACTTTTAGACTTTTGGATTCTAAATATCTTAGAAATCGTTACCTATAAACCTAAATCTAAAACTCTCAGACTCTTGGACTCGTGGAGTCGTGGACTCTTCTTAGACTTTTTAACCTTGGACTTTTGGACTCTTAGACTTTTGGACTCGTATACTCTTAGGATCTTAGATTCTTGAACTCTTGGACTCTTGGACTCTTGAATTGTTTGACTTTTAGACTCTTGGATTCTTGGAATTTCGACTTTTGAACACTAAGCCTCATGGATTTTTGGACTCACGGACTCTTGGGCTCTTGGACTCTTGGACTCTTGGACTCTTGGAGTCTTGGACTCTTGGACTCTTGGACTCTTGGACTCTTTGACTCTTGGAGTCTTGGACTCTTGGACTCTTGGACTCTTGGACTCTTGGACTCTTGGACTCTTGGACTCTTGGACTCTTTGACTCTTGGAGTCTTGGACTCTTGGACTCTTGGACTCTTGGACTCTTGGACTCTTGGACTCTTGGACTCTTGGACTCTTTGACTCTTGGACTCTTAGACTCTTGGACTCTTGAACTCTTAAAATCTTGGACTCTTGGGCTCTTGGACTCTTGAACTCTTGGACTTTTGGACTCTTGGACTCTTGGACTATTGGACTCTTGGACTCTTGGACTCCTGGACTCTTGGACTCTTATATTTGACTCTTATATTCAAGAGTCTAATTGAATTCTTTGGCTTTTGGACCCTTGGATTCTTGGGCTTTTGGATTTTTGAACACTAAGCCACTTGGATTTTTGTGCTATTGGACTCTGGGAATAATAGTCTTGGACTCTTGGACTCTTGGACTCTTGGACTCTTGAACTCTTGAAATCTTGGACTCTTGAACTCTTGGACTCTTGGACTCTTGGACTCTTGAAATCTTGGACTCTTAGACTCCTAGACTCTTGGACTCTTGAACTCTTAAAATCTTGGACTCTTGGGCTCTTGGGCTCTTGGACTCTTGGACTCTTGAACTCTTGGACTTTTGGACTCTTGGACTATTGGACTCTTGGACTCTTGGACTCTTGGACTCTTGGACTCTTGGACTCTTGGACTCTTGGACTCTTATATTTGACTCTTATATTCAAGAGCTTAATTGAATTCTTTGGCTTTTGGACCCTTGGATTCTTGGGCTTTTGGATTTTTGAACACTAAGCCACTTGGATTTTTGTGCTATTGGACTCTGGGAATAATAGTCTTGGACTCTTGGACTCTTGGACTCTTATACTCTTGTACTATTAAATTCTTGGACTCTAGGACACCTGGACTATTGAACGATTGCATTTCTAAGAATTTTGGACTCTTGGAGTCAAGCTTGGAGTTTTGGACTCTTGGATTCTTGAACTCTTGGGACTCTTAAACTCTTGGATTTCTTTTAAATTGACTCTTGGACTTTTGGACCCTTAGACTCATTGAATCTTGAACTCTTGAATTGTTGGGCTCTTTGAATCTTGAACATTTTGACCTTTTGAATGTTGGACTCTGGACTCTTGAACTCTTGGACACTTCAACTCTTAGACTTGAACTCTTGGATTCTATCAAAATTGAGCTCTAGACTATTCAACATATCAATCTATTCTTATCTTGGATTTTAAAAGTGTCTCATCGTGAACTCTTAGAACCACACGTTTTTCCACCTTATAGTTCTGAGATTAAGTTTCATTCATTTTCTCTGAGACATACTGAAGCTCTAAAGCTACGAGTTCTATTAGCTTTTATAAACCTTTAGATTTTTGAAAGACTCAAATCAAATCAAATCAAATTATTACTTAGGGTAGGGTAGTCATCAATGAGACACTTTTGGTTTTCAACTTTCAACGATTTTTCTAATTTTTTCATCAGCATGTTTTAATGAGTTTTTTGTTGCATTTTCTTTCTTTTAGTGTGTTCTAACATTGACCAAAATATGAGATCGATCCGACATCTACTGCCAGAGTTATTCAACTGTCTCATTGTAGACGCACTTGGCAGGAACAATGGGACAGCTGCATGGGGAACAATGAGACACTCTACGAAAATCAATACTTTTCTAGTAAAACATTATGTTTTTGTATTATTCCACTACAGGTGACTTGCCTTGAATATTTTAGAGCAATTTTGCCAACATGAAACTTTAATTAACAAAAGTTATACTAAAAAGTATTTGAATTTTGTAAAATCCATATATTTTTCCCAAATTGTTACCCATGGGCTAAAATGAGTGGGGAACAATGAGACAGCCCTGGATTCTGGGTATATTCTAAATTTTGGTCAAACTTAATGAAAGGACAATGTAGCCCAACTCAATCCCTATGGAACGTCGAAAGAAATTTGAAGAAATATTAGTTCTGGTGTAAATGGCAGCCTACGAGCAAAAAAGTATTTTTTGTCCATAATTTACTTTTAAACCCCCAGAATCAAACATTTATGAATAACTTTTCAAGGGAGCGTCCAGACCCAAGGCCACTATTACAGCAGACGTGTATCCAGTAGACACACCTTTCCTCCAAATATGAGCCTGATTGGTTGAAATTACGACTTGTGAGAGCCATTTTATCATTGTTCCCCGTGTCTCATTGATGACTACTCTACCCTTAGTCAACTACTTGATCATTTGATAGGTGTTTTAAAGACCATTCAAAGACATTAAGTTGGGTGATCTGGTAAGGGACCATCCATAAAACTACGTGGACATTTAGGGTGGTGGGAGGGGGGTTGGGGGGTATGGCGATTGTCCACGCTTCATACAAAAAAGAGATTCCTACTCGAAACTAGGTGTCCAAAGGCTTGATTGTTGAGGCAATTATAAACCCCTTTTTACACATCAGCTTCCATCTACCCCGGGACTCGAACCGACGACCTTTGGATTGTTAGTCCAACTGCCTACCAGCGACTCCACCGAGGCAGAACCCAGGGAGACGACTCCTACACCTGGACTGAGCTAACGACCCTACCTATAGGCAGGGATGGAATAATTAGAAAAAAATCAATTTCGCTTCCGAACTTTTTTAACCGCGAAAGAGAGAGGAGGCAAATCACGCAAAAGAAAATCGTTCCCGAAGTTCTCCCAGAAAATCAGTCTGCTGATGATTTTTTTATGAAATTCCTTGTCAGCACTACTTAACATTATTTTTTTCACTTTGTTTACACACATTGCCCATCTACAAAATGTTACACGTCAATTTCCGAGGTGTAACGTTACACTTGCAAGTGGGGTAGTGAAATAGATGTTCCGCCTAATAATCAAGATGAAGATTTTTTTTAGATTCTTTTACCGATCTTTCGTGCGCGAGAAGGAGAGCATGCTCCCATCAGATTTTTTCTCTTGATGAACATCCAATGATTTTTTTTTTTTTTTGATGATGATTATTCCATCGCTGCCTCTAGGTTTGACCGGGGCTAACATTTACTTCCCCGTCCGACGGAAGTCGTGGTCAGACAAATCTCGTCTCGAAAAATGCCGCCGGTACCATCTGGGATCGAACCCAAGCCGACTGGGTGAGAGGCAACAACGCTTACCCCTACACTACGGTCCCGGATAGAAATCTACATGTTTATAAAATATATATTTTATTCGATAAACTAGGCCTAATGTTACACACTTTTGGTGCAATTAAGTCAACCGAACCGAATTTTTGTAAATTATTTGATACAATGTTGAAGGAACTAAGGTTTGATGGGCTTGCAACACTGTTATCAGATTTGCATCCCTAAATGATTTTTTTTCTTTTTTTATAACTCCTTTTAAAAGCTTTGTAACTAAATTTATGTCAAGACTTTTTTTTCGAATCCGCCCAATTTAATCCATATAGCTTTGGTACATGCAAAACAAAAACACCAAGATAATATATTTCCTCTCAAATCCTGTTCGGGCAGACTTTTATGGGTCCATTGTGTGTGTCGTAGACATGATTGTTTACCGATTTTTGCATAAAACTGGCATTCTCTTTTCCTCGTTCAGCACGTACTCTTCGAGCGCATTATGGGTACAGGACCGGCCTCCACGGGGTAAAATGGACCATTCCAAGGTGGACTGATTCTTTTCTTCGAGCAAAAAGTACATTTTACCTTTATGAGACCAAAATCTTTCACTTTCGGAGCAAGCCAGAAAGAGCCGAAAAGGACGCATGACTAATCGAAGAAACGACGAACCTCCTTCTTCGAAAACATAGTCACCCAAGACGCTGGCTGGCTGGCTCAAAACGATGACGTAAGACGACCACAATATGCTCCGTTGTTGTGATTCAACGACCAGAGGCGCAACCTTCACTCGTTTAGGCTTAGGGGAGTGAGACTCTTGAGCGTGGGGCTCGTTGAAGTTTGGTATTTAAGCTTCTTTCCTGTGGCTTCCTGGGTTGGAAAAGCTCGCTGAAGACGTGTTCGATGTGGTCTTTCAGTGGTGAGGTTATGTCACTGCTTTGTGCCTGATTTAGTACTAAGGACACTTATCTAGTGAGCATAAGTCACTATCGAATGGTGGTTCTTGTTTCTAAACTGCAACTTATCTGAATAAGTAAAAAAATGTCGTGTTTAGAAATTCTGTCCATGGCAAAATACTAACAAAGAGCATTCCGTCACCAATGCTGACAATGTTAACCCAACTGCCACTTAAATTTAAGCAAGTAAAAAAGCTTCGCAAACGTGCCGAATGCTTTTTCCTGCTCTTTAGTATTTAGTTTTTTTTTGCGCGATCCTCCGCCAAGAATCGCACCGTTTCCTGAGTCATTAATGCGTTTACGGCGCGGATCCGTAGCGTGTTTGAATGTGGCATTTTCTTTGTTTCAGAACAAGCGCCCCGTGTGATCTTCCAGCGGCCACACAAACTATAATTGATCCATTTAATTAAACATACTTTGGTCGGAGATTCTTCCGTCGAAAAACGCTTCGCCGCGGTTTGGTGGAGCAGCATTACAACAGCCAGCGGCTAAAAGTACAAACATGAGCTCATCTTCCTCCGTGCCCCTCCTCCCCCTCCGGTGATAATTAGTGACGATGAGCGGGCACAAACAATAAATTTGCCTTAAACGCCCGCTCAATTAGGGCATGATGGTGCCGTAATAGTAGAGTGTAATTGCCACCGCGGTGGGCCAACATAGATCGATGTTTGGCGATTGGGTTGTTGAAAGTTGGACAGATTATGTTATTAGATGTTTATCTGTTCTGATGTGCTCACTGCAAATATTTTTGAAAATTTTATCGCTAAATCGTTTGAAGCTTTAGTCGGAGTCGGAGTCAAACACTACCCAACTCTGCAGCCCTGCTATAATCATCTTTTTTTACATTTAAAGAAACTTCTAGCAAAGTACCCGTCTACAATTGAGCCAATCGTTAAATCCATCAGACGTGAGTCCTCGCAGCCAACCCTAACCTCAAACATATTAGTACACCACCATAATCAAACTCAAATTCCAAACAAATCCGTGCACATTAAACCGATACGTACACATGACATACCGATGTAGAGGTAAACACCGTTCGTATCAAGGACAGCAATTCGACATTGAACTTTATACCAAAATCACCGTTCCGTTGGGCCCAATAGACTTCGGATGATGCTTCAAAGTCCCTTGCCAACCGGTGTTTGCGTGTAAAAGTACGTGTTGGTGCCGATTACAACATCGAAATTACATGCTCGCGCACGTAGCCGTTAAATGCGTGGTCGTTTTTTTTATTAAGGTAAACAGAGGGTCTACCAACGGGGTTGTTACGTGCCCACCAACATTACGGGTTGCAGGTCGAGTTCTTTCGATGAGCAATTTGCTGAAAATAATACCAAAATTTGAATACAAAATGTCTTTGTTAGCAGTTTCAGTTCAAAGTTCACCCAAGTCCACCCATAAAGTGGTTGTATTTATGCGCAGATTTAACGAGCATAAAGGGTTTCCCAGACATTCGAAGAAGCTTCGACTTCAACGAAGGACTCATGAATATTAATCGGTGATGGTTTTATTTACTCGCCCCGGTCTTCGATCGTGTTTGGATTTGTTTTGACAGGTCGACCGGGGATTTATCCAATTTTTAAGTAAATAGTTTGTGTACACTTCGTGAACAAATGATTAACCTATCATGGTTGATTTTTGTTTTGCTGGAACCTTGAAATGCTTTTAAATTGGACAATATTTGACCAATGCTTGTGCTTAAACGTTTCCAACCAGCATTTAGTCACCCTTTAAAAAACAACATTAAACCGGTTCTGCAACCTCCCACGCCAAGTCAATGCAATATTTAAACTGCTCCGAAAGTGAAAGTTTTTGCATAATTCTTGTGGTGTAATCGGAACCAACGACTCCGAGAGCTGAGGATACCAATGTGTTGAAGGTGAAAAAAATCAGATGAAATCTCTAAACTATTCAGGCGCTCTTAATTGACTGCACCATTTAATAAAATGATGCTCGTGACTGAAATGGCATAATGCCAAACAAATCTGTAATTCAACTTGTTGTAGTGCGATATTTACTAAATTTATATCATTCACAGTAAGAAACTTGAAGAAACTATAAATCCCATAAAAGATGAAAAATAAGACCAATAAAGAACAATGTTTCAACAGTGCACTTCCCTTCCAATAAAACGGTGATCATCACCGAATGGTGGCGGCACTTTGCGTCAAAGAGCTGAACTTGAGCTTGGAATCAACGAAATAAATTTAAAAAAAAAAAACAAAAACATCGGAATCACGCGAGAAGCAATAAACGTGATGGGAAACGGAAACTTAGCACTTGTTTGCATCCCTCCCGGGGTATGGACTTCCAAATTACTAATTGTGGGCATTAATTTTGGATGGATTTGACTGCGATCAACTAGTTAATTATTGTTTTAGTGCATTGTTGTTTTCGTTTTAAAATGCATTGCGAGCAGGTATTGTGATAGATTATAATTATAGCTTTTGTAAACTTAAATTCCTCGTAATCAATTCAATAAAATATATTCATTTTTTTAATGATATTTTTCTAGATTTTAAGATGAAATGAAAGCTCAATGACGGAGTTTTGATATTATTAAAAAAAATTTCAATCTCACTCATACATTGACAATGTTGGGTCGCGGACCCTATTATGACAAAATTTTGTATTACCCCCCGGTCACGCAGTGTTTCCCTCATTGACCGCTGGGAGCGCTAGTAGGTTGACAGTACAGACTGTCACGTTTGTTAATGTTTATCTTCGTGATGTTATTTCTGTGATTTAGATTTAAGATTTCGTATTTTGTATAATTGTGAAATAAAGTTCTTCTGTGTTGAACCTCCGAGGAGGCAGGTGGCCTCTCGGAGCCTTGAAAACCACCGTGTTTTATTTGTTCGGAAAGAAACGTCTTCGTCCGCCATCGTCCCTGAAGCTCCACCGTCGTCCGTGAGTTGTTGGTTCCGGCAGTCCCACAAAGAGTAAGAACACAACGTAGGGACTGGCCGATTGGGCCGAACATTGGTGCCGTGACCAGGATTGTGCCTGGTTGTGGGTCGTGCTGGAACTTTTGGAGGACGCTGTGGTGCAATGGTTCCTGAGTCTTTAGGCCGGGAGCTTTCCAGTGTGGATTGTGGAGCAATTGCTGATGTGGGAGTATCAATCGTTGCCGTTCAGCAGGCAGATTTCTTCTGCAGTGTTGTTTCGCCAAACTTCCCACGGGGTCAAAAGGACCTGTCGATGTGGGATGAAAGGTTTAGGCGAGCGGGATCGACAGCCTCTCGAAGCAAAATGGCTGCCCTCTCCATCGCTGTCCCGGTACTACTGTTGGGGACCAGGAACGCAAAGCAGCTACAGCGTTGAAGACGACGACGAGGAAGCAGAGGACATCATGGGGACCGGAACAGCAGAAGCACCAAGAAACGAAGAGGTCACGAAGGTAAAATGTGCCATTTTAGGGGACCGGTATGTTGGGTCGCGGACCCTATTATGACATAATTTTGTATTACCCCCCGGTCACGCAGTGTTTCCCTCATTGACCGCTGGGAGCGCTAGTAGGTTGACAGTACAGACTGTCACGTTTGTTATTGTTTATCTTCGTGATGTTATTTCTGTGATTTAGATTTAAGATTTCGTATTTTGTATAATTGTGAAATAAAGTTCTTCTGTGTTGAACCTCCGAGGAGGCAGGTGGCCTCTCGGAGTCTTGAAAACCACCGTGTTTTATTTGTTCGGAAAGAAACGTCTTCGTCCGCCATCGTCCCTGAAGCTACGCCGTCGTCCGTGAGTTGTTGGTTCCAGCACTCTCACAAAGAGTAAGAAATCAACGTAGGGACTGGCCGATTGGGCTGAACAGTTAAGTAGGCGATGCTTACTGCAAATTTAATAATATTTTTGACAGATTTTGAAATTTCTGGAAAAGTTTTATTCAAAAAAAAAACCATACTACAAACAGCTTTTTAATAAAAAAAAATCCTTATTTCCAGCATGTCCCGCAGCATTACCACTGTGTAGAATAAAAAAAAAGTCTTTTTATTCAACTATTTACAGCATTAAACCGTGATTGGATGAATATTTGGTGACCAAGAGATTTGAAATAAAAATAAATGCATTATGTTATGAAAAGTTAGAAATTTTGGACACAAGCAGTTAATAATGCAAGCTTTCAAATGATTTTTTTCAGACCTCAATTTGAATTTAAATTTTTGCTGTAAAATAATCCACATATACACCTTTACTGCCCCTGATCGCATGAATGTCCCATATGCATTTTCATCATTTTTGAGTTAGTGATGCAGTTTCGTTCAAAATCGTGTGCTCTTTCCGAAAAGCCTATAACATCCAGTACTTTGTTTTAATGCCTTTCCCTTTTCGTTTAAAAATCTTGCAGTGTAATTATTTTATTAAAAGTTTATACTACATTTGCATTTTTTACTCTTTACAACCCAAAAATGTTTTGTAAATTTGTAATCATAAACAATTATTTAGATTTTGCATTTTTTTTAAGTTTCAGAAATCTACAGTATTTTTCAGTGCAATATGGTCTTTTCCCTGAGGTCAAATTTATGATAAATTTTCCTTAATGTTTTGTCCAAATTATGTATTTTAAAAAAAGTTCTTGGTGACATAGTTCTTTTCATCCATATCACAATCATTCAGGATTTTCTTTTTCATCTTTCAAAAATGGTATGGTTTAAAAAAAAACATGCATACACCGATACACTTTTTCTTACTTGAAAATTGAAATTCAAATTCACAAAAAAATAGTTTCAAAAGAACAGACTATTTCTGAATCAGCTGTTTGGCGTAAAACAACGCCCTTAATCACCCAATTAATCTAACAATACTGAGCCATTTCTCAATGCCAAACGCTCACGACATCTCACTTGAACCTGCCAATCCACACCGTCCTGCCAACCAAACCTGCCGATCGTTACATTCCTGACAGCACGTTCAACTTCCGCGGAACTCCCAGCCCAGCCACCACACTCGATCAAGTGGTTAAAAGCTCCACCGGCAAGTAATTGTTTCCAATCAATCGGGTATCTTCCACCAGCGAAGACGACGACGACGCCGCGAAGTCATTAATTATCACCTCACAGAGGCCAAGATCATTCTGGTGGCTTTGACAGGCTTAGCAAGAGTCTAATTAGACGCCACGTTGAAGGCTATCAATTATACAGTGTGACTGGGACAGGTACGCTCTCCTGATGATGCCCAAAGTTCATGCAAAAGGTGCCGAGGCAATTATGCAGCCCAGATGCTAGCTACTGCTTTTCCGAAGAATAACAACAGCTACACCTACGATTTGTAATCGGATGGCTTTTGCAAAGGATAAAGCTAGTTGGAACTCGATAGAACTTGAAGTTGCAATCTGTGCTCTTTTAACCCTCTGCAGTTATTACAACACCAAAATTGTTCTTTCAACTAGCTTTAATGGTTTAAGCCTATCCCCTGAGGGTTAATTTCACCCCATTACCCAGTAGCCCAGCTGGTGCTCACGTTCTCCACCCAGCTCATTACCGTGAACAATAGGATCTTAAACGGCTGAACTTGAGCCAAACTATCCACCCTCCATCTACGGAGTCGGATAGCTGTTGCAATCGATTTGGCGCGCTTTTTAAGCTCGATTGCTCTCCGGCTGCAACGAATCGGAAAGTGTGACTCCCAAATGGGACCAGCGGACTAATTGGCAATGAACAAAAAAAATAATTAACCCCACAGTCTGCCTGGTTTCTCCGGTTGACATTGTCCCACAACTGTGATGAACTAACCTTCGGGCCCAGTTATGAATGAATTTATTGGAACTCCAGCTGCATTTTGGCGTCGCGTAACTTGACTTCAACAAATGTGGCGCATCTTTCATTAACGTTAAGTACGTGATCTCGCCCCCGGCGACGGAATCGTCGTCGCGATTGACCTTCAGTGAATTTATAAAATTATTTCGATTTCAGACGGCGAAAAAATACGTGGCTGAATTATTAATCAGAGTTTTTTTCTTGTCTCTTTTTTCATTGCAGGTAATGATGCATTAGCAATTGTTTTGATCGAAAACGCCTCTTCCCTTGTTAATGGTAACGGTAAGGTTTCAAGGAACAAGCTTTAATAAAAAAAAATATTTTAAATTATTCGGTGAGTCAACCGCAAGCAGAAAAAACTGTGAATTGCAGATGAAGGTTTTGACTGACGTTAAACATTTAATGAACTTATTATTGTGAAACCGTCAACTGGGGCGAATAAATATGTATTTGTTTTCAATGATAATTAGGGTTAGTTAAATTTCACGATTTCGCGGACAGCATGAAATCCATGAAATTTGGCTTTTTCCGTGAAATCCCGTGAAATTTTATGTTTGTGTGAAACTGTAACGATTTTTCTCAAAATGAGTTTGATAATCTAATAAGAGTAAAATTAATCTTATGAAATGCTGTAGAATTAAGCGAGTGAATACCCTTGTTTGATTACAAATATAGGGTTAGTGATTTTTGACGATTTCGTGGACGGCGTGAATTCGTGAAATTTATCAATTTTCGCAAATATTTTTTTCAAAATAACGACATAATAAATATTTTATCCATACAGACTATTTAAGTAAATTTTAATTGTTTACAATTGAAAAGCTTGATATGAACCATTTGAAGAATTCTTCAAAAAAATAAAAAAATTTCAGTAATATTTTCATTTGCTAATAAAAATGTAACTACTGTTTTATATAAAAGGTATAGTTAAACAAGAAATTAAAAGAATCAGGCTTTGTTTTTTTTTTTTTTCAAATTAAAATGAAGAGTATTTTTTATCTTTGAAATCAACTTAAAAAAATCAGATTTTTCTGAGTCCTGTTTTATTTTAACGATATTTGATTATTTGGGTAGATGATTTTAAACAATACTACTTTTTTTGTTTTTGTTTTCATTTTGAATAGAAATTTCGATTTCGTTACAAACATATTAATTTTGCTTATTTTTTTTGTATTTACATTTGGAATATTGTGATGAAAACCTTTAATTTTTTTAATTTATTTTTTAAATACAAATTATTCAACCCATTTTGGCTGGACAAGATTGTTAAATCTTGCTTTGATATAAAATTCAATAAAATGAAGCAAATCAGCGAAAACTTTTTAGCTGTATAAGTCGAATATTTAAAAAAAACAGTTCAATAAATGAGAATACGCATGCCCTACACTTTGTTTCAAAGTATATATTATGTATAGAGCCCACCCAAAAATCAGGTGGAATCATTTTGGAAAAATTGGAGATGTTTTTTTTAGTCATGTTCAAAATTATTGAAATTGTTTTTAGTTTATTTAAATAATATATAATGAAGCATCAAAAGCAGTTTCTGTGATTTAAACATAAGATTTTCAGAGCTATTTTAACTTTTTTCTCGTTCCTCGAAATTTGCGTGAAATTTTGTGTTTTGAAATTGAGCTCCCCGTAAAATTTGCAATTTTTGAGCGTGAAAAATCACTAAGCCTAATAATAATATACGAATAATTTTATAGGATGTTAATAAAACAAGTTCTCAAAAGTTCAAAATTTTGCTGAAGACAAATCGTTCATTTACGCAGTAAAAAAATGTGTGAATTTTAATGGTGTAAAATTACAAGGTTTGAAATTACCTCTTTTATGATGTAATATTACCACAATTTAGACTGAGAAAGTGGCACTAAAACGGAATTGCTAAATTTACACATAATGAATGGAAAAATCATACATTTTTTTATGTACTCGTTCCCAGATGTAATAATGCCATGCATTTTTAGCTTTTATTTTAAAATTTTAAAGTTTATTTTTTTAATTGAGCAATTCTATGCGAATTTGACCGATTATTTTTGTATATGGTTCAAACTGTGAGGGAACCTACTCTATGATCAAAGAAGCCATTTTATGTCATTAATTCACCCATACAAGGTTGTTTTTAAAGTTTAAAGTTTTTAAAGTTTAAAGTTTTTAAAGTTTTTAAAGTTTTTAAAGTTTTTAAAGTTTTAAAAGTTTTTAAAGTTTTTAAAGTTTTTAAAGTTTTTAAAGTTTTTAAAGTTTTTAAAGTTTTTAAAGTTTTTAAAGTTTTTAAAGTTTTTAAAGTTTTTAAAGTTTTTAAAGTTTTTAAAGTTTTTAAAGTTTTTAAAGTTTTTAAAGTTTTTAAAGTTTTTAAAGTTTTTAAAGTTTTTAAAGTTTTTAAAGTTTTTAAAGTTTTTAAAGTTTTTAAAGTTTTTAAAGTTTTTAAAGTTTTTAAAGTTTTTAAAGTTTTTAAAGTTTTTAAAGTTTTTAAAGTTTTTAAAGTTTTTAAAGTTTTTAAAGTTTTTAAAGTTTTTAAAGTTTTTAAAGTTTTTAAAGTTTTTAAAGTTTTTAAAGTTTTTAAAGTTTTTAAAGTTTTTAAAGTTTTTAAAGTTTTTAAAGTTTTTAAAGTTTTTAAAGTTTTTAAAGTTTTTAAAGTTTTTAAAGTTTTTAAAGTTTTTAAAGTTTTTAAAGTTTTTAAAGTTTTTAAAGTTTTTAAAGTTTTTAAAGTTTTTAAAGTTTTTAAAGTTTTTAAAGTTTTTAAAGTTTTTAAAGTTTTTAAAGTTTTTAAAGTTTTTAAAGTTTTTAAAGTTTTTAAAGTTTTTAAAGTTTTTAAAGTTTTTAAAGTTTTTAAAGTTTTTAAAGTTTTTAAAGTTTTTAAAGTTTTTAAAGTTTTTAAAGTTTTTAAAGTTTTTAAAGTTTTTAAAGTTTTTGAAGTTATTAAAGTTTTTAAAGTTTTTAAAGTTTTTAAAGTTTTTAAAGTTTTTAAAGTTTTTAAAGTTTTTAAAGTTTTTAAAGTTTTTAAAGTTTTTAAAGTTTTTAAAGTTTTTAAAGTTTTTAAAGTTTTTAAAGTTTTTAAAGTTTTTAAAGTTTTTAAAGTTTTTAAAGTTTTTAAAGTTTTTAAAGATTTTAAAGTTTTTAAAGTTTTTAAAGTTTTTAAAGTTTTTAAAGTTTTTAAAGTTTTTAAAGTTTTTAAAGTTTTTAAAGTTTTTAAAGTTTTTAAAGTTTTTAAAGTTTTTAAAGTTTTTAAAGTTATTAAAGTTTTCAGCCACTCTTATTCTAGGCAACCGCTACATAGGTAATCCTTGTGGCCCTGTTGGTTATCACATCAAATCAAATCAAATCAATTTATTAAATTTTCTGGCCTTTCGAAACAAATATTTTTAAAATTTTGGAATCAAGAATAACATTTTAAAAAGGTCAATATTCATTATGATGCCCATTTGAAATTTCAGAATTAATTTCAAAATTATAAAAATATTTTTTCTAAAGGAAAATTTCACAAATGTTGTAATTTGTATAACTCAATCTCACCCCCAGACCCTTGTCAGCCGGTTTTGATATCTTCGAAGCTGCTTTAATTTTGTGAGAACGAATGTATGTCGAGTAGCAATATAAGCTGTCACAACAAGTTTAAATTCTCATCACGATGACACCACCTGTCATCGCTTTGCAACTTCTACTACAAGCTCCAATGACACTATCTGTCCCGGATTGATCCGTAGAGCTGGCTTGTCTTCGTGATACGATCCGGCTCGTCAAAATCGCAAGATTATTATCTAACACTTTAACGGCGCCGCTACTGACCACCAACATCAAAGTCCTCTACCCCAAGTGACTGCTTTGTACTACAAAGCAACAATATTTATAACTTTTACATCACTCATAAATCGCAACATTCCGCAACGTGTCGTGCCTGGAATAGTTCTGTTCACCTCGGCAGCACACCCTCAACCCCTTCGAGCGATTCTTCAAAGCACTTGGTCAAACCCTGTTCACCCTGACCGCACCGTGTCGTCACTTTCGCCGTCCAAGTCAGTTGGAGGTGCGCTTCTTCTAATGCTCACCTCCCGGCGCATGCAAATCACCCCGCAGTGGTTCTACCGTGCTACTTTGCATACAAATTCTCCGCGCAGATGTCGACGGGGGAGCGACCTACCAGATTGAATACTAATCAATGTCACGCGAAAGAGAGAGAGAGATAGTTCCTCGTTCTTCCCGAGAAGTTCGTCCGTCACGGTTGTCACACGAATGTTTGCTTAATTAAATCATCTTCGCCACACGTGGTTGACCGCTCGGCTTGATTTATGCGCTGACAGCGCAGCGTTGACGAGCGGAGACTTGAACGGGTTTAGGGTGACGAACCTGGCACTCGTTGAAACCGGTCCCGAAAAGTTCGTCACAAAAACGGGGTTCAAATGTGTTTCAACCAAGTAAACAAAAGTTTAAAAAAAACTTTGTATGATCTAACGGGGCTCGCGACTGGTTTGCTGCTAATCGACCCTTGTATGCCGGGGGGTACTTTGTAAGTCAGTTAGTCGGTCAGCTGTTGGTGTGGCCGGCGGCGGTGGTGTCGGCATTCGAGCGATAGAAAAGCGATTATATGCAGCGCTATTACTTAATTGGTGAGTTTTAGCTTGTTTTACGCGCTCTCCCTCACCTGGCGGCGGATGGCGATACACATTGTGCAAACAATGCCATATTTTTCTAACTTATTTAATGCGGCCAATGAACTGGGAAGTGTTTCGCCGTTCGGTCGATTTGGTTTAGTTTTACACGTGCACGATTGTGTGGGTGGGAGTGCTTGTCATTATGATTGTTGTTCTAAGCTGGAACCTGCGGCTTTTGACGAACAATGGATGGGAATGATTTATCGCACGATATTTCTTTGAATTTTGCTAATGGAGTAAATTTTAAGCAATGTACTTTGATTAATTACTTGATTAAGTCACGATTCCATATGACGTCAAACATCGATTGCTCTTGTTCTATTTTTATATTCATGAAAACATTTCGGTTTGAAGCATAGCGTAAGATCTGACAACGCTGTCTAAAAAATATCGTGAGAATTTTGAATTGAGCTTAAAATCGATTTAGGCTCATACTCGAGTCATATCGACTTGAGGCTCAAGCCCAATATTTTCACTGAGTTTAGTAGATTATGGAGCGTTCTTTCAATACTTAACTAAGTAAGGAGGAAGGCTTTTACACTTCATGCACACAGTTCTGGAGTTTTTTTTTTTTTTGTAAATAGTCAACAAAAAAATAGATTTTTTGCTTTTTAATACACCCAAAAATCAAAAAAAAAATTTAAGTTATTTTAGTGTAACATGATAAAAAAAAACACTCTCTAAAGTATCTTTTCTTATGCAACACTTCCATGTCAAACCAGCGAATTTAAATCAAAAGTGCTCCAATTTTTGATTCGGCTCAAAATGGCATGGGAGTTCCTTGACCAAAATAATTTCCATAAACTGGGGTCAATCGGGACACATGAGGCGAATTGGGACAGCATTTTTACAATATTTTGATTTTTCTGGTTGGTTTCGGTTAGAACAAACTCAGGCCAACAAAATATGTACATCCATTTCCAAATTTAAAAGCTTTAAATGCTCTAAAAACTGCTGTCCCGATTCAGACTGTAGTCCCGATTCACCCCAGATTACGGTACAACCGTATTTTTGTTTGTCCAATACGTTCTACCCGAAATAGGGAAAAGTCGCTAAATCCTCTTTTTCAAGAAAAAAATATCTCCGGGAGGCTGAAGAACACATTGTTTTAACATTTTTCAGCTAGAACCACCATATTGGCCAATAAAACAAAGGTCTAATTATTTTGGCTAAGTAACTTCATTGCCAAATTTAAAAAAAATTAAAATAAAACTGAAATAACAGGGTGACGGTGAGGTGACAATATTCAAAAAACAATGGGTTTCCAGCATGCGGAATTACTTCAAACTTGAGCAAGTAATTCTGTAATTCCAGATGTCCCGGGCAGATGGTAATAACAAAATTCATGTCATTTCAATAACAAATACTGTTAAAATAACAGAAAGTGTTATGGAATCTTCTTGAAAAATCTATTTTTGCATAAGGATTAATAACAGTTAATGTTATCATAACAGAATTTTTAATTGGTCTGACATTGAATGAAAGCCAAAACAACTTTGGAATAACCTTTTTTGTTATGGAAGAATACCTCGAACTGTTATTGGGATGATCGGATAGTTGTTAAAATAACAAAAAATAATAACAAAGATTTGTTCGAAGAATAACTAAAAATGTTATTAGTCTGTTATTACAATAACGATCCAATAACAAAAAAATCATAACGGGGAATAACAAATCATGTTATAAATAACATTAAATGTTATTGACCTAGTATTTTCAAATGTCAAAAAATGTTGTTCCCAAGTTATTACCGTCTGCTCGGGACAGGGATGCCATATGATTTTTTTAAATGTCTGTGAAAAAGTCTGTGTATATCTGTGCCTTTGTCTGAAATTCAAATAAATCAATTTACAGTCATAGAAATCTATCAAAAATTGTGTTTTTAAGCATTTGAAGACTAACGAAATAAGTTTCGATTGATATTTTTACAAAATAACAATTTAATGAAGTTTTTAAAAAGTCTGTGCACCTCAAAAAATGTCTAACACGAGCTCAAATGTCTGTGAAACACAGACAAATCTGTGTATCTGGCATCCCTGGCTCGGGATACTGAGTAATTCCAGAGTAATCCTGGTAATTCCTAATAATCCCAGTAATTCTGGTAATTCCATGATTCTTTTTTGTGAAAACATACTTCAGAAAATAATAAAAAATAACTGTTAAAAAGATAATTTCGATAAACCTTTAATGATTCTATTTATTGCCTATTAATTTTCATGTAAGAAACCTAAGTTCTAGCTAGTACGGGATCATTCGGATTTTGAGTAAGTTATTCAGTAATTCCAGTATTACTCCGCAATTCTGCAGTAATTCCTGTAATTCTAGAATTATCTAGTAATTCCATAGTAATTCGTGCAATTTCCCATTAATTCAAGTAACTACTAGTAGGGAAATAACCCCATTTTAAACCTAATCGGCGGTCGTGTTTGAATGATGCTGGATAATCTGGAGTGTTCCTTGAAATTTACTAAAACCAAGTACACCAACGAATAGAGCAACTTTTTGTGAACATTTCTGTTTATTTTCACTTTTATTAAAAGTTATGCTATTCCTTTTACAAGCATTAAAAAAACAATCCCAAATGCATTCTTATCAGTCGAATGCATTGGGCCATGCCCATTTTCCTATTTTCAGCTTAGTTCATTTTTCTTCCAGCGCTCTTTTGGGTCTGCCTAGTGCTGCCAAAATTGCTGAAATTTTAAGCGAACACTCACGAAAAGTAGCATTTATAGAGAAAATTTCCTGTCATCACTGGCTCACTCCAATAGGCGCTGCTGCTCTGCTTTAATTCTTTAAAGGGAAATCGGCAGAATGCATTTCGTTTTCGCTTGATGTTTTTTATGGTTGAAAGAAGTACAAGGCGGATTCGGAATGTTTGCTAATTTGGATGATCTCTAATTCAAATGTATTCGAATGAAAAAGCACTCAAACGTCAAAATCAGTTGTCAAACTGATGTTGATATTTACCCCATTATTTCCAAATAGGGCGTCCAATTTTCCCAGGTTTTGAGTTTTGAAAAAGTCATAAAATTGATGTTTTCTTTATATTTGTTGAGTTTTTAACAAGGATAGCAGTTTTTAGATAGATTCTTTTTTTTTGTTCTCTGTTGTGCATTTCTAATTGAAATTAAATAAGTATCATATAAATATTTATTTTTACTTTATTTCTATATGGCATGATTAAAAGAGCTTAAAAATGGTTTAAGATGTCTAAAAAACAAAAATGACAACAAATAAAATAGTACCATTTTATGCAAAATTTTAGTAAAGTATAAACTTGTAAATTGTAATGTTAATGTAATTTCCAGGCAAAAATCAGATTTTTGTTTAATTCCGGGGATTCCCCATACAAAATATAAAAGTTCTAGAGATTCGAGAAATCCCGGTTTTTTGAAAAAAAAAATCCCGGGAATGTTGTGCCGGGAATTTCCGGGATGGACGCACTATTGCCAAGTAATTCTGGAAAATCACAGTAATCCGTGACATATTGCAAGTTTCCCAAACTTTAACTTATAAAGTTCTCCAAACAATCAAATCCCATCGCTCCTAAAACCATCACCAGCGCACCGCATCGCGGACGAGGATTCCCTACACAAATTGCACGTGAAATCACCTGATCACGTTTCCTAAGCCCACCCCCTCGTTTGGCGCATCTAATAAATTATCCGCTCGTCGTTTGCCCACCCACAACCACTTCCCACCCCACCGGCAATGGCTTCTTTGACTTAACCTTAACTATTGTGACCGATATTTTAGTGTAGGGAATGTTGAATTTCAGCAAATTTTTTGAACTTTTCTACAGAATTGTTGGAAATGTCTTAGATATCATTAAGAATAAATAATTGTTAACAAAATATGGATAAATTATTTTTTCCCCAATGTCCCCTACAATACCAATTGATCGTTCATTTATTTTCCTCCAACCCGCGAAGACGAGAAAATTGCAGTCATTGATAGTGACAAAACAACCATGAACACCTCTTGTGAGTGTGCTATTATGTTGTTCATAGGAAGAAAAAAAGTAAGACATCAATTTGCGACACTTTTCGAAACACCTTTCGCGCCATTATTGTTGTCACAATTACGCGGTCGCACCGCTGATTGGGACAAACTGCGCACTGAAATCGCAGGGGATCAAATTGAACTTGATTGTCCAATTTGGGGTGGGCAATTTGGAAGATTCGCAAGCGATTTTTAGGTCAATTGAGCTGGTGGCCTTTGGAGGTAGACTTCCGTAAAATGTTATGTTTTCGGTGAATTATCATAAGAGAAAGGGTACAACCTTCAACTGATCAAGTTCGCTGATGTTCGATCTCAGTAAGACCAGAAGACAGCTTCCAAAACATATTTTTTATCAGAATTTTACAACCACAAGAACTAGAACCACTTTTAGTGCCCCTCCAATAGCTGCTACCAGATCATAAATTTGACACAACCTTTCTGATCGTGGCTCACGATAACGCTGTTAAACGGTCAATTTAACCAACTTCGCACAACTCCCGATAGTCATCTTGCCCCACATGGATCCATAAATTAGCCGAGATCTATCGCGCAGGCGCCCCCTCCCCCATGGAGACCGGCCATTTCAAACGCCCCTTTTAATCGGCCACAAAATCTACTACGCGTCCCCTCCCTTCCGTTCTACCGTGTAGTAAAACACACTTTAGTAGCTGTTTTTAGCTGCTGCTGTTGAACCCGGAGCTAACAATAACCTAGATTCCGAGGAATTTCTTCCCGCTACGCTCGAGAAAACACGTGTTCACCTGTGAACTTCCAACTGCTGACGACGCACCACACTTAAGTCACTTTGAATAACTGGAAGTTGTTAAAGGTGGGAGGAGGGCGTTGCATGCTAAACTGTGATTAGGGACGACTTAGAATGCGCACACGTTGGTGAGGTACTGTTTTTGTCTCTGTTTGTGTGATTTGTAGAGCGTAACGAGACATCAGCTGATGGGTTGGCTGGGGGAGAGTGAGGGAAATCACCACTTAAGCAGTTCATTGGAACCCACCAACGCAACGCGGTTAGGACAATGACTCCTTAGTGACACATCTTGACGTCACTAATCCCAGTACCTCATGCCCAGTTAAGGTACCGGGAACAAGCGACGAACCCCCCACGCTGTCTGCCAATCTTCATAAGGAAAATTGCATGGGGACAGTCTGGCAGTTCCTCTTAAAAAACAAAAAGGTATTACTACGATAAATAACCCATGAAGACTCCCACACACCATCCACAACAGATTTATGTGTCTCCAAAGGTGTGAAAATACAGGTTTTAAGGGGGCTCACGAGCGTGCCAATTAGCCTCTAACCAGCGGGTTTGACCTGTTGAGCATATAGCCAAACACCCCAACAAAGGTTTCGTTTCGTGCACTAACCGGTAATTTGAGCGAACCTCCGGCGATGAAGTTCAAACCACCAACTATAGCGAACGAATAGTCAGAGCCCCACGAGAACCCCTAGATCGGAAGAAGCCACAGCTGTTGGCAGAAAGAGGATGTGCGAGACTGTGGAACTGGTTTGCTCTTGAACTCGTTGTTGGTCGAGAAGTTTAAGTTCGATTGACTGTGGCACTGTGAGTCCCTACATGATGGCATCTTCGCGAGACTGGTATGTTTTTGTGTGGGAACTTTGAAACTTAGTATCGTCACCTGCGAATTTATGTAATGATGATATTTTAGATCTTAAACTGCTCATTTTTATTTCTATTATCTTCCGTGAAGTAAACTTCAATTTTGATAAGTGAACTCCCACTATATAGAGTCAAGGGAATAGTTCCCTCACAATATATTGAGAGCTCAATGCTAAACTCGAAAAAATGACGCTACCGACTCATCAGAAAATAGCTCCAAAACTTTTCGAAAAAAAAATCAGTAGAAGATTTTTTGTGATTCTCATTGTTAGCACCAATTAAATTGATTCAATTCGTTTTGTTTACAAACATTAATCATCTACGAATAGTGACAGTTTATGGACGTAATCGAGTTCTACCCGAATAATCCCCGTGACGATTTTTTTCAGTTTCCTTTTACTGATTTTTCGTGCGGGAAAGAGGACAGTCATGTTCCTTTCCGATGTTTTCTCTTGATGAGCGTCAAAAGATTTCCTGTTGGTGAAGATTCTTTCATTGCTGCTAGCAACTTAAGGAGGTATAATACTATGACAAACAATCATACAAACTCGCACTTTTTGACAGTTTGCCTGAATTTGTCAGCCTGCTTACATTTTGCTGCGTTTGCGAGTTTGGCAAACTGTCAAACACGAAAAAGTGCGAGATTCTCTGTTTGTTTATCATAGTGTAATACGTCCTTTAACAGCATTGATCAATTTGATAATTCCCATTTTTAATTTTTTTTTTTTTCGTTCCTTTATTAATGGAACATGAAACTTGCCAGATTATTTGATCAATTTGATGTCTTCAGCAACGTTATTGGCTATGATTGGGATTTTCTGCCAAAAATAGGTACACGAAAAAAACACGATTTGAAAATTTCCATCAATTTTTAACTATGTTCATCGGACTGTTGGTTGCTAAGATACAGCCCCTTAATGTTTGAATTTAGTGAAAAACTTGTTTTTGTCAGTGCCAGCCAAATGTTTTGAACAAAAATTTGTGAAATTATTAAAATTAATTTTATTTTTAAGGATCAAGAATTACCTTTTGAGTCTACTAAAATACAAATAAACATGTAAACAAACCAATTTTTTGCAGCAAAACGAAAACATTTCGAAAATTTTTACTTGAAAACAGTCCACAAGTTATTTTGATTGCAAATTTGATTTTGAATCAAAAAGTTATTTTTGAAATTTAGCTTGACAATATTTTATAATGTACAAGGAAACAACCTTTTGAAAAAAAAACTAACTTAATACACCTATGTGGTTGGAGCCTTCCTCACTCATTACCAACTGTAGCTGTACACAAATTTCATCATTTTTTTAGATCCAGAATAAAAAAGTATATAAATATCTCTTAAGTGGCCATATCTCGAGACAGGGTTGCCAGATATACAATGTTTTGAACTTATTGGAAAGGTCTTTCGATAACCTAACTAACGATGGATCGGATGGTGGATCTGGACATAGTTTACTTACATTTAAGTGAGATCCGGCTTCAAAAAAGTACATAAATATCACTTAAGTGGATAAGTCTCGAGACAGGGCTGCCAGATCTTCAATGTTTTGGACTCGTTTGAAAGGTCTTTTGATAACCTAACTAACGATGGGTCGGATGATGGATACGGACATAGTTTACATACATTTAAGTGAGATCCGACTATAAAAAAGTACACAAATGTCACTTAAGTGACCATATTTTGAGACAGGGTTGCCAGATCTTCAATGTTTTGAACTTATTGGAAAGGTCTTTCAATAACCTAACTAACGATGGATCGGATGGTGGATCTGGACATAGTTTACATACATTTAAGTGAGATCCGGCTTCAAAAAAGTACATAAATGTCACTTAAGTGACAAGATCTTGAGACAGGGTTGCCAGATCTTCATTGTTTTGAACTCGTTTGAAAGGTCTTTTGATAACCTAACTAACGATGGATTGAATGGTAGATCCGGACATAGTTTACATACATTTAAGTGAGATCCGGCTTCCAAAAAGTACATTAATATCACTTAAGTGGATTAGTCTCGACACAGGGTTGCCAGATCTTCAATGTTTTAGGTTCGATGGAAAGGTCTTTTGATAACCTTATCAACGATGGGTTAGATAGTGAATCCGGACATAGTTTACATACATTTAAGTGAGATCCGGCTTCAAAAAAGTACATAAATGTCACTTAAGTGACAAGATCTCGAGACAGGGTTGCCAGATCTTCATTGTTTTGAACTCGTTTGAAAGGTCTTTTGATAACCTAACTAACGATGGATTGAATGGTAGATCCGGACATAGTTTACATACATTTAAGTGAGATCCGGCTTCCAAAAAGTACATTAATATCACTTAAGTGGATTAGTCTCGACACAGGGTTGCCAGATCTTCAATGTTTTAGGCTCGATGGAAAGGTCTTTTGATAACCTTATCAACGATGGGTTAGATAGTGAATCCGGACATAGTTTATATACATTTAAGTGAGATCCGGCTTCCAAAAAGTACATCAATATCACTTAAGTGGCCATATCTCGAGACAGAGTTGCCAGATCTTCAATGTTTTGGGCTCGTTGGAAAGGTTTTTTGATAACCTAACCAATGATAAGTTGGATGGTGGATCCGGACATAGTTTACATACATTTAAGTGAGATCCGGCTTCCAAAAAGTACATCAATATCACTTAAGTGGCCATATCTCGAGACAGAGTTGCCAGATCTTCAATTTTTTGGACTCGTTGGAAAGGTCCTTGATAACCTTACCAACGATGGGTCGGATGATGGACCCTGACATAGTTTGCATACATTTAAGTGAGATCCCGATATATGTGAAAACACATTTTTATACATAACTTTAGAACTACTTATCGAAACTTCAATCTGTATAAAACTCGATCTATGGGACCCTAAACCAAGTCGAATGCATCAGGTTTGGGTCAAATCGGTTCAGCCAGTGCCGAGAAACATGAGCTAATTTGTTGGTCACATACATACATACACACACACATACACACACACATACACACACTACGACACTGCCGATGGACAAGAAACCGTTGTTGTTACCGCGGGAGTTCCGCAGGGATCCATTCTGGGTTCAGCACTGTGGAACGGAATGTATGACGGAGTGTTGACACTGGGACTACCCAACGGCGTAGAGATTGTTGGCTTTGCAGACGACATAGTGCTGACGGTAACCGGCGAAAATGTCGAGGAGGTCGAAGTGCTGGCTATGGAGGCAATCGCAATGATCGAGAACTGGATGCTCGAGGTGAAGCTGCGGATCGCTCACCACAAGACGGAGATGGTGCTGGTTAGTAACCACAAGAAGGTGCAGCAGGCTCAGATACACGTTGGAGAACACGTCGTGCACTCGAAGAGAGCGCTCAAGTACCTCGGGGTGATGGTGGATGACCGGCTGAACTTCAACAGCCACGTCGATTACGCCTGCGAGAAGGCGGCTAAGGCGATCATGGCACTGTCGAGGATGATGCCGAACAACGCTGGACCCAGGAGCAGTAGGCGCCGCCTCTTGGCAAGTGTCGCGACGTCCATACTTAGGTACGGCGGACCGGTATGGTGGACGGCGCTGGGGACGAAGCGAAATCGAGCGCTGCTCGACAGAACGCAGAGACTGATGGCCATGCGGGTTGCAAGCGCGTACAGGACCATTTCGTCGGAAGCAGTTGGCGTCATAGCCGGAATGATCCCCATCGGCATCACACTGGAGGAGGACACCGTGCGCTACTACCGGAGAGGCACGAGAGGTATCCGGGAAGCTGCGAGAGCCGAATCGCTGGCAAGGTGGCAACGTGAGTGGGACACCACGGAGAAAGGCAGATGGACGCATCGGCTTATCCCGTCCGTATCCACGTGGGTGAGCAGAAGGCATGGAGAGGTCACCTTCCACCTCACACAGTTCCTGTCGGGCCATGGCTGCTTCAGGAAGTACCTGCACAGGTTTGGACATGCAGAGTCTCCTCTCTGTCCGGACTGCGTCGATTGCGAGGAAACACCGGAGCACGTGGTGTTCGCCTGCCCTCGCTTCGAGGCAGCGCGAAGCGAAATGCTGGCCATTATCGGAGCGGACACCAGCCCGGATAATGTGGTGCGAAGAATGTGCAGCGACATCGCCAAGTGGAATGCGGTCGTCGGAGCGGTGACGCAGATCACTTCGGCTCTCCAGCGGAAATGGAGAGACGATCAGAGGAGGAACGACTAGGAGCCTAGTCGAGAACCCACGAGTGTGGCTGTGAAGGAGAGCACGTTATGACGGTTGGCTCTACCAAATCGGTACACGTCTCGATGGTCCAAGGAGAGGGCTGCATATGACTAGCCGATCAAAAGCAACGCGATTCTTGGGCGCGGTTAAACCCTCGCATGGACTCATATGTATGTAGAACAGGAAATGGTTCTAGCACCCGGCATGGATCCTGTAAGTAGACTAGTGCAGAAAATGCAACGCCTCCCCCCGAAGTTATACCGAAAGGTGGTCCCGGGGGGACAAGGGCACGGCGTTCAAGGACTGGTTTAGTGGGTCGGGAAAACTCTTTTTTTGTTTTCCCAACCCCACACTACCTGAGAAATGAATTCTCAGGTGTCTGGTAGCAGATTCCGACCTTGTAAAAAAAAAAAAAAAAAAAAAAAAAAAAAAAAAAATAAAAAAAAAAAAAAAAAAAAAACACACACACACACATACACACATACATTTGTTCAGTTTTCGATACTGAGTCGATATGTATACATGAAGGTGGGTCTACGACGTTTTTATACAAAGTTCATTTTTAGAGCAGGATTATAGCCTTACCTCAGTGAGAAAGGCAAAACATGTCTTCAGTACCATGAATTGCACAATTTAAAATTCCCTGATTTTTCATGCACAATGCAATTTTTGATTCCCTAAAATAATTTTTGAAAAATTTTAATTAAAAAAAACTTTTTCAAGAAGTCAACTTTTAATGTGAATAGTTCAATAAAAAATTTGGACTATTTTTTCTGTGTGCCTACTTTTTTTCTGAAAATTCCTTATTATAACCTACAACTTTGCTGAAGACTCCAAGTCGATAATCCATTCTTAAGAAACAGATTTTGGAATATTCACATGCTTTTTTGTATGTCCAGCCTGCACAATTGATAAGTGAAGACGTACACTGAAAATAAAAAGAATTAATCCAATTCCTAAATTTAGGAATTTGCATGGCCCAATTTAGGAATTCTGATACTTCTTTGCTCAAATGAGCTTAAACTGAGAGCAAAGCTTCTCTTACCATCTGATATTGAAACTCGGAAGCATTCTGCAGAGCTTAAAAGTCTGAACTTTCCTCTTTCTTTTGTTCTCGAGAGAAGCTGCTCAAGCTTGACTTGTTTCGACAGGATTCTGATGATAGTATTTGAAAATATTTAAAGTATTTAAAGTATTTAAAGTATTTAAAGTATTAAAAGTATTAAAAGTATTTAAAGTATTTAAAGTATTTAAAGTATTTAAAGTATTTAAAGTATTTAAAGTATTTAAAGTATTTAAAGTATTTAAAGTATTTAAAGTATTTAAAGTATTTAAAGTATTTAAAGTATTTAAAGTATTTAAAGTATTTAAAGTATTTAAAGTATTTAAAGTATTTAAAGTATTTAAAGTATTTAAAGTATTTAAAGTATTTAAAGTATTTAAAGTATTTAAAGTATTTAAAGTTTTTGAAGTTTTAAAAGTATTTAAAGTACTAAAAGTTTTTAAAGTGTTTAAAGTGTTTAAAGTGTTTATAGTGTTTATAGTGTTTAAAGTATTTAAAGTATTTAAAGTATTTAAGGTATTTAAAGAAGAGAATTACGGACTTTTGAAATATGGTCAACGGTAAACATACTATTTTGTATGAGAAACAACTATGCGAACATCGCAAATAGCTGCGATTTATACTGAGAAGATGCAGGGTAATTTTATGGCAACAAGACAGTTTTTTTTCACTGATCCGATAGCCAATTTGATCAGCGCGTCGTCCCATCTAATAACGAGCTCAACGGTTCTAATTCCAAATACAGCGCTTTTTCCACACTTAGACTGCTTTGATTTGTTATTGTACGCAACGTGGGAATCCACGCCTTGTCTCGTGAGTTGTTTCGCGAATGCTTGTTGTTATTGTTTTCTATTTAAGTTCACGTCGACTAAATTACAGCAACAATCCGCGATTCGCTCCCGATCCATTCACCAATTTACACCTTTCGTGTCCACCCGAAGTCAGCACGAGCGAAAAGTGTTCGAGTTCGACGGCACTCTCGTCGGTCGTCATTGTCCCACTGACCTGCATGCCGCGGCGTACTACGCTACCGTCTCCGACCTCCGAAGACTAAAAACGGGGGAAGACCCGCAGACGCAACCTTGCCGCGCGCGCCGGTTCGCTTTTAACAATTCCAAAACAAACCGTCGCCGTTTTGTTACGTGCGGGCAAACTCGCAGCACTGGCGTTCAGATACTAGTTTGAGCACTAATTTGTGTGTAAGTTGTATGTTTACCAGTGGGTTTGGGTGTAAGTGAGCGTAGTAGGCCGAAGCCGGAACCGTCGGCGCCGCGTTGCGTCCTAGCCTACTACGAGTGGTGACGCCCGATGGTACCGCCAGGTTGGGTTACTTTGTTTACATCCAAACAGGAGTGTGACATAAAATGTTCGAATGCACTTTTCAGTGCAAGCTTTGAAGAGATTCTGACATTCTTCGTTCGCAACTCTTTGCACTGCTGTACAGTAAATTGTTCACATTTTCGCACAACCTTTTTTTTGCACCGTCGCAAATTTTACACTGCAATATTTAACCGAGATGCTGTGTGTTTATGACGATGATCTGCCGCCGGTGGTGGCAGCGGCGTCCTCCGCAACTCCAAGTTGAGTAACATTTCGTCACGTAATTGTCTGAGAGATGCTTCACCTGATCTTTAAGTGAGCATCTCGGCTTTTGCAGTGTGTGTGGGTGCAAAACTGTTTTCACGTTGCGTTCAGCAAACTTGAGAAGACAGTTGATGGCGGCAAGATCGAAATCTGACACGGTTTAGTTCCGTTTGCCGAACCGGTACTGGCTGGGTTCAGGCTGTATTGACATGAGCGTCTCTCCACACATGGTGATCCACGTGTGCGCACGTTTCATGAGCGGGTTTTAATTTGAGGGTTTCGGGTGTTAACGCTATTCGAAACAGACACCTTCTCGCAGTGCTGTAAGAGGCGGATTTATGGCATTTTTATGGAGATCTCAAAGTCACCGGCAGGTGATGCGTCGAATGTGCAGGTATTTTTTGGGGAGGGTGCAGGTCATGATTTTACGTCCGGCAATGAAGTGGCAAAATTAATCTGAAAAAAAAATAACTTGGAAAGATAGATGGTTTGCAAAATAGAAAAGTGTTATCAATAAACTTTTAATAACTTAAGCAATCAATTTTAAACACATAAATTGAGCAATCTTCAGAAGCCTCAAAATTATTCTTTTGTTTCGATTTAGCTGACAAAACAGCTCCGTCTAAAAATGCATCAATATGGAAGCCCGCGTTGTCATATTTATGAAGTGTTGTAACGCCAACAATGTGTACCGTTTGCTAATGTCATCATGGTGGCGCCCTTCGAGAGATAAAGGCTTTAGTGGCGGTATGCCTGTCAGTACATCGCACATGTGTCTAGTAGGGAGATTTATTGCTTTGAGTGTCGCATAGCAAATACCTAAGTTGGTGAACTGCAAAAAAAATGTTTGTTTGTTGATTTTTTATGCTTCAAACTAGACACAAACAAGAACCTTGAAAAAAATATTTTCAATTTCTTTGAAACTTGTTTTGCAGTCTATTAATACAGTCGACTCTCTGGCTGTCGATCTTCTCGATATCAATAATTCTCCATCTTTCGATGATTTCTTCAGTCCCTTCAATCTGCATACTTCAATTATCTTCATTCCTCGATATTTTCCCTTGCTTGAAGGATCTCTTCTCGACGGTCCCTTGGATTCTGTTTGCTTTAAAAATCTCTTCCGGTTGTCAATAATTTTACTTTCTCATGGCTTGCATAGACATTTTTCTTGGCGAAAAGAAGCTTTGAAGGGTGTTTGACATTAGTTTGTTTTTGTTTGATGGACGTTGCCATGATTTTCTCCCATAGCTGGGTATCAAAAAAAAATATTTTCAATTGAGTCTTCATTTTGCATCGTTCTGTAAACTGATGATTCTCTTCCGGATAACCTCAGGGAGGTTCAGGGACTAGTCTACCGATATGTGGTGATGTTCTGGATCTTCTGTAGAGTCCCGGGAGGTACGTCCGATGGGTCTACCGCCGTAACACGGCAGAGGTCGGTGGTTTTTGACCTCAGATCATATCCAGATAGCCTCAGGGAGGTTCAGGGACTAGTCTACCGATATTTGGAAATGTTCTGGGTCTTCTGTGGAGTCCCGGGAGCTACGCCTGAAGGGTCTACCGTCGTAACAAGGCAGAGGTCGATAGTTTTTGACCTAAGATCATATCCAGATAGACTCAGGGAGGTTCAGGGACTAGTCTACCGATATGTGGAGATGTTCTGGGTCTTCTATAGAGCCCCGGGAGTTACGACCGACGGGTCTACCGCCGTAACAAAGCAGAGGTCGATGGTTTTTGACCTTAGATAATATCCAGATAGCCTCAGGGAGGTTCAAGGACTAGTCTACCGATATGTGGTGATGTTCTGGGTCTTTTGTAGAGTCCCGGGAGCTGCGTCCGATGGGTCTACTGACGTAACACGGCAGAGGTCGGTGGTTTTTGACCTCAGATCATATCCGGATAGCCTCAGGGAGGTTCAGGGACTAGTCTACCGATATGTGGTGATGTTCTGGGTCTTCTGTAGAGTCCCGGGAGTTACGGCCGATGGGTCTACCACCGTAACAAGATACAGGTCAGAAGTTTTTGACCTCAGATCATATTCGGATAGCCTCAGGGTGGTTCAGGGACTAGTCTACCGATGTGTGGTCATTTTTTGGGTCTTCTGTAGAGTCCCAGGAGTAACGGCCGATGGCTCTACCACCGCAACAAGATAGAGGTCGGAGGTTTTCGAGCTCAGTTCATATTCGGATAGCCACAGGGAGGTTAAGGGACTAGTCTACCGATTTCTGGTAATGTGCTGGGTCTTCTGTAAAGTCCCGGGAGCTACGGTCAATGGGTCTACCGCCGTAACAAGGCAGAGGTCGGTGGATTTTGACCTCAGATCATATCCGGATAGCCTCAGGAAGGTTCAGGGACTAGTCTACCGATGTGTGGTGATGTTCTGGGTCTTCTGTAGAGTCCCGGGAATTACGGTCAATGGGTCGACCGCCGTAGCATGGCAGAGGTCGGTGGATTTTGACCTAAGATCATATCCAGATAGCCTCAGGGAGATTAAGGGACTAGTCTACCGATGTGTGGTGATGTTCTGGGTCTTCTGTAGAGTCCCAGGAGTTACGGTCAATGGGTCTACCACCGAAATAAGGCAGAGGTCACTGGATTTTGATCTTAGATCATATCCAGATAACCTCAGGGTGGTTCAGAGACTAGTCTACCGACTTCTGGTAATGTGCTGGGTATTCTGTAAAGTCCCGGGAGCTACGGTCAATGGGTCTACCGCCGTAACAAGGCAGAGGTCGGTGGATTTTGACCTCAGATCATATCCGGATAGCCTCAGGAAGGTTCAGGGACTAGTCTACCGATGTGTGGTGATGTTCTGGGTCTTCTGTAGAGTCCCGGGATTACGGTCAATGGGTCTACCACCGAAATAAGGCAGAGGTCACTGGATTTTGATCTTAGATCATATCCGGATAGCCTCAGGACGGTTCAGGGACTAGTCTACCGATGTGTTATGATCTTTTGGGTCTTCTGTAGAGTCCCGGAAGTAACGGCCCTGAGGCTATTCGGATATGATCTGAGATCAAAAACCACAGACCTATATCTTGTTACGGTGGTAGACCCATCGGCCGTAACTCCCAAGATCTTACAAAAGACCTATCACATCGATAGGCTAGTCCCTGAACCTCCCTGAGGCTATCTGGATATGATCTGAGGTCTAAAACTACCGACCTCTGCCGTGTTACGGCGGTAGACCCATCGGACGTACCTCCCGGGACTCTACAGAAGACCCAGAACATCACCACATATCGGTAGACTAGTCCCTGAACCTCCCTGAGGCTATCCGGATATGATCTGTGGTCAAAAACCACAGTCAAATCGCCTACCTCATACTTGTACGGCGTTGAACACATAGGCCTTAACTTGACGAAGTTTCGGATGATCTAGAACATCGTAAACCATGTTAATTTGGTGTAGCTGTATAGCTGACTTCATAACAATTCCAAAACACTATAAATTTGTATAGAGTAGTTGATTTTTTATAAAAATATAGCCCATGTCTCCCATATAGCCAAAATCCCATAAGCCCTGTACCTCGCATATGCGTGCTTCGCATAAGAAACCCCCATATGAGGTGCATATGCGAGGTTTAACTGTATCACTTCCCAGATACAAACTTCAACGACCCTTAAACCTTAACCGATTCGGCTCAAAATTGGTACAGTTACTTGTTTTTACCATCTACAAACTGAAAATTTGTCTTGATTGCATTTTAATGTTTGCAACAAAAGATTTAACAAACCCATCATAGAAATAACCAACTGAAGCATTATTTCCGGAAATTGATTCCTCAATCTGCGGAAAAACGGAAAAACTCCACTGTATGCTAATTGACCATTCAATTTCCCGTCATGCCAACTTATGCTCACCGTCATCTCTAAATGGCCACTACACCAGCATCCAACATCCAACCTAATTGGCCCTCGGTTATAGGCACACATTATTGCTTAATCTTTTTTTTTTTTTTTTTTTCATAAAATTATTTTTATTAGGTCCTTTTCGGTACTGGGACCTGGTTAGGACCGAGTCGGCTTTTGTAATTACATTTGACTTAATAATTACAGAGGATCTTGTGTGTAAATGTTAGTGGGAGGGGAGCCGATTACCCGCGGCCTACTCGGGGTTAGTAGGGAAGGGATTGATGTTAAAGACAAATTGCTTAATCTTTGGCGGTCTTTGCTTTGAGTCCGATTATGCCACACACACACACACATGCTGCTGCTGCTTGCGAAGAAGAGCTTCACCTTAACAACCTCATCACTTCCCCTAGCGAGGCCACCAGACCGACCGCCGGTGGTGATTTATAGTGCAGCACAGCTTGTCAAACATGGAGGGGGGGCTGCCCCCTCCCGCCAAGGGAGGGAGGGGGCCCCGACGGGAGATTCAATTGACACGCCAATCAAACGGCGAACAAACAACCACCGGAGTTGAGGCCTTCAAAATATTGTGTGTGATCGACAAGGGTACAGTCAGTTTGGGTTTGAAAAGCTTGAATTTGGGATTTCTTAAAATTATGAAATTCTTGCTACGAACAAAATATTTGCTTAAAATGATTTAGAATATTTTTTTGGATTTTGCCTTGATTTATAATTTTTCAACATTTCCACACATGCCGTTGTTTACAATTTTTCAATCAACTGAGTTTAAAGTTCGACTCCAACCGAGAATCCCCGAACCCAGCCAAGCTTGCCAAATTTAAGCAAATATTTGAACTCGTGTTCAAAGCTGGAACTTCCGCGAGCGACCGTGGAAAAAAGCAGCACAGCACAACAAACACTGTGCGATTTGTATTCTTGAAAGCTCACCCCCTGATAGATAGTCCCGGCGATGGGAAATCCTTCTGCATGTTCTCCGATCAAACATCATCATCGTTTCATTGTTGTTGACTGTAATCGACCAACTTCACCGTGACTTGCCGGAGATAACCCGGCATGTTCTTTGTCCCGGGGGTCAATTTGGATTCTCCAAAGATGGGTTCTGTTCTTTCTTTCTGCTTCGGTTCGGTGAGATCCGGGTGGTTCCCGGGATGACGCCACCAGGGATCTCCTCCCAATGAGCTGCTAATTGAGCATGTTCTAAAATTTCCGCAAACTTCATGTGACTCGGCAGAAGATCATTCCGGGGAGTGATTCGAGCGAATCGGCGTGATTATCGTAAAGCTAAACAAAAATTAGCTGTACTGCGATATTGGAGATCTCCGCGGTTGTGTCAGATCGGACAAAGCTGGGTGATGACCTAATCTATTATGGGTGGATTCCCAGAACAGGGACATTGTCCGATTTTGATTGATCTTCTGGTTTCGCTGTTGTTTCCGTTGTGTGGTTTAACGGTCACCAATTCTTTTCAAATGGTCACACATTATTGTATCTAGGTGCGGATTCAGCAAGAGAGAAAACACACTAGTTGTAATGAATTGAAATTATTTCATGCAATTATCATTTGAGAATTGGTGACCAAAAAATTAAGTAAATAAAACGTTCTACTAACTATTTCTTTTCATTCTATTCCAGGTACTGATCGATCAGGAATGCACGACGATATTGCTAAGTATATTCAGTATTAAATACGTTGTTAAGGTCAAGGAAATCCCAGTGATAAAAAATGTTTTTTTTTTCTTTCTCCAAAATTGTATAAAGACTTGTTTGGAAAAACTAATGAGCAGTCCAAAACATGATTTTTAGGTGCTTTTTTCTGGACCTTTTCTGGATTTCAATAAAACTTTGTAGGCATGTTATCCTACACTTATGTAAGCCATTTTCGTGTATGTAGAACCAGTTTTACTCGATAATGACATTTGTATCTCAAAGCGGTTGCATCGTATCGAAAAGTGGTCAAAGACAAACTTGTGGGAAATTTGACGAGCTTTTCGAAAAAATACACTGAAAGAAAAAAACACGCCACTTTTATGATATTTTATGGTTTTTAAGATAAAAAGTCAAATTTGAAGGTGAACTCACGATTTTTTTTCGTTCAAAATTGTGCCTAAATGTTAAAAAAGACTCACGAAAAATGCATAATTTTACATAAAAGTCTTCATATTGACCACTATCCTGAATCCAATGCTAGTGAAATTACAGCGGTTTAGAAAATAAAAATGTTTAAAAAAATAGTTTTTTGATAGTTTTTGGACAATTTCTATGTGACAGACTTGATTTTTCAGTCTCGTAAATATTTTTACCGAAAAGATTTTTTAAGATTGCCTTTGACCACTTTTTAAAATAACTTGTTTTTTCGATGATTTAAGCTAATTTACTATCCAGGTTACTACCATCCACTGAATTACACTGAAAAAAATATTCTGTTTTCAGTTATGAGCAAAGTTATTGGTTTATATCTGTAAGCCCATACTTCCAATTGAAATGTTGTCAAAGTAAAATTTTGACGCTTAGGGCAGTTTTCAAAAAAAAACAGTTTTAGTTAATGATTTTTGTATTTTTTTTAGGTGAGTTGCTCCATCCTGCATTTTTCGTGAGTCTTTTTTAACATCTCAGGCTATTCTCACAAAAAATTTTAATGAAAAATATCGTGGGCTCACCTTGAATTCGACATTTAAACTTAAAAATTTACGAACTTGAAGATGACGTCCAGCCATAAAGTAAAACCTTTACCTTTCTTTTGTAAGTAAGGCAAATACAAAAAATCTCATAAAAGTGTCGTGTTTTTCTCTTTCAGTGTATTTTTTTTTCGAAAATCCCATCAAATTTCCTAAAAGTTTGTCTTTGACCACTTTTTGATACGATGCAACGGCTTCGAGATACAGCAATATTTAAATTACGAAATACAAAATTATTTAAAACATTTACGTCCTTCTCAAATATCATTATCGAGTAAAACTGGCTCCATATACACAACAATGGCTTACATAAGCGTAGGATAATATGTCTACAAAATTTCATTGAAATCGGAGAGGGTCCGGTACAACCGATTTCCTATTTTACATGGAATTGCTCTAATGATACAAATTGACTTCATTTGACATAGGAAATGCATGGACAAAGTTTCATCTTAATAGAAAATATATAAAGAAAAATCGATTTGCCAAATCGTAGAGTTTGTAGTTTTCTTTCACATTTTTTTTTCAATTCCATTTTAATGTTGTCATATTAATAACAGAACATTTTGAAGTTGATGTCAGTAACGCTTCATTTTCGTCGAGGTAATATAGATTAAGGTTGTATTAAATTGTATATTAGGATAGCAAACATAAGGGAGTGCGCATGGTTGCTTGAGCTGATTCCATACCATTTCTACCCGAAATTTTCAGTTTTATTTACTAAAAATCAATTCTGTCGACAGGAACGTATTGAGGAAGCCAAAATCTATCATATCTTGACGAAACCGAATATTTTATTGAGATCTACAGCTACTGGAAAAAAAATAAAATTAAAAAAAATAAAAATAAAAAAAATAAAAAAATAAAAATTGTATAAAACATATTTTAAAAATATTAGTATAATATTCGACAATAACATTATTTTTTGTTTGTTTGTTGTACTAGTGCAATTTTTTAAATTAAGCTCACCGTTTTGAGATACAGTCACTATTTATTTTTCTTTTTTTGCTTAGAAAGAGGCTTTTGTCATTTACAGTAAACTTTCCAAAAAACCTTTGTGGTATGGGTTTCCTATGCAGACAGAATCTTTTAAAAATTGAACCGATACATGTTTTAATCTTTAGCATTTGCAAAAGGGTAAACTCTGCCACCAAACCTAAAAATCCCACTCAATGAACAAAATCAGTTTAAAAAGCTTATTGAAATCATTAGTTTCGGTAGTTGCAAATCTATTATTTCAATTTAAGAAAGCTATATATTTTCAACTCGAAATTATGCCTAACAACACTCAGTTGGTTAATAGACCATACACTAGGGTGCCCAGAAAATGGGACTTTTTCTCAAAACCTCGCGCTCCACAAGCTGAATATTGTTCCTTGCGCTATTTAAGGACTCTGGGCCAAATATGATCAAAATCGGTCAACATTTACCCATATACTCGGAGATGAAGTATGGGAATTATCGAAAAAAAAATTGGGAAACCCAATTTTCTTACGGTTTGGTCTGCACGGTGTGCTTCTTCCATCAAAATATTCCCAAAAGTGAGATTCTCATTGGAAATTTTATTCTCTACAACTTCGTAGAACGTACCAAATCTGTAAAATTGAACACTGAAAAGTTATTAGCAATTTAAAAAAAGTATTTTTTTGTATGAAAAACATTTTTTTCAATAACTTTAGGCTCGGGTATAAATGGGTTAATCTCAAACAATTATGCTCATAATTTGCACAGATGCCTAAAATAACCCAAAAAACCGTATTCCGCTTTGCTTTGATTCTATTGAATTGTTTTGTAATTTTTTATTTGCAATTAATTATTTATATTGTACAGTAAAATGCTACAGAAGAATTTCTTAAATTTTTCATCAGTAAAAATCTTTTCAATTCCATACATAAATCTGACTCACTGCAGTACCACATCCGCATAGCTTCGATCCAGATGCCTTGCTTCTTAAAACTCTCAAGTGCCCTCCCCGCGTCATGCTTGCGACTCTTGAAACAGGTTTTCGGAAAACGACGTGTTTGTATATTTATAGGTTTTTATTATTTCGGCGATTGTAAACAATGTTTTTTGCTGCTGCTGCTGTGTCTCCTCGCCTGCTGAGCTACACCCAACTGGGGGTGCATTTTCTTGTGTGACCTGGTGGTGCCAGGTCCGGTCCCCAAAACGGGCTCCTCCAGGGTAAATTGTCAGCCGTTGACTGTTATTACTGGTGCCAAATTTACGGTTCCAGCAATGGTCGAATGTCCCGACCAATCGGGCCCCCAATCATAACAAGGGCTTGTCTCATAAATCCGAGCCCACGAATTCGTGGACAATTCGTGATACAGTACAATCCGCTTGCGATACCTGCGCGGGAACAAGTGACGAACCCGTCCGTATGACCGTGGCGCGCCAGGTTGGGGGTTCGAATTTGGAGGATCGTGGAAGCAGAGCGAAAGTACTTTCGAATTGTTTTGAGCGGGGAGCGCGCGCGATTACGTAAGGGATTTATTTTTCTGGGATTTGATTATGGAAGGTTGTTTTTAGGTGATTGAGGCTGCCTGGTTTTGTTAGCGGTAGAATCAAATCCATGGTTGTTGATGTTTTGTTTTGCTTTTTCGAATTGGACAGTTAGATTCGTAACAAGTTGAGCAATACAATGAGGGTAGCCTGTCGAATTTTAAAACTATTGAAAGTCACATTCAATCTTAATTACATTGTTTGCCGATCTTGCAAATTTTCTGAATATTAAATTCAAAAATAAATAAATCTTCGTAAATCCAAAAAATATTCACCTCGATTATCCAACTCCGCGCCCACCTTCGTGACCCACTAACCGGTCATCTCATGTAATAGTTATCACATCCAAAGTGGGTCACACACACGCCGGAAATTAGCATGCCCATCCGAATTAGTTGTCACTTTCATCCATCGTTGTGACGCCGGCAAAACATTAACAAAATGAGCATGTCTTCACACCTCCTCGAGGAAAATACAAAACGTGTGCGACCCACAATCGGGCCACTATTACACATTCGAGTGAGGGGCTAGATTAGCATATTTCTGCAATTTGCAAGCGTCATCATAACTCCGCACGAAATGGGGGGAGGGGGAAGGTTATTGGAAGTAATAATAAAAATCGCAAACGTTCAGAGAAAGAAAACCGGTCCGACGAAAGTCACTTCACGTCCGTCTGGACGGTACGATACTGACCGACAAAAGGGGGGAATTTGTCAGTTATCGAATTATTGTTCCAAAAAAAAACAAGTAAAGTTAAAACTATCAAAAATTTAATTTGCTAGAACAATACGAAAAATTACAAATTCAATATCTTAAAAAAAACTGCGTTTTGTCCAAATTACCCCACACGCATCGACTAGGAAGGAAAGAAACTAGTTTCGTGAAACTTAAGGAGAGACTCCGTCCTCAGACGAGTGGGGTGGTACAGATGTTGGGGAGGAATGGGTCGTTTATTATTACTTCACCACACTGGGTAGGATTCCCGCCACCATCGTCGCACCGCACCTTGAACCCTGTCTGGCTGTGGCATTGGGGGAGTTGGTGGTCGATGAAAGTTGCATTGATGGTTCTCCGAAAAGAGCGAAAGTGCTGCTGCTGTGATGCTGTAATATTTATGTTGGCCAAACTTCGGTGTCAGGTTGGGGCCAAAAATAAAAGGAGTGAGGTAATCGAAAGCGGTTAGTAGGTTTATAGGGATTTTATTTTTATTTTTTTATTTTCATGAAAATGATTTATTACCTTAAGAAATACATTTATGGTTATTCTCATCTTATCGTCCATTCATGTATCCGATTGGACAATTTATTTTATTTTATTGTTGTTCTTGTGAGTAAAATATAACACTTTTAACACTTTTGCCTTCCATCGGATGGGGAAGTAAAGCGTCAAATAATTTGAAGACATTTAGATGCATCATTGCCGAGATATAGATTTTTGAAGTTAGCAGTTTTCTGAAAACGGGGGCCAAGATATCTCCACACTGCTTTGCCCAAATCGGCTTAAAATTTTGGTGAAGACTCGTTATGCTAGTCCCGTGTGCAAAACAAGACCGATTTTCAAAAACTTTATTTTCAAAAAATATTTAAATTTGTCATGCACACGGGACTAGTTAAACTATTTTTTAAAGTTCCATTGCAAAAACAAAATAAAAAAAAAACTTACATGGACATTTTGTGGCCTACGGTATTTGTCCTTATTTCGAGCCTAGTACCAATTCCCTGTATTTGTCCTTATTTTGTGCCTAGTACCTATTTTGGGTCTACCAAAATTGGTGGGCAGAATAATTCACCATTCCATCTTAAATTAGAAATAAAGCAATTATTGTGTACTCCCTATATTCACATGATGAAGACAAATGTTACCGGTTGAGTTATATTTAAAAAATAAATTAAATCCTGTCAATTTGACTCCGGTTTAGGGTCTTTTTCGATTGCAAATTTGATGTTGCTTTATTAAAGTGATTGTTGAATTGTTGAAATTTTGCATAGTACATTATGAATATTTACGAAAAATAAAGATTTTTTCAAAAAATCGTGGCTAGGCTCGTCGGTACACGGATAAAAATTAATATCATCGAATTAAACCAAAACAAGTTTTGTTCTGTGCCTTTTGAGTCTCAAAACAAACCCCTAAAATTTATAACCGATTGGTTGCGTCTACACTTTGCGCATTTCTTTTTAATTTTGTATGGAAAAACCCACTTTTCTGTAAATTCTCCGCCAACTCACACAGCAGTTGCCCCGACCCCTCTTCGATTTGCGTGAAACTTTGTCCTAAGGGGTAACTTTTGTCCCTGATCACGAATCCGAGGTCCTTTTTTTGATATCTCGTGACGGAGGGGCGGTACGAACCCTTCCATTTTTGAACATGCGAAAAAAGAGGTGTTTTTCAACAATTTGCAGCCTGAAACGGTGATGAGATAGAAATTTGGTGTCAAAGGGACTTTTATGTAAAATTAGACGCCCGATTTGATGGCGTACTCAGAATTCCGAAAAAACGTATTTTTCAACGAAAAAAACAAAAAAAAAGTTTTAAAAATTCTCCCATTTTCCGTTACTCGACTGTAAAAAAAATTGGAACATGTCATTTTATGGGAAATTTAATGTACTTTTCGAATCTACATTGACCCAGAAGGGTCATTTTTTCATTTAGAACAAAATTTTTCATTTTAAAATTTCTTTTTTTTCTAACTTTGCAGGGTTATTTTTTAGAGTGTAACAATGTTCTACAAAGTTGTAGAGCAGAAAATTATAAAAAATTTGATATATAAACATAAGGGGTTTGCTTATAAACATCACGAGTTGTCGCGATTTTACGAAAAAAAGTTTTGAAAAAGTAGGTCGTCATCCATCATGGCCGTTCATGGTCACCCGCTACAGACACGGACGACGAAACTAAGAGAAACGCAATAAGTAACTTTTTCAAAACTTTTTTTCGTAAAATCGCGATAACTCGTGATGTTTATAAGCAAACCCCTTATGTCTATACATCAAAATTTTTGTAATTGTCTGCTCTACAACTTTGTAGAACATTGTTACACTCTAAAAAATAACCCTGCAATGTTAGAAAAAACACGAAATTTTAAAATGAAAAATTTTGTTCTAAATGAAAAAATGACCCTTCTGGGTCAATGTAGATTCGAAAAGTACATTAAATTTCCCATAAAATGACATGTTCCAAAAAAATTTACAGTCGAGTAACGGAAAATGGGAGAATTTTTAAAACTTTTTTAGTGTTTTTTTCGATGAAAAATACGTTTTTTTCGGAATTCTGAGTACGCCATCAAATCGGGCGTCTAATTTTACATAAAAGTCCCTTTGACTCCAAATTTCTATCTCATCACCGTTTCAGGCTGCAAATTATTGAAAAACACCTCTTTTTTCGCATGTTCAAAAATAGAAGGGGTCGTACCGCCCCTCCGTCACGAGATATCAAAAAACGGACCTCGGATTCGTGATCAGGGACAAAAGTTACCCCTAGGACAAAGTTTCTCGCAAATCGAAGAGGGGTCGGGGCAACTTTTCCCGGTTTCGTGTGAGTTGGTAGAGAATTACCCCCGTACAAATGTCCATACAAAATTTAAATTTGGAAGCGATCTGAGTAGACCCAGCTTGCCGCAAAGCAGTTAAGTTTTCCATAGGAATTTGTATGGACAAAAGCTACAGGGTGCTAAAAACTGGTCTAAAATGTAAAAAATCACGTTATTGACCAGTTTTGAGAAAGCTTTATCTTTTTCCAGAATTAAGATTTTTTGATCTGTAAGTGTAACCAGCTATCTTTTTAAAATGTAATAGTATTTTTTTCATAAAAGCCCAACCGATCACCTTTTTTTTAAACGATGCGAGCTAAAATTGGTTCAGCCGTTCTAAAGACATAATTATTTTGTTAAAAAGCGTTTTTTTGCAAAAATCGTTAAAATGTCAATTTTGGACCACTCTATTTCGGATAGAACCTAGAACCATAATATAAAACGGATAGAACCAAAATAAAACAACAAAAATGGGTCTAATTTGGCGAATTTTGAGCAAAATCGGAGCACTTTTGATCTGGAATGTGCTTAGTTGACGTTGTAGAGCTTTTCACAACAAAATTGTCAAGACAACTCTGGAATTTTCAAAAATGACGTTGATCCAACAGCTCAGCCTAATTTACCAGAACTCAACACAGTTCCGATAAGCGACTAGTAGAGATCCCAATTAAGAACTCCCTGATTCATCGCAACAACTTGATCTTGACACATCACTTTGCAGTGTCGCTGGAGAATTCCCCGTAGGCGATCAGTCACCTTAGACGATTACGTTGCTGCAGTTAAGGTTGCTCACACTCGTCCAAATAAGGTTAATTCGGTTTCGATGTCACCAAACCACCTAGGATTTGCTACAAAGTTTACTTAATTGACACCTGTTCCCAATTCCTGTTAATACATTCTTCACGACTCCTTGGTCACCGGCATCATCATCATCACGGTTCATAATCGTCGCTATTATTGCGTCAAGTGGCAGATGTCGAACGCTGAGACAGCCCCGGACCTGCAATTCAGACGGAATATGACACAGAACTTGAGCTAGTAATGATAGACATTTCAACTTGGTTGATAAGTAAACGCGGATCTTATCGCGAGTCGGCATCGAAAGTATGTTGGAATCTTTACTCTGAGTAGACGAGAGATGAGTCAAACGAGGATGCTCACGCGCTGTAGACTCGATCGGTAGTCGTCGAGACATTCTGACCTTTACGGAGTATCCCCAACTCACGAAACCGGATTCCTTGCGCGGGAGAGTTTGAAAACATCATCACAACAGCGAAAAAGAGCTACCCCACTCGGGTTGGAGTCCGTGCCACAAAGGTGAAGACAAACGGAAAAATTAGCGATTCAACCTTATCAACCCCGAGTTGAGAGATGTTACGCGTGATACCAGCCACATGTCGTCGGCGTCGTGCTAGATTGTCACATTTTGACGGTTCCAGCAAGTATGAGGCACTTGAAGCGAAATTTTGTATGACGAGTGGCAAGATTCCCAAGCAAATGTTCTTTCTCTAAATCTTAGGAAAAAACAGAACTTTTAACCTGTGACAATATAGAACAACGACGACGATAAGCCAAAAGGCGCTGAACTCTCGAAGTCCGTCGGTCGGCGGCATCCTCAGCAAAATAGAGATAGACGGGAGTCTCCGCCAGAGAGATGTCAATCGCTAAACGATGGTGACAAATCAATGGGGAATGGGCTTAACGTGGAGTGAGGGTGGCAGCGAGGGGTTGTCATGAGATAACATGAGTAGTATTAAGTACTAGACGATGATTGTGAGCCGGCTTGTCAGCTGTAATTAAATATTTAAATTAATCTCTCGACTGGCAGTGCGCGTGACCAGTCGGATTGAAGGTTTGAGTTGGTGGAAGGATTGTTGAAGAAGAACTCGACGCAAATATTCTTTAAAAATATTTTATTGAAGAAGGAATTTAAAAAAAATCTGATTCGCTATTGCTAATAATCAACGTTCTATTCTACACGGAGAAAAATCAGTTCCAAAAATCGTGAACAAGCGTTCATGAACCACTAAGAAAATGTTCAAAAATTTCCAAATGTTCCGAATTTCATGAACACTTGTTCACGATTTAGGGAACTGATTTTTCTGTTTGTTGGCAATATAACAATAAATTTAGAGAAAATTTCAGTTTTTCTGAAAAAACAAAAAAAGGCTCGAAATCTTTCTCTTTTTTACTACGCCAATAACTCCACTATACATTCCACCTAGACCACTCCCAACAAAATTACCATTTTACGCCCCTGAATCTCAATAACCAGCACGTGCCGGCCATCACCGCCATGGTCAACCGGTCCGGGATCCCTGCAGTGGGTCATTGATTCCAACGCTCATCTTCAGCAAAACATCACCACAATATGATGGCGATTCCAGAACCGTCCAATCTCAGCTTACTTAATTTTGGCCGCGTCAAGTCAATAATTCTGGATGAACCTGTTTCTCGATTCTGTTGTTGTCATCATCGTCGTCTTCGTCGTTTACTAACCGGATTTCAAGAAGCGCCCCATAAAAATGTTTGCTTATCTCGCGCGCACCCCAACAAGACGTTCTTGAACTCGAACTCATCCTCTTCTTCTCGTTTCCCTTCTTCTTCCAGTATACTACCCAGTCTAGTCCTAGTCATCGTAACCATCGCCGCAACAGTCAACGGAATCGACCTCAAGGAGCGGGCCCGGGCGGCCCTTCTGCTAGAGAAATCGGCCACCACCGGCACCAATGCGGCCTGCAAGGTCACCCTGTCGCAGCCCTGCCCACCGAGCAAGTTCCGGTCCGCGTCCGGCGAGTGCAACAACTTCAACCACCGCCACTGGGGCGCCCGCGGCGATCCGTTCATGCGGCTGCTCCAGCCCGACTATGCCGACGGTGAGTTACGGATGTTGGTCGTTAAATTAGTAAAGGTAACGTGCAGGGTGACGACTTAAATTGACTTAGACATATTATCGAAGTAGTCTACCATGCTCACTAAAGCTATGCGGGTATGATCCGGGGTCAAAATCCAACGACCTGCTTCTTGTTACGGTGGTTGACCCACAGGTCTTAACTCCAAGGAGTTGACCCAGAATAACTTTACAAATAAGCAAAGTAGTCTACCATACTCACTGAAGCTATGCGGGTATGATCCGGGGTCAAAATCAAACGACCTGCTTCTTGTTCCTTTGGTAGACCCACAGGTCTTAACTCCAGAGAGTTCTTGGTGGACCTAGAATAACTTATCTAATTAGCAAAGTAGTCTACCATGCTCACTGAAGCTATGCGGGTATGATCCGTGGTCAAAATCCAACGATCTTCTTTCTGTTACGGCGGTAGACCTACAGGTCTTGACTCCAGGGAGTCCTTGGATGACCCAGAACATCCCAACAAATCAGCAAAGTAGTCTACCATACTAACTTATGCTACGCGGGTATGATACGGGGTCAAAATCCGCTGACCTATATGTTGAGATGGCGGTAGACACGCAGATCTTCACTTCAAGGAGTCCTTGGGTGAATTAGGACATCGCAATATAACAACAAAGTAGTCTACCATACTAACTGAAGCTATGTGGGTATGATCCGGGGTCAAAATCCAAAGACCTGCTGCTTGTTACGGGAGTAGACCCACCACAGGTCTTAACTCCAGGGTGTTCTTGATTGAACCAGAATAACTTAACAAATTAGCAAAGTAGTCTACCTTACTCACTGAAGCTATGCGGGTATGATACGAGGTCAAAATCCAACGACGGTGTTACGGTGGTAGACCCAAAGGTCTTAACTCCAGGGAGTTCTTGGGTGACCCGGAGCAATCCAACATATCAGCAAATAGGTAAATTAAACTCACTGAAACCTTGCGGGTATGACCCGTAGTAAAAATCCCTCAACCTCTTGTACGATACTGTGGTAGACCCACAGGTCTTGACCCTAGGGAGTCCTTGGATCGCCCAGGACGTCCCAACATATCAGCAAAGTAGTCTACCATACTAAATGAAGCTACGCGGGTATGATCCAGGGTCAATATTCGCCTACCTATAGCTTGTTATGGCGGTAGACACGCAGATCTTCACTTCAAGGAGTCCTTGAGTGACCCAGGACATCCCAATGTATCAGTAAATTAGTCTACCATACTCACAGAAGCTACGCGGGTATGATCCGGGGTCAAAATCCACCGACTAGTTTATTGTTGTGGCGGTAGACTCGCAGTTAGTCCTTGGATGACCCAGAACATCCCAAAATATCTGCAAAATAGTCTACAGTACTAACTGAAGTTACGCGGGTATGATCCAGGGTCACAATCTACTGACCTATATCTTGTTACGGCGGTAGAACTACAGATCTTAACTCCAGGGAGTCCTACGATGACTCACGACATCCTAATATATCAGCAAAGTAGTCTACCATACCCACTGAACTAATGCGGGCATGGTCTGGGTTCAAAAAACGCCGACCTCTTGCTTCTTACGGAGGTAGACACGCAGATCTTCACTATAGGGAGACTTTGGATGACCCAGATCATCCCAATATATTAGCAAAGTAGTCTACCATGCCTACTGAAGCTATGCGGGTATGATGAGGGATCAAAATCTACCGACCTCTTGCTCGTTACGGCGGTAGAAACGCAGGTCTTAACTCCAGTGGGTCCATGGATGATTCAGGACATCCCAACTTATCAGTTAAATAGTCTAACAAACTCTCTTGAGACATGCTGGTATGATCCGGGTTTAAAAGCCACCAACCTTTACTTGTTACGACTTGATAACCAAAGAAATGCAACTGAGTCGCCACCCTGCTCATACTAATTAGATTTTGATTGGCGGGATAAGGTAGCCACTAGGAATATCCAACACGTGCTCGAGTGCACGCTGATCTCTAGATCAGCAGCACGATACAGCTGTTTGCACTTCTCAGCACGTACCGGATTTCAAACTTACGTTCTGCCCCGCAGGTCGCATCAAGCCCCGCACCTCGGTGGGTTCGCACGCCCTGCCCGCCCCGGACAGCATCATCGACCAGCTGCAGCGCTCGATCCCGGTCGGCGTGGTCCACCCGCACATCACCGCCATGCTCCCAGCCTGGGGTCAACTGCTGGCGTACGACCTGGTGCAGATCCTGTCGCCGCACTCGAGCTTCCGCTGCTGTCGGAACGATACGGCCGCCACCGACGAGATCATCCAGTGCTACGTCCGGATGGGCGCCGGCTGCAAGGAGTACAAGCGATCGATCCCGTCGCACGACCCGGGATCGTGCGAGTTCGAGCAGCGCGATCAGCTGAACGCCGCGTCCGGGTTTTTGGACGGATCGGGCTTGTATGGGACGACGGAGAAGGAGATTCTAGCGCTGCGGACGTTCACCAGCGGAAAGGTCGACATCAAGGCTTGCCTGCGGTGTAACGAGCCGGGAGCGATCGGGGCGCTGCACACGATCTTGCTGAAGGAGCACAACCGGATCGCGGAGGAGCTTTCGCGGCTGAACGTAGACTGGAGCGATACGACGCTGTTTTACGAGACGCGCCGCGTGATCATCGCCCAGGTGCAGCACATCACGTACAACGAGTTCCTGCCGATCGTGCTGGGCAGCCAGATCTCCAACAGTCCGGATTTGAGGTTAGTTGGATTGCTTCGTATGATCTTCTCGCAAATTGTCTAAAACCATGATCATTTCAGACTGGAAAACGGCAAACACTACAGCGGATACTCGTCCGCCAACCGCGCTGGAGTGTTCAACGAGGTTGCCGTTGGAGCGGTGCCCGCTTTCCTGACCATGCTTCCACCGGACATGTACAACGAGTCCGCTTCGGCGGAGATCCTGATCTCCAGCCCGGCGATGCAGCAGACGTTTGTGCCCGATCACGCTACCTTCAACGACGAGTGGACGCCGATCGCGTTGGCCATTCAGCGCGGTCGCGATCACGGAGTGCCGTCCTACCACAAGGCGCTGAATCTGTGCGAGCAGCGGTTCGGGATCCCGTACGGCTCGAAGCTGACCTTTGACGACATGGAGTACTTTGGGCTGTCGCCCGAGAAGAGGAAAACGCTGGAGGGCATTTATCAGTGAGTATTGACTTCGGGTATCCTAAATGGTCCCATGCTAAACTTCTCTCCTTCTCCAGGGACGCCGAGGACATCGACCTGCTCGTGGGAGGCCTCTCGGAAACTGCCACCCTCGGCACCGTATTCGGCCCCACCCTAACCTGCCTGCTGGCGATCCAGTTCGCCAACCTACGCGTCAGCGATCGCTTCTGGTATGAAAACGACCTGCCGCCATCCTCCCTCAACCTACCCCAACTGCAAGCCATCCGTCGCGTGACCCTCGCCGGTCTACTGTGCGAAGCCAAGGGCGTATCCAAGGCCCAACCGAAGGCCTTTATCCGCGACGATCCGTACCTGAACGCCCGCCTCAACTGCGAGCAGCTGTCCGGACTGGACGTGACGGCGTGGCGCGCCGAAGCCCCCGAACAGGTGGACGAAGTGCTGGACGTGCAGAAGCCGGCGCCGGCTGAGTTTGCCGAGCTGGACACCACCGTGATCGCGGAAGCCATCGAGAAAGCGAAGGATCAGCTGAACGAGCGCAAGCGCTTCGAGTACGAGTCGTGGAAGAATCGTGAGTAGAGATTGGTTTTTGGGGATCGACTTGATAGTAAAGATGTTTCGCTTTGACAGGTGGAGGAATCGATGCCAAGTCGCCGGCCGGAACGGCCGCTTCCTTCAGCAAGGCCAACAAGAACGCGCTGATCATCGCCAACACTTCGCTGCTGTACGAGCTGGCCTCGAACGAGATTCTGAGCACGCTTCACTCGTAAGAGATCACTTCTTGATCTTCGATAACTTCCCAACTAACCGTTGATATCTTACAGCATTCGTCGCCGCAAGCGTCAGGTCTTCGACAACAACTTGGGTAGCTTCGGAGGAGACGACTTCGGCAACGCCCTGCAGACGATCGACGTGAACCAGTTCATTACGGGATCGATTTCGCCAATCAACCTGGAACCGCAGTGCGAGAATCTGGAAGCACCTTGTGACACAGCAACGCCGTACCGAACGCTGACCGGTCATTGTAACAATCTGCGCAACGCCGAACTTGGACAGTCGTTGACGGTATTCGCTCGTCTGCTGCCACCGGTCTACGACGATGGAATCTCGCAACCTCGCAGCACGTCCGTCGCGGGAGGAACGCTGCCGAATCCGAGAACGATCTCTTCGTTGATTCATCCGGACATCTCAAACCTACACACTCGCTACTCGCTTATGGTCATGCAGTACGCCCAGTTCCTCGATCACGATCTTACCATGACTCCGATTCACAAGGGTTTCCACGAGTCCATCCCCAGCTGTCGATCGTGCGATTCGCCACGGACCGTACACCCGGAGTGCAACCCCTTCCCAGTACCACCACGTGATCACTACTACCCGGAACTGAACGTGACCAGCGGAGAGCGACTGTGCTTCCCGTTCATGCGATCGCTGCCCGGTCAGCAATCCCTCGGACCTCGCGAGCAGATCAACCAGAACACGGCTTTCCTGGACGCGTCGCAGATCTACGGTGAAAACGGATGCGTCGGCAAGCAGCTTCGCGGATTCTCCGGACGCCTGAACTCCACGATCCACCCGATCCGTGGCAAGGAACTGCTCCCACAAACCCCGATCCATCCGGAGTGCAAGTCCGCCAGTGGTTACTGCTTCGCTGCCGGTGACGGACGAGCCTCGGAACAACCCGGTCTGACCGTAATCCACACGCTGTTCATGCGCGAGCACAACCGCATCGTCGAAGGTCTCCGTGGAGTCAACCCGCACTGGAACGGCGATCAGCTGTACGAACACGCCCGCCGAATCGTCATCGCCCAGAACCAGCACATCTCGTACAACGAGTTCCTGCCGCGTATTCTCAGCTGGAACGCCGTCAACTTGTACGGCCTGAAGCTGCTCCCACAAGGATACTACAAGGACTACAACCCAACGTGCAACCCGCAGATCGTTACCGAGTTCGCATCCGCCGCCTTCCGTATCGGCCACTCTCTGCTCCGACCGCACATCCCACGGCTCAGTCCCCAGCACCAACCCATCGACCCGCCAATCCTGCTCCGCGACGGCTTCTTCAAGATGGACATGTTCCTCCAGCAGGTCGGCCTGATCGACGAGATCTCCCGCGGCCTCGTCGCCACCCCCATGGAAACCCTGGATCAGTTCATCACCGGCGAAGTCACCAACCACCTGTTCGAGGACCGTCGAATCCCGTTCTCCGGCATCGATCTGGTCGCCCTGAACATCCAACGCGCCCGCGATCACGGCATCCCGTCGTACAACAACTACCGCGCGCTGTGCAACCTCAAGCGGGCCCAGAACTGGGACGACCTCGGCCGGGAGATGCCTCCGGAGGTGATCTCGCGTCTGAAGCGCATCTACGCCAGCGTTGACGACATCGACCTCTTCCCGGGCGGTATGTCCGAGCGGCCGCTCCAGGGAGGGCTGGTGGGACCGACCTTTGCCTGCATCATCGCCATCCAGTTCCGGCAGACGCGCAAGTGCGATCGTCACTGGTAAGTTGTTTGGGATCTTTTGTTCAACTCCTGATTGATTTTCGGATCTCTCAAAAAATCGGTGATTGTCTTTTGCAAGCCGAACATAACCAAACTTTTTGGCACCCTCAGCAAACGTCAAATCAATTTGCTGCCGGATCTTTTCCCGGATCTCTCCCGGAAAAGTTCCAGCAGCAATTTTGTATGGTTTGACGTTTGCGGAGGATGCCGAAAAATGAAAACAAATCACTTCGTGCATCAGCCAATTCATGCAAAACAATGTAAAAGGGCCGAAACCGAAGTGTAAACAAAGAGTCTATCCTGCTCACGTCAGTTGATGTTTACATTCGGAACGAGGAGGATAGACTGGTTATTTACACTAGAAACATTAGAATAAGAGGAGAAAAGCAACTCGCGACAAAATTTTGAGGCTAGGAATTTTGACAGGTATGATTTTCAAAAAGTATTCGCCTCCTTTTCTCTCCCACAGAAAAAGTAGGGACAAAGTAGCTGTCAAACTAGGCCAAACTGTTAAAGTCACTCAAAAAATGAACTTTGAGTGATTTGAGTTCATTCCTGACGTCATGATTTTGTCCTCTAATAAGCGGTATACGCACTTCGGAAGGAATCGGTCAAGAAAAATTTCAAATGGGCAACAGCGGCAGAGTAAGCAAGCCAGAGAGGGTGAAGAAAAGCCCCTAGAAATCGCTCCCTCTCCTTTGTTCTGCTGTTCGTAAAGCTGTTTCTTGACCCCTTTCCTTCCGATCAGCGTACTGACAGTTGCTTTGGAGAATTTGAACGTTGCGCGTCGCGGTCAACACGCCGGATTTTCGATGCCGTTTCCGTCTTTGTTTTCCCCGCGATTGTGTGTGTATTTCGACCCGGGTGATTTCGCGATGTTGACAGTTGCTTTGGAGAATTTGAACGGTGCGCGTCGCGGTCAACACGCCGGATTTTCGTTGCCGTTTCCGTCTTTGTTTCCCCCCCGATTGTGTGTGTATTTCGACCCGGACGATTTCGCAATGTTGACAGTTGCTTTGGAGTATTTGAACGTTGCGCGTCGCGGTCAACACGCCGGATTTTCGTTGCCGTTTCCGTCTTTGTTTCCCCCCCGATTGTGTGTGTATTTCGACCCGGGTGATTTCGCGATGTTGACAGTTGCTTTGGAGAATTTGAACGGTGCGCGTCGCGGTCATCTCGCAGGATTTTCGATGCCGTTGCCGTCTTTGTTGTCCCCCCGATTGTGTGTGTATTTCGGTCCGGGCGGTTTCGCGTTTTCGCATTTTAGTTGGTTTTATCTTTCCACAGCCGGCTGTCTAAGATTGAATCATTTATGCTAAACTCAACACCAAATAACCGGGAATAGTCTCATCCGCATACTCAGACTGTTTGCCTTGAGAATGCATAATACATCACACCATTAAACAAAATTTATTGATTATTGGGTCGCATCATCATCCTCTATGTTGAATCCTGACCATTACCCTTACCCACTAACAAAATCCCAAGTAGAAGTAGTTTTCCGGCACACGTGGGGGTGTGGATATCGTATAGAACCCACCCTTTGTAGCAACCTGTGCTAACTAACATTCCCGTCCCAATCCCCCGAGATCTACAAACTGACATGGCGGGCGCCGTTGGTGGCCAACGAATGTTACCTATTTGCTCCATATCTAGTTTTATTGATCTTGATGTTTTATCTTTTCAGCGCATTCATACATGCTGTTGATAAGGGAAACACCATTAGATCGTTCAAGCGTATGGTCGGTTGTATTGATAGGATATTACGGTCCTGTTCAGCAACGGAGAAGGACAACCATGGGTGGTCTCTCATGCTCATGCTCATGCTCATGCTGCTCCTTCCGATCAGCGTACTAGCCTATAGAAGCAAGCAGAACATAACCAAACTTTACGGCACCCTAAGCAAACGTCAAATCAACACAAATTGCTGCCGGATTTTTTTCCGGATCTCTCCCGAAAAAGATCCGGTAGCAATTTTGTATGGTTTGACGTCTGTTGGCATTTTTCGGTACCCTCCGCAAACGTTCAACCAAACAAATATTGTTGCCGTATCTTTTCCGGAAGAGATCCGGAAAAAAGATCTAGCCGCTACTTAGTATAAATTCGAACTTTTCTCATTTTTTAATTTTGTTGAGGGAAATGGAAAGTGAGGTTAGAATTCTCCTTGAAATTTGTTTGAAAAATGAAGTTTGGAGCACAAACTTGGACCTTTTCCGGATAAATGCCTGCTCGCATCTCTACCTGTCAAATTTGCGCAACCCGATCAAAAAAGTCTATTTTTTTCCTTCGTTCAAAAGTAATAAAATTGTTTTAAAAATCTTCCACGATCCGCAGGTACGAAAACGACGACCCCGTCACCAAGTTCACCGAGGCCCAGCTGGCTGAAATCCGCAAAACGACGCTGTCCCGAATCATTTGCGAGAATCTGGACATCCAGGGTGATATGCAGCGTGCCGCGTTCGATCTGCCCAGCAACTTCCTGTAAGTTCTAATTGTCTGCAATCCTGTGACCATTTCTAACCTCAAAATATCTTCCAGCAACCCCCGCGTTCCGTGCAACGCCATGCAGCAGATCGATCTGAGCGCGTGGCGGGAAAACGTCGTCCAGGGCTGCAACATCGGCGGCAAGCAGGTCAACGTCGGCGATTCCGCTTTCCCGTCGCCCTGCACCAGCTGTATCTGCACGAGCGAAGGGGTAGGTACCATTTTTGGGATGCGCGGCACATTTTAGTATACTTTAGTACAAGTTTAGTACAGTTTAGTACAATTGTACTAAAAGCTTTTTAACCCTCAAAAATGTTCAAAAATTAATCCTTCTCAATATTCCAGCCCCAGTGCGCCTCCCTCCGCATCACCGACTGTGCCCAGCTGGCCCGCGAGTGGCCCCGGGACGTGATCTTGCGCGATGACGTGTGCAGTGCCCAGTGCGCGCTGGTGCTTCAAAATGGCGGCGCCGGCGCCGGAGCGTCCCGACAGGTCCTCCGTCAGCCGCAGCGTGTGGCGCGCTCGCGCGTCGTCCAGCAGCAAACCAGCGCCATCCCGATCAGCTTCCAGGGCTTCCAGTTCCCTGATCTGACGCAGTTCATCAGCGGTTAGGAAGCGCGGTCATGCGGGGTTAAGAGATACGTGTAAATATTGAGCGGCCATATTGTTACGTCTTTTCGCGACTTGACTATCACTTTCCAAGCTGTTTTCACCCCATAATTAAAGCAAGTCTCTAAACAAACTGCCTTTACCGTTAGCGTTAGCGTTAGAGCACTAAAGAAAACGAACAAAGCATGCTTTTAACTTAATTTTATTCCTGAACGGCGTCGCGCAGAGTCAAACCAGCGACCACGAACTGTACTTTGTAAATAGTTAGGTTTTAGTACTGTTTCTATTTAATCTTTTTGTCAAGTTACAACTTATTCTTCCCCACTCTATATTTTAATCCAAATCCCAAAACTATCGAATCATATCAAATTAGGACGTGTAGGAGCGAGGAAGTAAACTCAATCTCAGAAAAAAAAATAAGAAAACAAGTTAGACATAATCAAAATGTGAGCGGAACCTGAAGTAGTGATACACGAAACAAGCGTCTACCATTAGAAATTAGTACAGAGCAAGTTTTATCCGGCAAATCCGCGGCAGCAAACCTCACAGAAATGAACACTTAAATAATGCTGTCGCGCGTGAAGTTTGTCCCAATAAAGAAGAAGAAGAAGCGCATCAGTGAGAGTTTTTTAAGGTTAGTAATTTGTGTACTATTTCGTGTGCGGATTAGTGGCAAACAAGTTTTTAAATAGAAATGTATTTATGAATAATAATTGAAACTTCTTTTGTGTTACGTAGTGAAGAATCACCAGTAAATTCGTATTATTTGGTTCTTAAAATGGGAGGGATTGTTTTTGACAAAGGACTTTGTCTTAAAGCTCTATCTGCGGTGTCAATGCAAAATTTTTCGAAAATGTAGCGTTACCGTCGCATGCCCTCGGCGTGACATTCTGTTTCTGTTGCGTGGATGCCGTGAAAACTATTTAAGCTAAAAGTTAGCCCTCTGGAGGATTTAGTGTCCATCAGACTTTCATCAAAGAAGGACCTTACGTTGGGAATTTTAATGCTCACACACACACGCACACGTTGAAAGAAACAGGTGGTGCATAAACTTGAGGGAGGTCCAAGAAGATATTGACGGTTGCCAGAACGGTCACCGGAATACCGAAATGATTTTGAACAAATTGGTAGGATATCGGCCACACCCGGAGTGGCCAGTGCCCTGGGGAAGGTTCTACCGGGAGGACATTTACGGAACCATGCAAATTGGGGCAATATGGGTATTAAAATTCATGGTTTTTGATACTGGTGATTAAAATGGCCATTTTGACACGATTGGCCACACCCGGAGTGGCCATGGCCCTGAGGGAAGGATCTACCGGGGGGACATTTATCGAACCATACGACTTGGGACAATATGGGTATCAAAATTCATGGTTTTTGATACTGGTGATCAGGGTTGTTAAAATATCAAAATATCAGCTCTCAGCAACTACAATTATCCCGCCTGAATTTTCATGCCTCAAATACAACTGCTCTTCTCTCTTCATTGAAACTCTCAGCGCCGAACATAGCCGAACACGTTTTCGTGTTAACCCACTCGCGATTGACTTTTTCCTTTTCTCTCCCATTCCCGCTTCCACTATCATCCTACCGCAACAGCGTTTAACCACAAAAGCCGCCACAAAACCAATTTTGCAAACGCAGTTTAACGGGACGTCATGCGTGGTCGGCTCATAATCGCCATCTCGCGTTCTCTCATTGGAGTTTTCGGAGATATTGAGAGACTCAGCGGTGAGAGCGCATAGTCAAGGAAAAGGGGAGGAGTGATAGGGAGAGAGAATGACATCGGTGGGAATCACGAGACGCAAGAAGAGATCTCACAAGCTATAGTGACGGCCGCTATACTCTCGGATATTTTTGGTGCAGAGATAATCTATTGATAGCTTTTTTATCACTCATTTGCAACACTGCTGGTGATTAAAATGGCCATTTTGACAGGATTGGCCACACCCGGAGTGGCCATGGCCCTGAGGGAAGGTTCTACCGGGGGGACATTTATCGAACCATACGACTTGGGACAATATGGGTATTAAAATTCATGGTTTTTGATACTGGTGATTAAAATGGCCATTTTGACAGGATTGGCCACACTCGGAGTGGCCATGGCCCTGAGGGAAGGTTCTACCGGGGGGACATTTATCGAACCATACGACTTGGGACAATATGGGTATCAAAATTCATGGTTTTTGATACTGGTGATTAAAATGGCCATTTTGACAGGATTGGCCACACTCGGAGTGGCCATGGCCCTGAGGGAAGGTTCTACCGGGGGAACATTTATCGAACCATACGACTTTAGGCAATATGGGTATCAAAATTCATGGTTTTTGATACTGGTGATGAAAATGGCCATTTTGACAGGATTGGCCACACCCGGAGTGGCCATGGCCCTGAGGGAAGGTTCTACCGGGGGGACATTTATCGAACCATACGACTTTAGGCAATATGGGTATCAAAATTCATGGTTTTTGATACTGGTGATGAAAATGGCCATTTTGACAGGATTGGCCACATCCGGAGTGGCCATGGCCCTGAGGGAAGGTTCTACCGGGGGGACATTTATCGAACCATACGACTTGGGACAATATGGGTATCAAAATTCATGGTTTTTGATACTGGTGATGAAAATGGCCATTATGACAGGATTGGCCACACCCGGAGTGGCCATGGCCCTGAGGGAAGGTTCTACCGGGGGACATTTATCGAACCATACGACTTGGGACAATATGGGTAGTAAAATTCATGGTTTTTGATACTGGTGATGAAAATGGCCATTTTGACAGGATTGGCCACACCCGGAGTGGCCATGGCCCTGAGGGAAGGTTCTACCGGGGGACATTTATCGAACCATACGACTTGGGACAATATGGGTATCAAAATTCATGGTTTTTGATACTGGTGATGAAAATGGCCATTTTGACAGGATTGGCCACACCCGGAGTGGCCATGGCCCTGAGGGAAGGATCTACCGGGGGGACATTTATCGAACCATACGACTTGGGACAATATGGGTATCAAAATTCATGGTTTTTGATACTGGTGATGAAAATGACCATTTTGACAGGATTGGCCACACCCGGAGTGGCCATGGCCCTGAGGGAAGGTTCTACCGGGGGGACATTTATCGAACCATACGACTTGGGACAATATGGGTATCAAAATTCATGGTTTTTGATACTGGTGATGAAAATGGCCATTTTGACAGGATTGGCCACACCCGGAGTGGCCATGGCCCTGAGGGAAGGATCTACCGGGGGGACATTTATCGAACCATACGACTTGGGACAATATGGGTATCAAAATTCATGGTTTTTGATACTGGTGATGAAAATGGCCATTTTGACAGGATTGGCCACACTCGGAGTGGCCATGGCCCTGAGGGAAGGTTCTACCGGGGGGACATTTATCGAACCATACGACTTGGGACAATATGGGTATCAAAATTCATGGTTTTTGATACTGGTGATGAAAATGGCCATTTTGACAGGATTGGCCACACCCGGAGTGGCCATGGCCCTGAGGGAAGGATCTACCGGGGGGACATTTATCGAACCATACGACTTGGGACAATATGGGTATCAAAATTCATGGTTTTTGATACTGGTGATGAAAATGGCCATTTTGACAGGATTGGCCACACTCGGAGTGGCCATGGCCCTGAGGGAAGGTTCTACCGGGGGGACATTTATCGAACCATACGACTTGGGACAATATGGGTATCAAAATTCATGGTTTTTGATACTGGTGATGAAAATGGCCATTTTGACAGGATTGGCCACACCCGGAGTGGCCATGGCCCTGAGGGAAGGTTCTACCGGGGGGACATTTATCGAACCATACGACTTGGGACAATATGGGTAGTAAAATTCATGGTTTTTGATACTGGTGATGAAAATGGCCATTTTGACAGGATTGGCCACACCCGGAGTGGTCATGGCCCTGAGGGAAGGTTCTACCGGGGGGACATTTATCGAACCATACGACTTGAGACAATATGGGTAGTAAAATTCATGGTTTTTGATACTGGTGATGAAAATGGCCATTTTGACAGGATTGGCCACACCCGGAGTGGCCATGGCCCTGAGGGAAGGTTCTACCGGGGGGACATTTATCGAACCATACGAATGGGAAAATATGGGTATCAAAATTCATGGTAGAATGGCCATTTTGACAGGTTTGGCCACACTCGGAATGGCCATGGCCCTGAGGGAAGGTTCTACCGGGGGGGACATTTATCGAACCATAAGACTTGGGGCAATATGGGTATCAAAATTCATGGTTTTTGGTACCGTCCCAAGTCGTATGGTTCGATAAATGTCCCCGGTAGAACCTTCCCCAGGGCCATAGTCACTTCGGTTGAGGCCAATCCTGCCAAAATGTCCATTTTCATTACCAGTATCAATATGGTTCGATAAATATCCCCCCGGTAAAACCTTCCCTCAGGGCAATTGAATAAATTGATTACTCCTTTATTTGACCTCTTAGCCAAATGGTGTCTTCGGAAGAGTTGTTGTACTTGATAAGGGCTATCTTTTGAAGATATTGACATACAGGGTGACGACCTTCCAGGGTGTCAACCAAAAACTAACTCTGTTGGATGACGTTGTAGGGCTTTGGTGTATTGCGCAAAGTTGTAGAGGAGAAAATTTCATGAAAGTTTGTCAAAGGCGCCAAATTTGTAGCTCTTAATCTACTACGTCATTTTTGCAAAAATGGTAAAAAAGCACTTTTTTGTGATAACTTAAAATGTTAGCAATTTAGCGGCCTACTATGTTCTGAAGAGTTGTTTTTGACATAAAATTACACATCTTTGCCCAAGACAGCAAAATGTTTTGAGCCTTTATTGAGGAGTTATAACCATTTGTAAGTGATTTTGAGCATATTTTCAAGTTGCAATGTTTTCGAAATGGCGAATTTTGGCGCAAAACCGAACAATGCACATGAAAGTACACACTTTCAACTACATTTTCTGAAAATATCTCCGTGTCTATCGGTGTCGATTTAGAGATACAGTGGACTCTCTCGTTGTCGATCTTCTCGATATCAATATTACTCCAGCTGTTAATAAATTGTTCAGTCCCTCCAAATAGATTGCTTTGATTTTTTGTTCTATAATTTCATAACTCCTGCTCTCGACGGTCCCTTCAATATCGACAACGAGAGAGTCCACTGTATCTCAATTTGAATTTAACGGTTTTTATTAATCAATATATTTATAATTTTTAAGCGGAATCTTATTGAAACGTGGTAATAATCAGTAAATTGAAAGGGTAAATTGATCGATTTTAATATTGCTTATTGCGAGATAAAATCACGTTTCTCCTTCGCTGTGATTGACTGAAGATTATTGCCGCCTTATAAAAATCAGCAAGTTGAACTGAAATTCTGGTTGATTTGGCTGTCAACTTGGTTTGTTTTGAATATTTTCCAAAAAGTCAGCTCAAAACTCAAGGCAACCTTTGACAACAGCCAAAAATTTGTTCTGCGGTTGTCTTGCGGCTGTCATGCTACCATTATCTTGCGGTCGTATCACCGCGCGTGAACTCTAATTATTGACGCCCTCAGTAAAACATTGTTCATGCTTAAAACTATGATACACATTTTAAAATTATGAATAAATACATGTTTTTCCCAAAAATAATGTAAGTGAAAATTTTAAATAATTGTTCGTATTTAAAATTAAGTATTTCCTTTCATATGTGGTCACTCTGGAAAGGTTGTCGTATTTTTTCATAGACAATGTAATTTCCATAAAAATCGATCAATTTACCCTTCAATTTACCGATTTTCACCTTGTATTCATTATGATTTCGAATAACATTTATAAATAAATTGATTAAAAATCGGCAAATTCAAATTGAGATATCTAAAAATATATACACGGAGATATTTTCAGGAAATGTAGTTGAAAGTGTGTACTTTCAGGTGCATTGTTCGGTTTTGCGCCAAAATGCGCCATTTTGAAAACATTGCAACTTGAAAATAGGCTCAAAATCACTTACAAATGGTTATAACTCCTCAATAAAGGCTCAAAACATTTTGCTGTTTTCGGCAAAGATATGAAATTTTATGTCATAAACAACTCTTCAGAACATAGTAGGCCGCTAAAACGCTAACATTTTAAGTTATCACAAAAAAGTGCTTTTTGGACCATTTTTGCAAAACTGGCGTATATCTCGAGTAGATTAAGAGCTACAAATTTGACGCCTTGGACCAACCTTCGTGAATTTTTCTCCTCTACAACTTTGCCCAAGACACCAAAGCCATACAACGTCATCCAACATAGTTAATTATGGTTGACACCCTGGAAGGTCGTCACCCTGTATGTCAATATCTTCAAAAGATAGCCCTTATCAAGTACAACAACTCTTCCGAAGACACCATTTGGCTAGGACGTCAAATAAAAGAGTTATCAATTTATTCCACTTAATTTTGCCATTACGAACACTGTGCAATGGCCACTCCGGGTGTGGCCAATCCTGTCAAAATGGTCATTTTCATCACCAGTATCAAAAACCATGAATTTTGATACCCATATTGCCCCAAGTCGTATGGTTCGATAAATGTCCCCCCGGTAGAACCTTCCCTCAGGGCCATGGCCACTCCGGGTGTGGCCAATCCTGTCAAAATGGCCATTTTAATCACCAGTATCAAAAACCATGAATTTTGATACCCATATTGTCCCAAGTCGTATGGTTCGATAAATGTCCCCCCGGTAGAACCTTCCCTCAGGGCCATGGCCACCCCGGTAGAACCTTCCCTCAGGGCCATGGCCACTCCGGGTGTGGCCAATCCTGTCAAAATGGCCATTTTAATCACCAGTATCAAAAACCATGAATTTTGATACCCATATTGTCCCAAGTCGTATGGTTCGATAAATGTCCCCCCGGTAGAACCTTCCCTCAGGGCCATGGCCACCCCGGTAGAACCTTCCCTCAGGGCCATGGCCACTCTGGGTGTGGCCAATCCTGTCAAAATAGCCATTTTCATTACCAGTATCAAAAACCATGAATTTTGATACCCATATTGCCTTAAGTCGTATGGTTCAATAAATGTCCCCCCCCTAGAACCTTCCCTCAGGGCCATGGCCACTACGGTTGTGGCCAATATCCTACCAGTTTGGTCCCAACCCCATTGCCTTGAATCATTCTGGTTTCCGAGTGACCGTTCTAACAATGTTCTTTAGAACAGAATTCCTCCCAAGTTGGTGCACAACCTGTGTCTTTCAATGTGTGTATGTGTGTGTGAGCAATAAAATTACCACCGTCGATCCGTCTCTGACGGATTTTCAGTCAGAACTAAATTGTTCAGAGGCTATCTGTTAGCTTATATAGTCCGCATGAAATGTGGCAACAATGGTGCAACATTCTCGCGTGACAGTTCCAAGAAAGCAGGAGACGAGGCAAAATTTGCACCATGTTGCCACATTTCATGCGGACTATATAAGCTAACAGATAGCCTCTGAACAATTTAGTTTTGACTGAAAATCCGTCAGAGACGGATCGACGGTGGTAATTTTATTGCTCACACACACATACACACATTGAAAGACACAGGTTGTGCACCAACTTGGGAGGAATTCTGTTCTAAAGAACATTGTTAGAACGGTCACTCGGAAACCAGAATGATTCAAGGCAATGGGGTTGGGACCAAACTGGTAGGATATTGGCCACACCCGGAGTGGCCATGGCCCGTAGGGAAGGTTCTACCGGGGGGACATTTATCGAACCATACGACTTGGGGCAATATGGGTATCAAAATTCATGGTTTTTGATACTGGTGATTAAAATGGCCATTTTGACAGGATTGGCCACACCCGGAGTGGCCATGGCCCTGAGGGAAGGTTCTACCGGGGGACATTTATCGAACCATACGACTTGGGGCAATATGGGTATCAAAATTCATGGTTTTTGATACTGGTGATTAAAATGGCCATTTTGACAGGATTGGCCACACCCGGAGTGGCCATGGCCCGTAGGGAAGGTTCTACCGGGGCAGATTTATCGAACCATACGACTTGGGACAATATGGGTATCAAAATTCATGGTTTTTGATACTGGTGATGAAAATGGCCATTTTGACAGGATTGGCCACACCCGGAGTGGCCATGGCCCTGAGGGAAGGTTCTACCGGGGGAACATTTATCGAACCATACGACTTGGGGCAATATGGGTATCAAAATTCATGGTTTTTGATACTGGTGATTAAAATGGCCATTTTGACAGGATTGGCCACACCCGGAGTGGCCATGGCCCTGAGGGAAGGTTCTACCGGGGCAGATTTATCGAACCATACGACTTGGGACAATATGGGTATCAAAATTCATGGTTTTTGATACTGGTGATGAAAATGGCCATTTTGACAGGATTGGCCACACCCGGAGTGGCCATGGCCCGTAGGGAAGGTTCTACCGGGGGAACATTTATCGAACCATACGACTTGGGGCAATATGGGTATAAAAATTCATGGTTTTTGATACTGGTGATTAAAATGGCCATTTTGACAGGATTGGCCACACCCGGAGTGGCCATGGCCCTGAGGGAAGGTTCTACCGGGGACATTTATCGAACCATACGACTTGGGGCAATATGGGTATCAAAATTCATGGTTTTTGATACTGGTGATTAAAATGGCCATTTTGACAGGATTGGCCACACCCGGAGTGGCCATGGCCCGTAGGGAAGGTTCTACCGGGGCAGATTTATCGAACCATACGACTTGGGGCAATATGGGTATCAAAATTCATGGTTTTTGATACTGGTGATTAAAATGGCCATTTTGACAGGATTGGCCACACCCGGAGTGGCCATGGCCCTGAGGGAAGGTTCTACCGGGGGACATTTATCGAACCATACGACTTGGGGCAATATGGGTATCAAAATTCATGGTTTTTGATACTGGTGATTAAAATGGCCATTTTGACAGGATTGGCCACACCCGGAGTGGCCATGGCCCTGAGGGAAGGTTCTACCGGGGACACATTTATCGAACCATACGACTTGGGACAATATGGGTATCAAAATTCATGGTTTTTGATACTGGTGATGAAAATGGCCATTTTGACAGGATTGGCCACACCCGGAGTGGCCATGGCCCGTAGGGAAGGTTCTACCGGGGGACATTTATCGAACCATACGACTTGGGGCAATATGGGTATAAAAATTCATGGTTTTTGATACTGGTGATTAAAATGGCCATTTTGACAGGATTGGCCACACCCGGAGTGGCCATGGCCCTGAGGGAAGGTTCTACCGGGGCAGATTTATCGAACCATACGACTTGGGGCAATATGGGTATCAAAATTCATGGTTTTTGATACTGGTGATTAAAATGGCCATTTTGACAGGATTGGCCACACCCGGAGTGGCCATGGCCCTGAGGGAAGGTTCTACCGGGGGACATTTATCGAACCATACGACTTGGGGCAATATGGGTATAAAAATTCATGGTTTTTGATACTGGTGATTAAAATGGCCATTTTGACAGGATTGGCCACACCCGGAGTGGCCATGGCCCTGAGGGAAGGTTCTACCGGGGGACATTTATCGAACCATACGACTTGGGGCAATATGGGTATCAAAATTCATGGTTTTTGATACTGGTGATTAAAATGGCCATTTTGACAGGATTGGCCACACCCGGAGTGGCCATGGCCCTGAGGGAAGGTTCTACCGGGGGACATTTATCGAACCATACGACTTGGGACAATATGGGTATCAAAATTCATGGTTTTTGATACTGGTGATGAAAATGGCCATTTTGACAGGATTGGCCACACCCGGAGTGGCCATGGCCCTGAGGGAAGGTTCTACCGGGGGGACATTTATCGAACCATACGACTTGGGGCAATATGGGTATAAAAATTCATGGTTTTTGATACTGGTGATTAAAATGGCCATTTTGACAGGATTGGCCACACCCGGAGTGGCCATGGCCCTGAGGGAAGGTTCTACCGGGGGACATTTATCGAACCATACGACTTGGGACAATATGGGTATCAAAATTCATGGTTTTTGATACTGGTGATGAAAATGGCCATTTTGACAGGATTGGCCACACCCGGAGTGGCCATGGCCCTGAGGGAAGGTTCTACCGGGGGACATTTATCGAACCATACGACTTGGGGCAATATGGGTATAAAAATTCATGGTTTTTGATACTGGTGATTAAAATGGCCATTTTGACAGGATTGGCCACACCCGGAGTGGCCATGGCCCTGAGGGAAGGTTCTACCGGGGCAGATTTATCGAACCATACGACTTGGGACAATATGGGTATCAAAATTCATGGTTTTTGATACTTGTGATGAAAATGGCCATTTTGACAGGATTGGCCACACCCGGAGTGGCCATGGCCCTGAGGGAAGGTTCTACCGGGGCAGATTTATCGAACCATACGACTTGGGGCAATATGGGTATCAAAATTCATGGTTTTTGATACTGGTGATTAAAATGGCCATTTTGACAGGATTGGCCACACCCGGAGTGGCCATGGCCCGTAGGGAAGGTTCTACCGGGGGGACATTTATCGAACCATACGACTTGGGGCAATATGGGTATAAAAATTCATGGTTTTTGATACTGGTGATTAAAATGGCCATTTTGACAGGATTGGCCACACCCGGAGTGGCCATGGCCCGTAGGGAAGGTTCTACCGGGGGACATTTATCGAACCATACGACTTGGGCAATATGGGTATCAAAATTCATGGTTTTTGATACTGGTGATTAAAATGGCCATTTTGACAGGATTGGCCACACCCGGAGTGGCCATGGCCCTGAGGGAAGGTTCTACCGGGGGGACATTTATCGAACCATACGACTTGGGACAATATGGGTATTAAAATTCATGGTTTTTGATACTGGTGATGAAAATGGCCATTTTGACAGGATTGGCCACACCCGGAGTGGCCATGGCCCGTAGGGAAGGTTCTACCGGGGGGACATTTATCGAACCATACGACTTGGGGCAATATGGGTATCAAAATTCATGGTTTTTGATACTGGTGATTAAAATGGCCATTTTGACAGGATTGGCCACACCCGGAGTGGCCATGGCCCTGAGGGAAGGTTCTACCGGGGCAGATTTATCGAACCATACGACTTGGGACAATATGGGTATTAAAATTCATGGTTTTTGATACTTGTGATGAAAATGGCCATTTTGACAGGATTGGCCACACCCGGAGTGGCCATGGCCCTGAGGGAAGGTTCTACCGGGGGGACATTTATCGAACCATACGACTTGGGGCAATATGGGTATCAAAATTCATGGTTTTTGATACTGGTGATTAAAATGGCCATTTTGACAGGATTGGCCACACCCGGAGTGGCCATGGCCCTGAGGGAAGGTTCTACCGGGGCAGATTTATCGAACCATACGACTTGGGGCAATATGGGTATCAAAATTCATGGTTTTTGATACTGGTGATTAAAATGGCCATTTTGACAGGATTGGCCACACCCGGAGTGGCCATGGCCCGTAGGGAAGGTTCTACCGGGGGACATTTATCGAACCATACGACTTGGGACAATATGGGTATCAAAATTCATGGTTTTTGATACTGGTGATGAAAATGGCCATTTTGACAGGATTGGCCACACCCGAAGTGGCCATGGCCCTGAGGGAAGGTTCTACCGGGGGACATTTATCGAACCATACGACTTGGGGCAATATGGGTATCAAAATTCATGGTTTTTGATACTGGTGATTAAAATGGCCATTTTGACAGGATTGGCCACACCCGGAGTGGCCATGGCCCTGAGGGAAGGTTCTACCGGGGCAGATTTATCGAACCATACGACTTGGGACAATATGGGTATCAAAATTCATGGTTTTTGATACTTGTGATGAAAATGGCCATTTTGACAGGATTGGCCACACCCGGAGTGGCCATGGCCCGTAGGGAAGGTTCTACCGGGGGAACATTTATCGAACCATACGACTTGGGGCAATATGGGTATCAAAATTCATGGTTTTTGATACTGGTGATTAAAATGGCCATTTTGACAGGATTGGCCACACCCGGAGTGGCCATGGCCCGTAGGGAAGGTTCTACCGGGGGACATTTATCGAACCATACGACTTGGGGCAATATGGGTATCAAAATTCATGGTTTTTGATACTGGTGATTAAAATGGCCATTTTGACAGGATTGGCCACACCCGGAGTGGCCATGGCCCTGAGGGAAGGTTCTACCGGGGGGACATTTATCGAACCATACGACTTGGGACAATATGGGTATCAAAATTCATGGTTTTTGATACTGGTGATGAAAATGGCCATTTTGACAGGATTGGCCACACCCGAAGTGGCCATGGCCCTGAGGGAAGGTTCTACCGGGGGACATTTATCGAACCATACGACTTGGGGCAATATGGGTATAAAAATTCATGGTTTTTGATACTGGTGATTAAAATGGCCATTTTGACAGGATTGGCCACACCCGGAGTGGCCATGGCCTGTAGGAAAGGTTCTACCGGGGGGACATTTATCGAACCATACGACTTGGGGCAATATGGGTATCAAAATTCATGGTTTTTGATACTGGTGATTAAAATGGCCATTTTGACAGGATTGGCCACACCCGGAGTGGCCATGGCCCTGAGGGAAGGTTCTACCGGGGGAGATTTATCGAACCATACGACTTGGGACAATATGGGTATCAAAATTCATGGTTTTTGATACTTGTGATGAAAATGGCCATTTTGACAGGATTGGCCACACCCGGAGTGGCCATGACCCTGAGAGAAGGTTCTACCGGGGGACATTTATCGAACCATACGACTTGGGGCAATATGGGTATCAAAATTCATGGTTTTTGATACTGGTGATTAAAATGGCCATTTTTACAGGATTGGCCACACCCGGAGTGGCCATGGCTCTGAGGGAAGGTTCTACCGGGGGAGATTTATCGAACCATACGACTTGGGACAATATGGGTATCAAAATTCATGGTTTTTGATACTTGTGATGAAAATGGCCATTTTGACAGGATTGGCCACACCCGGAGTGGCCATGGCCCGTAGGGAAGGTTCTACCGGGGGGACATTTATCGAACCATACGACTTGGGGCAATATGGGTATCAAAATTCATGGTTTTTGATACTGGTGATTAAAATGGCCATTTTTACAGGATTGGCCACACCCGGAGTGGCCATGGCTCTGAGGGAAGGTTCTACCGGGGGAGATTTATCGAACCATACGACTTGGGACAATATGGGTATCAAAATTCATGGTTTTTGATACTTGTGATTAAAATGGCCATTTTGACAGGATTGGCCACACCCGGAGTGGCCATGGCCCGTAGGGAAGGTTCTACCGGGGGGACATTTATCGAACCATACGACTTGGGGCAATATGGGTATCAAAATTCATGGTTTTTGATACTGGTGATTAAAATGGCCATTTTTACAGGATTGGCCACACCCGGAGTGGCCATGGCTCTGAGGGAAGGTTCTACCGGGGGAGATTTATCGAACCATACGACTTGGGACAATATGGGTATCAAAATTCATGGTTTTTGATACTTGTGATGAAAATGGCCATTTTGACAGGATTGGCCACACCCGGAGTGGCCATGGCCCGTAGGGAAGGTTCTACCGGGGGGACATTTATCGAACCATACGACTTGGGGCAATATGGGTATCAAAATTCATGGTTTTTGATACTGGTGATGAAAATGGCCATTTTGACAGGATTGGCCACACCCGAAGTGGCCATGGCCCGTAGGGAAGGTTCTACCGGGGGGACATTTATCGAACCATACGACTTGGGGCAATATGGGTATCAAAATTCATGGTTTTTGATACTGGTGATTAAAATGGCCATTTTTACAGGATTGGCCACACCCGGAGTGGCCATGGCTCTGAGGGAAGGTTCTACCGGGGGAGATTTATCGAACCATACGACTTGGGACAATATGGGTATCAAAATTCATGGTTTTTGATACTTGTGATGAAAATGGCCATTTTGACAGGATTGGCCACACCCGGAGTGGCCATGGCCCGTAGGGAAGGTTCTACCGGGGGGACATTTATCGAACCATACGACTTGGGACAATATGGGTATCAAAATTCATGGTTTTTGATACTTGTGATGAAAATGGCCATTTTGACAGGATTGGCCACACCCGGAGTGGCCATGACCCTGAGAGAAGGTTCTACCGGGGGGACATTTATCGAACCATACGACTTGGGGCAATATGGGTATCAAAATTCATGGTTTTTGATACTGGTGATTAAAATGGCCATTTTGACAGGATTGGCCACACCCGGAGTGGCCATGGCTCTGAGGGAAGGTTCTACCGGGGGAGATTTATCGAACCATACGACTTGGGACAATATGGGTATCAAAATTCATGGTTTTTGATACTTGTGATGAAAATGGCCATTTTGACAGGATTGGCCACACCCGGAGTGGCCATGGCCCGTAGGGAAGGTTCTACCGGGGGGACATTTATCGAACCATACGACTTGGGGCAATATGGGTATCAAAATTCATGGTTTTTGATACTGGTGATTAAAATGGCCATTTTGACAGGATTGGCCACACCCGGAGTGGCCATGGCCCGTAGGGAAGGTTCTACCGGGGGGACATTTATCGAACCATACGACTTGGGGCAATATGGGTATCAAAATTCATGGTTTTTGATACTGGTGATTAAAATGGCCATTTTGACAGGATTGGCCACACCCGGAGTGGCCATGGCCCTGAGGGAAGGTTCTACCGGGGGGACATTTATCGAACCATACGACTTGGGACAATATGGGTATCAAAATTCATGGTTTTTGATACTGGTGATGAAAATGGCCATTTTGACAGGATTGGCCACACCCGAAGTGGCCATGGCCCTGAGGGAAGGTTCTACCGGGGGGACATTTATCGAACCATACGACTTGGGGCAATATGGGTATAAAAATTCATGGTTTTTGATACTGGTGATTAAAATGGCCATTTTGACAGGATTGGCCACACCCGGAGTGGCCATGGCCTGTAGGAAAGGTTCTACCGGGGGGACATTTATCGAACCATACGACTTGGGGCAATATGGGTATCAAAATTCATGGTTTTTGATACTGGTGATTAAAATGGCCATTTTTACAGGATTGGCCACACCCGGAGTGGCCATGGCCCTGAGGGAAGGTTCTACCGGGGGAGATTTATCGAACCATACGACTTGGGACAATATGGGTATCAAAATTCATGGTTTTTGATACTTGTGATGAAAATGGCCATTTTGACAGGATTGGCCACACCCGGAGTGGCCATGACCCTGAGAGAAGGTTCTACCGGGGGGACATTTATCGAACCATACGACTTGGGGCAATATGGGTATCAAAATTCATGGTTTTTGATACTGGTGATTAAAATGGCCATTTTTACAGGATTGGCCACACCCGGAGTGGCCATGGCTCTGAGGGAAGGTTCTACCGGGGGAGATTTATCGAACCATACGACTTGGGACAATATGGGTATCAAAATTCATGGTTTTTGATACTTGTGATGAAAATGGCCATTTTGACAGGATTGGCCACACCCGGAGTGGCCATGGCCCGTAGGGAAGGTTCTACCGGGGGGACATTTATCGAACCATACGACTTGGGGCAATATGGGTATCAAAATTCATGGTTTTTGATACTGGTGATTAAAATGGCCATTTTTACAGGATTGGCCACACCCGGAGTGGCCATGGCTCTGAGGGAAGGTTCTACCGGGGGAGATTTATCGAACCATACGACTTGGGACAATATGGGTATCAAAATTCATGGTTTTTGATACTTGTGATTAAAATGGCCATTTTGACAGGATTGGCCACACCCGGAGTGGCCATGGCCCGTAGGGAAGGTTCTACCGGGGGGACATTTATCGAACCATACGACTTGGGGCAATATGGGTATCAAAATTCATGGTTTTTGATACTGGTGATTAAAATGGCCATTTTTACAGGATTGGCCACACCCGGAGTGGCCATGGCTCTGAGGGAAGGTTCTACCGGGGGAGATTTATCGAACCATACGACTTGGGACAATATGGGTATCAAAATTCATGGTTTTTGATACTTGTGATGAAAATGGCCATTTTGACAGGATTGGCCACACCCGGAGTGGCCATGGCCCGTAGGGAAGGTTCTACCGGGGGGCATTTATCGAACCATACGACTTGGGGCAATATGGGTATCAAAATTCATGGTTTTTGATACTGGTGATGAAAATGGCCATTTTGACAGGATTGGCCACACCCGAAGTGGCCATGGCCCGTAGGGAAGGTTCTACCGGGGGGACATTTATCGAACCATACGACTTGGGGCAATATGGGTATCAAAATTCATGGTTTTTGATACTGGTGATTAAAATGGCCATTTTTACAGGATTGGCCACACCCGGAGTGGCCATGGCTCTGAGGGAAGGTTCTACCGGGGGAGATTTATCGAACCATACGACTTGGGACAATATGGGTATCAAAATTCATGGTTTTTGATACTTGTGATGAAAATGGCCATTTTGACAGGATTGGCCACACCCGGAGTGGCCATGGCCCGTAGGGAAGGTTCTACCGGGGGGACATTTATCGAACCATACGACTTGGGACAATATGGGTATCAAAATTCATGGTTTTTGATACTTGTGATGAAAATGGCCATTTTGACAGGATTGGCCACACCCGGAGTGGCCATGGCCCTGAGAGAAGGTTCTACCGGGGGGACATTTATCGAACCATACGACTTGGGGCAATATGGGTATCAAAATTCATGGTTTTTGATACTGGTGATTAAAATGGCCATTTTTACAGGATTGGCCACACCCGGAGTGGCCATGGCTCTGAGGGAAGGTTCTACCGGGGGAGATTTATCGAACCATACGACTTGGGACAATATGGGTATCAAAATTCATGGTTTTTGATACTGGTGATGAAAATGGCCATTTTGACAGGATTGGCCACACCCGGAGTGGCCATGGCCCTGAGGGAAGGTTCTACCGGGGGGACATTTATCGAACCATACGACTTGGGACAATATGGGTATCAAAATTCATGGTTTTTGATACTGGTGATGAAAATGGCCATTTTGACAGGATTGGCCACACCCGGAGTGGCCATGACCCTGAGAGAAGGTTCTACCGGGGGGACATTTATCGAACCATACGACTTGGGGCAATATGGGTATCAAAATTCATGGTTTTTGATACTGGTGATTAAAATGGCCATTTTTACAGGATTGGCCACACCCGGAGTGGCCATGGCTCTGAGGGAAGGTTCTACCGGGGGAGATTTATCGAACCATACGACTTGGGACAATATGGGTATCAAAATTCATGGTTTTTGATACTGGTGATTAAAATGGCCATTTTGACAGGATTGGCCACACCCGGAGTGGCCATGGCCCGTAGGGAAGGTTCTACCGGGGGGACATTTATCGAACCATACGACTTGGGGCAATATGGGTATCAAAATTCATGGTTTTTGATACTGGTGATGAAAATGGCCATTTTGACAGGATTGGCCACACCCGGAGTGGCCATGGCCCTGAGGGAAGGTTCTACCGGGGGAGATTTATCGAACCATACGACTTGGGACAATATGGGTATCAAAATTCATGGTTTTTGATACTTGTGATGAAAATGGCCATTTTGACAGGATTGGCCACACCCGGAGTGGCCATGGCCCGTAGGGAAGGTTCTACCGGGGGACATTTATCGAACCATACGACTTGGGGCAATATGGGTATCAAAATTCATGGTTTTTGATACTGGTGATGAAAATGGCCATTTTGACAGGATTGGCCACACCCGAAGTGGCCATGGCCCGTAGGGAAGGTTCTACCGGGGGGACATTTATCGAACCATACGACTTGGGGCAATATGGGTATCAAAATTCATGGTTTTTGATACTGGTGATTAAAATGGCCATTTTGACAGGATTGGCCACACCCGGAGTGGCCATGGCCCTGAGGGAAGGTTCTACCGGGGGAGATTTATCGAACCATACGACTTGGGACAATATGGGTATCAAAATTCATGGTTTTTGATACTGGTGATGAAAATGGCCATTTTGACAGGATTGGCCACACCCGGAGTGGCCATGGCCCGTAGGGAAGGTTCTACCGGGGGGACATTTATCGAACCATACGACTTGGGGCAATATGGGTATCAAAATTCATGGTTTTTGATACTGGTGATGAAAATGGCCATTTTGACAGGATTGGCCACACCCGAAGTGGCCATGGCCCTGAGGGAAGGTTCTACCGGGGGGACATTTATCGAACCATACGACTTGGGGCAATATGGGTATCAAAATTCATGGTTTTTGATACTGGTGATTAAAATGCCATTTTGACAGGATTGGCCACACCCGGAGTGGCCATGGCCCTGAGGGAAGGTTCTACCGGGGGAGATTTATCGAACCATACGACTTGGGGCAATATGGGTATCAAAATTCATGGTTTTTGATACTGGTGATTAAAATGGCCATTTTGACAGGATTGGCCACACCCGGAGTGGCCATGGCTCTGAGGGAAGGTTCTACCGGGGGAGATTTATCGAACCATACGACTTGGGACAATATGGGTATCAAAATTCATGGTTTTTGATACTTGTGATGAAAATGGCCATTTTGACAGGATTGGCCACACCCGGAGTGGCCATGGCCCGTAGGGAAGGTTCTACCGGGGGACATTTATCGAACCATACGACTTGGGGCAATATGGGTATCAAAATTCATGGTTTTTGATACTGGTGATGAAAATGGCCATTTTGACAGGATTGGCCACACCCGGAGTGGCCATGGCCCTGAGGGAAGGTTCTACCGGGGGACATTTATCGAACCATACGACTTGGGGCAATATGGGTATCAAAATTCATGGTTTTTGATACTGGTGATTAAAATGCCCATTTTGACAGGATTGGCCACACCCGGAGTGGCCATGGCCCTGAGGGAAGGTTCTACCGGGGGAGATTTATCGAACCATACGACTTGGGGCAATATGGGTATCAAAATTCATGGTTTTTGATACTGGTGATTAAAATGGCCATTTTTACAGGATTGGCCACACCCGGAGTGGCCATGGCTCTGAGGGAAGGTTCTACCGGGGGAGATTTATCGAACCATACGACTTGGGACAATATGGGTATCAAAATTCATGGTTTTTGATACTGGTGATGAAAATGGCCATTTTGACAGGATTGGCCACACCCGAAGTGGCCATGGCCCTGAGGGAAGGTTCTACCGGGGGGACATTTATCGAACCATACGACTTGGGGCAATATGGGTATCAAAATTCATGGTTTTTGATACTGGTGATTAAAATGCCCATTTTGACAGGATTGGCCACACCCGGAGTGGCCATGGCCCTGAGGGAAGGTTCTACCGGGGGAGATTTATCGAACCATACGACTTGGGGCAATATGGGTATCAAAATTCATGGTTTTTGATACTGGTGATTAAAATGCCCATTTTGACAGGATTGGCCACACCCGGAGTGGCCATGGCCCTGAGGGAAGGTTCTACCGGGGGAGATTTATCGAACCATACGACTTGGGACAATATGGGTATCAAAATTCATGGTTTTTGATACTTGTGATGAAAATGGCCATTTTGACAGGATTGGCCACACCCGGAGTGGCCATGACCCTGAGAGAAGGTTTTACCGGTGCCATTGATTGAATAAATTTAATTAGAATTAATTATTCAGGATTACATAAATAGGCAAAGAATTAAAAAATATAAATAAAAATAGCATGATTTTTTGAGTTTTGTACAAAGTTCTTTGTCATATTGGTCATGTAGAACATAACCACCTGCACCTTTTTTATTTTTTTTTTTCAAAATGGTTCGATTTTTAGGCTTAACCCTTTGACATCGAACATCTGATCAATAGTTTCCAAGATAAAAATTCAAAAAATAAATTGGTTACGCTCAGAAAAAATTGGCCATACCCATGCATATCTTATAATAGAGCTTTATGACGTCTCGCGTCACGTTTGATGGGTCCTAAAATTCAGTTTATTTTGCTTACATACACAACGATACAGCTTATTATTTGAGCTTTTCTTTTTTGGGTCCAACAGTGCACAGAATTCCCTTTTCTTTGTCAATCAGCTTCATTCTTTGAACTGGCCTTGATGAGCATTCAAATTCATCTATAATAAATCTATAATAGTTTTCAATTTGTTTGTTAAAGTATTTCAGCACGATTTAAAGATATAAACCTTATATCTCGAGTTTTTTTTTGAAAAGGTCCTATAAACAAAATTTTCACTTTTTGCTTTTTGGGTGTTTTTGAATACCCCTGACTCAAGGCAGTTCTAAAAACACCCAAAATGCAAAAATTAAAAATTTTGTTTATAGGACCTTTTTAAAAAAAACTCGAGATGGAGCGAGTTGAGCTGCGGGCGAGAGCAGACGTCTTCGGTCTCGGGTCGTCGTGGTTTTTGAAATTTTTGCGTATTTTTAGATTTTGTTGTACAAAGTTTTTGGTGTTAAGACGTGTAATCGTGGAAGGAGTTGATTTTTGCTGTGAAAATGTTGTTTTTTCGTGAATTTACCCGTTTTCTTGACGGATCATAAAGGCGACATCCAGCACGGTCCGCGGCGGTTCTTTCGATCATGACCCGGATGTTGGCCTTACCTAGGTTTTGTGTGAGAGGAGAAGATCTGAGAAGATTGTTGTTTGGAAAAACACAGTGATGATTGTGAAAAATTGAAAATAAAATTTTGTAGTTTTGTGAAAATAACCCGATGGTTCAAAATGGCGACCAGCGAAAAAAGAACGGCGAGCGTGAGAGCAATGGAAGAGCGAAAATTGTTGGAGAGTGGCTCTAAAAAGAATTAGAGAGGGGAGATTTGAACGGAAGAAGTGTGCTTTAGAAGTGAAAACGGGAGAGCTTAGGAAATGAGAGCGAGAGATCCGAACAGCGATTTATTTGTGTTAACGGTAGTGAAAGAGTGAAAATGTGAGACGGGAGAATGGTGAGAGAGAGTCACCGTACCCAAGGGATGAGATGAGAGCGCGTCTCAAGTGGCGTATAAGATGATCGCGGTGTGCTGCTGAGAAATGGCACAGCATCGGGTGATCGTGTGTGTGTGTGTGTGTGTGTGTGTGTGTGTGTGTGTGTGTGTGTGTGGTGTGGCAGTTTTAGTCACAGACAAGCAGAAGTTCTGTTTTCGAAAATTCGTTTTGGTTTATATTTGATGGATGGAAGCAGGGGGCATGATGAGAGGAAGCTCCCCTTTCTGTGCTTGTGTTGGCAGCTGCATTTGTTTTGCGGAGGCGAGACTGCTATTTCAGCCCTGTGACTTCAGCGCCTGTAACGGGGTGCTGGACGACGGTTCAACGCTCGTCCGTTGCCCGGAGAGGTGAAGGCGAGATCGATCGAGCAAAGGAAACGCGACTCACGGCATGCTGTGACCCGGGTGAGAGCGTTCTTTGTGTGTTGTGTGTGTGCCGTACTTGAATATTCTACGAATGAGTTTGAGTGAGCGCATGTTCGAGAGAGTAAATGTGTTTGTATGAGTGTTTATTCTCTCTTTCGGGTCTTGTTTGTTTTCTTTTATCTCATTGAGGAAAGAGATGCGAGCCGTAATTGCGCTGCGGCGCATACGGCTTGCTGTGAGAATGTGTGAGGATGTATGGGATTTAAGTCTCAAAGTAACCCTTGGTGTGCAAATAGTATTTCCAGAAATGTATTCGTTATTTTTTTATTAGTTCGTTTTTATTAGCATAATTCTATTCTCGTTGTGACGTGTTTGTGTGCATGAGGTGGTGTGGTGGAGGGATAATAATTTAAAATATTCCATCATCAGTTCGGTGGCAGTGTTTGTTTGCATTCGGTAGTGTGGTGGAGGGAAATATTTAGTTTTGCGCTCTCTGCCGGTTTACGTCGCAGGCGTCGCGCTTGATTTTTGTTGCCTTTCTAGAAAAGGCACCTATGCTTATGCTTATGCTTATTTTATCTTTGTATGTATCTTATATTTTACATATTTTTCACCACTTTCCCTCTTCTTTTTCTTCATTCCTTCCTTAAAGTCGCGTAAATAATAATATACCGGTCGTTAAACGAGAATGTCTAACTCGAGTTCATGCGTCGTTTTTACGGATTTGTTCTCCTCTTACTCTGATCTTATTTTCCGATAATTATAAATATAACATAAAAGATAAAACCACTTATAACGACTTCGGCTTTAAAATGTACCATTCGTAAAAACGTACCATTCGTGATTGTGTCACTTTATCAATAACTGCTCGAAACAAAATTTTCAGTTACTAGTTGTTCGCAATTTTGTCGGTCTCGTAGATCAATGTTTTCGGAACATTTCGTCATAAAATCCTGCAACACGATGAAATCATTGCAAACCTCACTATAAAATTTTGATATAATTTAATCGGAAAGCACAGAAAATACAATTTAATATTTTGCTTAAATAGTAAAAGGAGGAAAAAGCCCTTCTCACAGCGTCGTTGCTCGGAAGGCACGCCGACGGGGGAATGAATGATTATTTGGCGCCGCGTACGAATTAAAACTATTTCTAAATCATTGATGGTGTGTCTTACAGCAGCCGGCTGCCTAAGACCTATAAAATTGCAACTGATAAACAAATTGCTTATGGTCGCATCACCTACCACGGTGAATCCTGACCTCATACCCATCTTACTAACCCCTCAAAACTCATGTGATACTTTGTCGGAGACGCAGTCGATTTGGCGGTCCCATCACTCAAGTATCGGACTAACATTCCCATCCACTTCCCCGTGTCTTACCACTGGTCGTGGCCGGCGTCGGTATTGATCAGCATGATAGGGATCTTTGAAAATTGCGAAGGGGTGATGATTGGTTCCTACTTTTCATCTGTGGTCCACGGAGCAATTTTTGGGGGTCCTGGTCAATAACGAAGTAGCAGCTACGGGTAGACACCAATGCTATGCTTTGCTTTTTAAAAAAAACTCGAGATATTTTCTTTATTCTTTATGTAAACGAATGTCAAAAACATGAGCAATGACTTTTAAAACCCGCCGTTTGACACGCATGATTTTTAAATCCCGCCAAACAAATCGCAGCAAACTGGTGGTTGCTCAGGGAAAATGTCCCTGTCAAATATATTTTTTTGAATTAAATAAGTCTTTATTGAACTTTTATAAATAATAATTACATTTCATTTACATTCTAAGTGGTACACTCAACCCCCGGTGGTTGGTCACTTTTTCGTTTGACACTTTTTTAGTTTGTTTCCCGTTGGTTGGTCAAAGTCAAACTAAAAAGTAACGCACTGTCACTTTTTAAACGGCGCTCACGCACACTATCAAAACAAACGTTTGGTAGTGTGTGTGAACTCCGTGCAAAAGTGTTGTCATACTAACAGTTGGTGTCTTGGTTGGTGTCAAACCATCGGGGTTTGAGTGTATGGCTAATTGCTCTTCATCTTTATTGTATTTTTCGTTTTATTATTAACTGTTCACATTCATTTATTTACTTCAAATTGTTTTACATTTTTGCATTGAATCGAATACATTTGGGTAAAAAAGAAAAAAATCACTTTAACAACTAATCCTAACTTAAAACTAAAAAACTAAATTCATTGAAATATTCAAAATCATTAGAACGAGTAAACTACGAACTGTATTTTAAGATGAATGCTCCAAGGGTTCTTACTTGTTCCTGGCGAGTTTTACACCCACGCAGTGTTGTTGTCACCTCGATGAAAATATTCAAAAGTTCTTGTGGTGAAAACAGGTCACTACTGCCTTCATTCGTTGATGCTGGTTGGTTTTCCCTCGGTTGCTGACTGAAGCCTGGAAGTGTTGTATTCTCTGCAACTTTTTGCCGTGACGCCTAAGCAGGAAAATCCACTTCCGTGAATGCTGGTGGTGTTTTGCGACGATTTGGTTGGTGCCTCGTCGTCGCTTGCTGCCGAATTTTTACAAACTCAGCTCGTTTTGGGCAGCTTCGATTCTTGGTCGAATGGTCGCCACCGCAATTGAAGCATTTGGCTTCGATGTTCTCGTTGATTGTGTTGCAAGCTTGAGTTTTGTGCTCACCTCCGCAGGTTGCACAACGACTCTTGATGAAACAGTTTCTTCCACCATGTCCAAACTGCAAGCAGTTCGAACATTGCGTCACGTCACGGTGCACTGGACGATAACGTTCCCAAGTCACGATGATGTTGAAAATTGCCCGAACTGCTTTCAGCTCAGACGGCGTTCTCGATCCTTTCTCGAGATGAACCAGGTACAGTTGATCACGATACTTGATGTCCTTGTTGTGTCTCGTCATCTTGAAGATTCGATCACGTTCAACTTAAGAGTTTTTAGCTCTTCCTTCAGCACACTCTCATCCATGTCGTACAGGCCTCGGATGACCTGTTTCATGGGGCGTTTACCTGGATCGTCATGGCTGTAGTATTCAATCTTTGTGTTGTTCAGGAAATCCCGAACGTAGTTGTAATCTGGTAGGTAGCAGATGACGATGTTTTCACAAAAATGGGTGGCAACTTTTCCCGTCGTTCCAATTCTTCCTTCTCGCTCACGTCCTCAGGGAGGGTAACGAACTGGTTTCCAAATGAATTTTGAGCGTCCTTGCTCAAACTGCCTGGCTTTGCAGGTAGCGCTTCGGCATTCTTTAGCTTCTTCAAATCTGCCGATCCTGCTGGTGAGAACCGCCTCTTTTTCTTGCCGTGAGGCATTTTTTGCACTTTTTAGCACTTTTCAGGAGCTAATATCGAGGTGTAATATTGGTGATCGCGCGCGTTACTTTAAAAAACTCAGCTTGCATTTTTGCGAAGTAATGGTGCTTACGAACTTCTGGTATGGCGTTACACAGCGTTTCGACAAAAGGCTCTACTTCCAAAACCACTGCTTCCAAACAGCATCGCTCTTGCTGGGTCCAGTACTTATACCTTGCCTCGCTGACATTATCTTCGTCAAAAAAATAATCTCTCTCGAGTCGACATCTACACGCCTTGGGTCTTCGCAAGCATTCAAAAAACCAACACACATTCAGCAGGACGTAAATCGGAGAACTTTGAAAGCCAAATTTCAACCTCTGGAAACTTCTTCCGAAAAAGGGCATAAATCTCCTTGAAATTAGCCAGCATCTTCTGTTTGATGACGCGTATGCCAACTTCCTTAACGCTTTGCACTCCTTTTTACCAGCTAACTCATTGCTTATTTCGACATCCTTGTGGAAGTTCTGAACCTTGAGTTCCATATCGGGTGAAAGCTCGTGTGCACATAATTCCCTTTTCTTTGACAATCTGATTCCGTTTGACATGCATGATTTTAAAAACTCGCCAAACAAATCGCAGCCTCGATCGCAGCAAGCTGGTGGTTGCTCAAGGAAAATGTCCTTGTCAAATATTTTATGATTTCCTTTGAAACCGTTTTGGTTTGTTTAGGTCCTGGCTTTAAACCAGACCGGATCGCACCGAAGTCAGGACAAGTGGCCAATTTATTTCAGGAATCCGGATCTCATACTTTTACCACGATAGTCCCCGATAGGTGAAGTCGTCCCAATGATCGCTTCTGGCGCTTCGGTGTGAAAATTGAAAAAACTTCTTCAAACCATGGAATAAGATACACAAATCAATTCATTTTTTCCAGCAACTCTGCCTTGGTGCAAACGGTCTTGATGGCCTCTCGGTTAAGTTCGACGACTTGTAAAACTGCTGATACCTGTGAAAATTTTATTGGTAAAATAATTTATTATTAATAAAACACTATAAATATCATCAAAACCCTTTTTGAGAACAGAGAAAAGCTAACGAGCTCGTCTGAAAGGTACCAAAGGTGGCGCTCAAGTACGGTTAAGGTAGCATATGATATTTCCGAATCGGTTTGGCGAAAATCGTTGATGCTGTTCCACAGATTCAAATCGTTCGTCGTGGCGTCAACGCCGAGTGGAGCTTGCAACCACGGTTTGACGTACAACAATGTACCAAACCTCACGAACCGTTTGAGTTGTTCCACCTCCTCACGCGTCAATCCGTATAAGCTGCCTTGTTCCCGCAGCAGGTATATCTTGATGGCGTACAGCATTTTTGCCATCCACCTGGCATGATGGATCGACCCGGGTTTTTTGAACCAAACAACCAATGTCAGCTCAAGCAGCTCCTTGTAGTCATCTCTAGGGCAGGTATTTACGCATTACAGGTAGCTGATCCTTGAGGGCACACTACTTCTTGGTGACTATCAACGGCGCTACCCTATCCCAATTGTCCCGGAACCGCTTAAATGATGATGACCAACAGAACGGTGACAACTTTTCAACAATTTCCAAACAAGTTTTGAAGCGACTTGTCAAACATCTCAATCAATCATAGTGAGCGCCTACATGAAAATTTAAAAACAGAATGACTGAGTTGGCCCTTCCAATGGTATCCGTTGGCTGATAATTTCAGGGGAGCTTCTGTTGACATAGAACAATGATTTTATCAACAATGCAACGGTCTAGCTGACATTTGTGCATTTCCAAGGAGCCCTGTAGATTATTACACCGTGTTTGTCCAGTTGGCATAAGGAACGTCATCAACGGGATTTTCCTAATAAGGGATTTTCGAAGAAACCGCAGCAAAAATTTCAACCGTAATTCTCTTTATAAGGAAATTTAATTACAACTTCAACAATCCTCCACAATACTTACGAACAATGATTACCAACTAAACAATACTTCCCCTTCGTAGTTTCTACTTCTTCGCGAAGAAGCTCATGATCGATCCCTGTTTGGTCTTCGGGGTTGGCGGCGTCACCTTGCTCGCTGGTGCAGCCTTCTTATCCGTTTTCGGTTCCGACTTACCCGTCTTGCCGGTGGCCGTAGATTCCTTCTTCCCGTTTGTTTCCGAGTTGTTGTTGTTGGTGGTGGTGGCTGATTCACCCTCCCCTTCATCCTCCGACGCCGAAACCATTTGATATTCTTTGATTGTGGCTGAATATATGTGAGATTTGGATTAGTTTGGATGTATTGGGTGATAATTTAAATCTAACTCACTTAAATACCCCTCCTCATCCATGAACGTCTTCGTGACCAGCTTCTTAACCTTGGCCCGACCCCGATTCGCACTGCTCGAGTCGTTCTCGACCGGCTTCTCCGGGCTCAGCTCCTGCACGTCCTTCATTTCCGCATCGTCCGACTCTTCAACCTCGAACGCCACCAGCCGCTCCTCCGGTTCCTTCAACGCGCGATCCTCCTCTTCTTCCTCTTCGCTGGAATCCACCACCTGCACGATTCGACTCTTCTTGCTCGGGTTGGCCTTACCGGCCCCCTTCTTGACGGTCATCGGCTTCCGGACGCCGCCCTTCTTCTTCTCCGGCTTCTTATCCTGCGGCGTGCTCGGAATGACCTCGTCATCGCCGGAAGATTCGTCGGAGATCATCCGCTTCCAGCGTGGCGTTTCGTCCTCCTTGGTGGGTTTTTTCGCATCCGGCTTCGGAGAAGGCTTTTCCTCCTTGACTTTAACCTCGGCGGGTTTTTCAACGGGTTTCTCAACCGGTTTGGGTGCGGCCGGCTTGGCCGCCCCAGGTTTGTTCGAAAAGAACGACGCAATCGAACTCTTCCCGGTGGCCACCGGCTTTTTGGCGTCCTTTTTCTTGCTCGGGGACACTTTGGTGGGGGAACTTGCCGTTTTCTTCGGTGGAGATTCCTTTTTAACCTCCACCGCAGGTGGAGGACTCTGCTTTTCCTCCTTCACCGCTGGAGCCTTTGCAGGTTCCGCCTTCGGTGCAACCTTGGATCCACTGGCCCCAAATATCGATTTCGGCTTCGCCTCCTGCTTTACCACCGGCGCCGCCGGCGCACTGGCCACCGGAACAAACACCTTCACGTCCCGTTTGTCCGTCTTCAGTGGAAGAGAAATCGCTCGAAATTCCTGGTCAACCGGAATGTTCAACTTCCCACCACATTCTGACGCCACCTCCAGCGCGTACAGCATGCTGGAAACCTGCTCAGCTTTGGCCTTGATCACCTTCAGCCGCTTCTCATTCGCAACCGTGATAAAGGGCGTTCCCTTGGAGTCGGTTCCCCGCACGATAAACTCCGGCGAGAGCTTCGCCTTCGCCCCATTTGCGTCAATCCAGCGCTGCAGCACCTTGACGGCATCAGCGAAGCTGATCTCGTAGTTGTTGGACAAGGTTCGGACCGAAATCTGGAACAAAAACCGTAAAAATCAAAATCGTTTCTCACTAAGCAAATCAGCACAACGAACCTTCCCCTTGGAATCGAGCACGGTGTGGCTGATTTCGTCCAGGCAGGACTTTTCCACGGCGGTGTCCATCGGCGTTGCAGGTTCCGGAACGATTTCGCCGGAAATAGGGAGCAAAATTCACGAAATAACACGGGAAACGGCAACAGGAGCGCAAATTCACGGGCGCGAACGAAAACTCAACACCGTTTGACAGCTGTTTGTTTGTGGATCATGAGTTTTGCGCGCGCAACGGTGAAATTTGAGAAGGGATAGGAAATGGAAGACACTGAAAATTCTAAAATACTAAAATTCTGAAATTGGGTACTAAAGCCCTATGTAAATTTTTATGTACAACGGTAAAAAACACGATTAAAAACCATTTCTGATCACTTTTTTCCATTTTGATGCAAAAAAAAAATACAAGACAACATTTTTTCGATGGATCAACTATGGCCCCCTTGGAACGAGCTGTCAATTAGGAGCTTTTCTGTCAAGAAGGACCGCGAGGTTAATTTTTCAAAAATTGATTTAAAAATCCATTTTAAACTCTTTGTGGTCGTACAAAGGGTCATTGTACTCAGAAAAATAAGCTTTATCGCTGTAAACAATAATATCAGCAATCTAAGCTTCATTTTAGGACCCAATTCTAAAATTCTAAAATTCTAAAATTCTAAAATTCTAAAATTCTAAAATTCTAAAATTCTAAAATTCTAAAATTCTAAAATTCTAAAATTTTTAAATTCTAAAATTCTAAAATTCTAAAATTCTAAAATTCTAAAATTCTAAAATTCTAAAATTCTAAAATTCTAAAATTCTAAAATTCTAAAATTCTAAAATTCTAAAATTCTAAAATTCTAAAATTCTAAAATTATAAAATTCTAAAATTCTAAAATTCTAAAATTCTAAAATTCTAAAATTCTAAAATTCTAAAATTCTAAAATTCTAAAATTCTAAAATTCTAAAATTCTAAAATTCTAAAATTCTAAAATTCTAAAATTCTAAAATTCTAATTCTAAAATTCTAAAATTCTAAAATTCTAAAATTCTAAAATTCTAAAATTCTAAAATTCTAAAATTCTAAAATTCTAAAATTCTAAAATTCTAAAATTCTAAAATTCTAAAATTCTAAAATTCTAAAATTCTAAAATTCTAAAATTCTAAAATTCTAAAATTCTAAAATTCTAAAATTCTAAAATTCTAAAATTCTAAAATTCTAAAATTCTAAAATTCTAAAATTCTAAAATTCTAAAATTCTAAAATTCTAAAATTCTAAAATTCTAAAATTCTAAAATTCTAAAATTCTAAAATTCTAAAATTCTAAAATTCTAAAATTCTAAAATTCTAAAATTCTAAAATTCTAAAATTCTAAAATTCTAAAATTCTAAAATTCTAAAATTCTAAAATTCTAAAATTCTAAAATTCTAAAATTTTTAAATTCTAAAATTCTAAAATTCTAAAATTCTAAAATTCTAAAATTCTAAAATTCTAAAATTCTAAAATTCTAAAATTCTAAAATTCTAAAATTCTAAAATTCTAAAATTCTAAAATTCTAAAATTCTAAAATTCTAAAATTCTAAAATTCTAAAATTCTAAATTCTAAAATTCTAAAATTCTAAAATTCTAAAATTCTAAAATTCTAAAATTCTAAAATTCTAAAATTCTAAAATTCTAAAATTCTAAAATTCTAAAATTCTAAAATTCTAAAATTCTAAAATTCTAAAATTCTAAAATTCTAAAATTCTAAAATTCTAAAATTCTAAAATTCTAAAATTCTAAAATTCTAAAATTCTAAAATTCTAAAATTCTAAAATTCTAAAAAAATTCTAAAATTCTAAAATTCTAAAATTCTAAAATTCTAAAATTCTAAATTCTAAAATTCTAAAATTCTAAAATTCTAAAATTCTAAAATTCTAAAATTCTAAAATTCTAAAATTCTAAAATTCTAAAATTCTAAAATTCTAAAATTCTAAAATTCTAAAATTCTAAAATTCTAAAATTCTAAAATTCTAAAATTCTAAAATTCTAAAATTCTAAAATTCTAAAATTCTAAAATTCTAAAATTCTAAAATTCTAAATTCTAAAATTCTAAAATTCTAAAATTCTAAAATTCTAAAATTCTAAAATTCTAAAATTCTAAAATTCTAAAATTCTAAAATTCTAAAATTCTAAAATTCTAAAATTCTAAAATTCTAAAATTCTAAAATTCTAAAATTCTAAAATTCTAAAATTCTAAAATTCTAAAATTCTAAAATTCTTAAATTCTAAAATTCTAAAATTCTAAAATTCTAAAATTCTAAAATTCTAAAATTCTAAAATTCTAAAATTCTAAAATTCTAAAATTCTAAAATTCTAAAATTCTAAAATTCTAAAATTCTAAAATTCTAAAATTCTAAAATTCTAAAATTCTAAAATTCTAAAATTCTAAAATTCTAAAATTCTAAAATTCTAAAATTCTAAAATTCTAAAATTCTAAAATTCTAAAATTCTAAAATTCTAAAATTCTAAAATTCTAAAATTCTAAAATTCTAAAATTCTAAAATTCTAAAATTCTAAAATTCTAAAATTCTAAAATTCTAAAATTCTAAAAATTCTAAAATTCTAAAATTCTAAAATTCTAAAATTCTAAAATTCTAAAATTCTAAAATTCTAAAATTCTAAAATTCTAAAATTCTAAAATTCTAAAATTCTAAAATTCTAAAAATCTAAAATTCTAAAATTCTAAAATTCTAAATTCTAAAATTCTAAAATTCTAAAATTCTAAAATTCTAAAATTCTAAAATTCTAAAATTCTAAAATTCTAAAATTCTAAAATTCTAAAATTCTAAAATTCTAAAATTCTAAAATTCTAAAATTCTAAAATTCTAAAATTCTAAAATTCTAAAATTCTAAAATTCTAAAATTCTAAAATTCTAAATTCTAAAATTCTAAAATTCTAAAATTCTAAAATTCTAAAATTCTAAAATTCTAAAATTCTAAAATTCTAAAATTCTAAAATTCTAAAATTCTAAAATTCTAAAATTCTAAAATTCTAAAATTCGAAAATTCTAAAATTCTAAAATTCTAAAATTCTAAAATTCTAAAATTCTAAAATTCTAAAATTCTAAAATTCTAAAATTCTAAAATTCTAAAATTCTAAAATTCTAAAATTCTAAAATTCTAAAATTCTAAAATTCTAAAATTCTAAAATTCTAAAATTCTAAAATTCTAAAATTCTAAAATTCTAAAATTCTAAAATTCTAAAATTCTAAAATTCTAAAATTCTACATTCTAAAATTCTAAAATTCTAAAATTCTAAAATTCTAAAATTCTAAAATTCTAAAATTCTAAAATTCTAAAATTCTAAAATTCTAAAATTCTAAATTCTAAAATTCTAAAATTCTAAAATTCTAAAATTCTAAAATTCTAAAATTCTAAAATTCTAAAATTCTAAAATTCTAAAATTCTAAAATTCTAAAATTCTAAAATTCTAAAATTCTAAAATTCTAAAATTCTAAAATTCTAAAATTCTAAAATTCTAAAATTCTAAAATTCTAAAATTCTAAAATTCTAAAATTCTAAAATTCTAAAATTCTAAAATTCGAAAATTCTAAAATTCTAAAATTCTAAAATTCTAAAATTCTAAAATTCTAAAATTCTAAAATTCTAAAATTCTAAAATTCTAAAATTCTAAAATTCTAAAATTCTAAAATTCTAAAATTCTAAAATTCTAAAATTCTAAAATTCTAAAATTCTAAAATTCTAAAATTCTAAAATTCTAAAATTCTAAAATTCTAAAATTCTAAAATTCTAAAATTCTAAAATTCTAAAATTCTAAAATTCTAAAATTCTATAATTCTAAAATTCTAAAATTCTAAAATTCTAAAATTCTAAAATTCTAAAATTCTAAAATTCTAAAATTCTAAAATTCTATAATTCTAAAATTCTAAAATTCTAAAATTCTAAAATTCTAAAATTCTAAAATTCTAAAATTCTAAAATTTTAAAATTCTAAAATTCTAAAATTCTAAAATTCTAAAATTCTAAAATTCTAAAATTCTAAAATTCTAAAATTCTAAAATTCTAAAATTCTAAAATTCTACAATTCTAAAATTCTAAAATTCTGAAATTCTAAAATTCTAAAATTTTACAATTCTAAAATTCTAAAATTCTAAAATTCTAAAATTCAAAAATTCTAAAACTCTAGAATTCTAAAATTCTAAAATTCTAAAATTCTAAAATTCTAAAATTCTAAAATTCTAAAATTCTAAAATTCTAAAATTCTAAAATTCTAAAATTCTAAAATTCTAAAATTCTAAAATTCTAAAATTCTAAAATTCTAAAATTCTAAAATTCTAAAATTCTAAAATTCTAAAATTCTAAAATTCTAAAATTCTAAAATTCTAAAATTCTAGAATTCTAAAATTCTAAAATTCTAAAATTCTAAAATTCTGGAGCAATGTATGAAAGGGGCGGCACGAAAGTATATATTAAAATTGTAAAAAAATATTTGGAAATTTACGACAAATCACTGACAAATTTCAGACTCTAAATATTTAAAACTACAAAAATTAGAAAAAAATCATGAATATTTAGATACATTGGTTTAAAGATTCATGACAGTCATAAATTCAAAAAAAATGTTTTTCAAAAAAAATCTACAGAAATGTTGTTCTGTCAATTTATTATTTCGCTATAAAACCATAAAAAGTGATCACAAAAGGTTTAAGCGTATTTATTTACCGTTGTACATAAAAATTAGAATATGACTTTAGGACCCTATCGAGTGAATTTTAATTACAAATTAAAAATCATGCGTGTCGAAGCAGCACTTCGACGAACACCTGAACGGCCCAGAGGCGGAGTACCAGGGCGACGGGGGAAACGACGTCAGCGGTATGGTGGACGGCGAGGACGAGCCAGCACCCACGATGAGGGAAGTTAAGGATGCCATCAAGAAGCTGAAGAACAACAAAGCAGCGGATAAGGATGGTATCGGTCCCGAACTCATCAAGATGGGCCCGGACAAGCTGGCAGCCTGTCTACACCGGCTGATTGTCAAGGTCTGGGACACAGAACAGCTACCGGAGGAGTGGAAAGAGGGAGTAATATGCCCGATCTACAAGAAGGGGGACAAGTTGGAATGTGAGAACTATCGAGCTATCACTATTCTCAACGCGGCCTACAAAGTGCTGTCTCAGATCATTTTCTGTCGTCTGTCGGAGCGAGCAAAGGATTTCGTTGGGTCGTACCAAGCCGGTTTTGTGGAGGGGAAATCGACGACGGACCAAATCTTTTTGCTACGCCAAATCCTCCAAAAATGTCGCGAGTACCAGATCCCGACGCACCACCTGTTCATCGATTTCAAAGCCGCGTACGACTCGGTCGATCGCGAAGAGCTATGGAAGATCATGTACGAGAACGGCTTTCCCGGGAAGCTGATCAGACTAGTGAAATCAACGATGGACGGGGCGCGGTGCAGCGTGAAGATTTCGGGAGCGATGTCCGACCCGATCGAATCGCGCAAGGGACTGCGACAAGGCGACGGTATCTCCGGCCTCTGTTTCAACATTGGGCTTGAAGGTGTTATGAGGCGGGCGGGCTTCAACATGCGGGGCACGATTATCAACCGATCCAGCCAGTTCATCTGCTATGCCGACGACATGGACATTGTCGGCAGAACGTTCGAGGAGGTGGCCAGGCGGTACACCGAATTGAAGCGGGAAGCGGATAAGGTTGGATTGAAGGTGAATGTTGCGAAGACGAAGTATCTGCTGGCAGGAGGAACCGAGTCCCTTAGGACTCGCATAGGACCGAGCGTGACGATCGACGGCGACGAGTTCGAGGTTGTGGAGGAGTTTGTGTACCTCGGATCGTTGGTTACGTCGGACAACAACTGCAGCAGAGAAATTCGGAGGCGCATCATCACCGGTAGTCGTGCCTACTACGGACTCCACAAGACCTTACGGTCTGGTCACCTTTCCCGGCGTACAAAGTGTACCATGTACGAAACGCTGATAAGACCCGTCGTCCTCTACGGGCACGAGACGTGGACGATGCTCGAGAAGGACCTGCAAGCGCTTGAAGTTTTCGAGCGACGAGTGCTTAGGACGAACTTTGGCGGCGTGCGTGAGAACACCGTATGGAGGAGAAGGATGAACCACGAGCTGGCGCAACTCTTCGGCAAGCCAAGTATTCGGAAGGTCGCCAAGGCTGGCCGAATCCGGTGGGCCGGACACGTCGCAAGAATGCCGGACGCGCTGGACGCGCGCCAACCGAACCAGACTATCAATCCGGTGAAGTTGGTGTTTAATTCGGAGCCGGCTGGAACGCGGCGGAGGGGGGCGCAACGTGCACGGTGGTTGAACCAAGTGGAGGAAGATCTGAAAAGTGTGGGAGTTCCGCAGCGGAATTGGAGAGTAGCAGCCCAGGACCGAGTCCAGTGGCAGCGCATCTGGAGACAGCTCATGACCCGGAGGTTGTACGAGCAGTAAAAGACAAAGACAAGAAAGACAGTCATAAATTCAAAAAAAATGTTTTTCAAAAAAAATCTACAGAAATGTTGTTTTGTCAATTTATTATTTCGCTATAAAACCATAAAAAGTGATCACAAATGGTTTAAGCGTATTTATTTACCGTTGTACATAAAAATTAGAATATGACTTTAGGACCCTATCGAGTGAATTTTAATTACAAATTAAAAATCATGCGTGTCTGTTGTGTACATGTTTAATTTTTTTTTCTTGCACTTTGCATGCTCTGTAAAAATAAAGAAAATTGCCAGCCGGGTCCGGTGGTTTAGTGGTTAGTGTGGTAGCCTCTCACCACTGACGAACTGACGTGCCACCGCGAATACAAACTTGACCGCACTTTCTTATCTTCCTTCTCGCTCACCCTCAGGGATCAGCGACTGTCAAACTGACGATTTGACAGATGCGCAGTGTAGTGTCCTAGATTTCCTGTGCTCACTCCGATTATCACCGATGGCCTTCCACCCGTCCGCCCGCTAACCATCGGTTCGCGTCGTCGCTCCCTGTCCGATCCGGCCGGTGGCTTTCTCTCGACTCAATAGCCACGCGCTCTTATTTCAGAATCGAACACAAAGGCTTGCACGCAAGGTGTGGTGTAAACGCGATATGCATGCAAGGTGTGGTGCAATATGAATACAAGTTTGGCGACTTGCATCGCGTAGGACCCTACACCCCCATCTTACCTTAATAAAAAAAACAAATAACTGTCAAATCTACAGATGATCCTATTCTTGAACATACCTTCAAAAATATAACATTTCACTCTCTCCACGAACTTGCTTCCGACTAATATACTGTATAACCAAATAAAGAAGACTATAATTGTTCGGTAAGAAATAAGCGCAATACTAAAAACTCATAAACTTCGTTACCTTTCCTTTCAATTCAAAATCTAACAAACAATCATTGCAATCCTGTACACCCCTTTCCAACATGAAGTTTTTTTTTTTTTTATATAACAAATTCTTCGACTTTTTTCAAGTAAAATTCATTTAAAATTTGAAGCTCGATTTGAAATTTGATTTTCTTTATCTTAAGATGAACATCCGAACTAAAGTGAATCTTTTTTTTTTATGCTCACGACGGGTTCGTAGATGTCCATGAGATGTCTCGCTGGCAAAGCTAAATCACCCAAATGTTCATTACTGATAGATGTCTAGCAAATGTCTCGATAAAATGTCCGATGTGGGCAGCAATTTGTGTGGGACGTTTAAACTAAATTAGTAAAGAATCTGTCAACAATCGGAACACGATAGTCACAAAATGTGACGTTTCACGTTATTCTCTCATCCAAATTTTTTCATCTCTCACATAACATTAAGAAACCTCACCAAAGCATAAAAAAAAACCATCTCATTGGCAACTACCATCGATAGCAATATAGTTTACTCTCTAAAGATTCCCCTTTATATTTGTTACCCTCTAATATTGATATTGACCGTTTTATCCGAAAAGACACGCGGCAAACCAGCCGCACTTTCGATAAATGCACGTTCTAAAATCCCACTATAATGCACTAAAAGAACAGAAAAATCACGGGCGACAATGTCTACAGCACATTCTGAAACGCCTCGTGGTGTGTACCTTCAAGAGAAACGGACAATACACTCACATATTGCATTCATGATCAAAAACGACATGTATCAATGACGCGGATCTCTTTAACCAAACCGTACACAGTAAAAAATAATGTAAATTTGGAAGCTGTAATTTTGGAAGGTTGAATATTACCTCTTTTATGATGTAATTTTACCTCAATTTAGACTGAAAAAGTGACATTACACCAGAAAAGTGGTAAAATTACACATTTCCAGAGGTAAAATTACACCTTTTTTCTGACATAAAAGATGTACCCCTTCCCAGATGTAATATTACCATGATTTTTTTTTCTGTGTAGCTAAACTCTCGTATCAAAAATACTTCCTCAGTGGACAAGCTGAAACTTTTTTTTTTTCAAATCACCTTGGTGTAACCGTCTCGTATAAGTCAGCGCTTTTTTCCTAAAAATTCTGCTTTTTTTTCTCTAATCTGTCAAACAATCCATGGGCTTCAAAACAATCTATGCATTGCATCTTGTACAACTCCAATCACTAGAAGTTGCAACCAATTTTCCAAACTTTACATTCCACGTGTGAACTTCGGTTACTCACACAAAAGACACTAAATGTGGGTTGCTTCCGCTGATCCTTCACATTCACTTACATTATAGTTGTTCTTCCTTCTCGAGCTTGTTTGCTTAAAGTGACCCAAACCTTCATCCCCTTAACAAAGAAATTGTTGAAACTTTAGTACTCAGTTGTTCCAAATGTTGCAACTTAGAAGTTCCGTTATTCATTACACTTCCGCTCTCCATAAATTTGACAAAGTTTGTCCACAAATCCTGAGTAACTGCATATAGTTGTTACATTTGTTAAGATCAAAATCACATATAAAAACATGCTCGCCGCACCTCTTATTCAGCAATAGCTCTTTCAATTATTGTAACCTCGTTTTATTGAACCTTCATCGTGCCATTTTAATCACATTATAGACCTCCTGCTTTGTACTGCGAAGCTTGTCAGCCACATTGTAACAGCATACTTGCCTTTTACTGTTTACATTGCTAACTCATCAACCTTAATTAATTTATAACAACATCAATTTATAGAATCATTCCGGTAACACTAACAGCATAACACTTCTCATCCTCTCTAACAAATTTCTTCGTTTTTTTACCTATCATGCTTTAAAAGCGACTGTTATGTCGAATAACACGTCTACTGTTCCAATCTCGGTGTCAAAAGAAGTTCATAATTCTACGCTGGAATCCTGTCTTTGAACATGTCATATCTACATGACTCCTTTTCAGAAACACTACTATCCCGCCAATCACTAGTGAAACCATCAAACTCTTTCAAGATTGTAATGATGCTTTTTTTCAACAGTAGAGCTTTTAAAGTCTCTGAAATACCCGCTGCACATAATTCAGCATTCCAACACCCCCCTTTTTTTTAGTTCTTAGGTGACAATCTAAGTAACAAACAACTCTAACAATGACATCTGCATGGACAAAGTTCTCACACATCGAGACCTCCAGACTTCAATTTCGAACCCGTCTGAAAGACGGCAGAACTAAACTCACTATAACGAATCATATATTAATCCATGCTGGAACGATATACTATGTACTTTTCAATTTCGGCCGAACTTCATATCGATCCTAGCAGGCATCGATCTCTTTTACGAAACATCTAAACCACATATCGATCCACGCAGGCATCGATCTCTTGCACATCTCAACGATGACCGAACCTCCTATCGATCCACGCAGGCATCGATCTCTTGCACTTTTAAGAAACATCCAAACCACATATCGATCCACGCAGGCATCGATCTCTTGCACATCTCAACGATGGCCGAACCTCATATCGATCCAAGCAGGCATCGATCTCTTGCACGTCTCAACGACGGCCGAACCTCCTATCGATCCACGCAGGCATCGATCTCTTGCACATCTCAACGATGGCCGATCCTCATATCGATCCACGCAGGCATCGATCTCTTGTACATCTCAACGATGGCCGAACCTCATATCGATCCACGCAGGCATCGATCTCTTGCACTTTTAAGAAACATCCAAACCACATATCGATCCACGCAGGCATCGATCTCTTGCACATCTCAACGATGGCCGATCCTCATATCGATCCACGCAGGCATCGATCTCTTGTACATCTCAACGATGGCCGAACCTCATATCGATCCACGCAGGCATCGATCTCTTGCACTTTTAAGAAACATCCAAACCACATATCGATCCACGCAGGCATCGATCTCTTGCACATCTCAACGATGGCCGAACCTCATATCGATCCAAGCAGGCATCGATCTCTTGCACGTCTCAACGACGGCCGAACCTCCTATCGATCCACGCAGGCATCGATCTCTTGCACATCTCAACGATGGCCGATCCTCATATCGATCCACGCAGGCATCGATCTCTTGTACATCTCAACGATGGCCGAACCTCATATCGATCCAAGCAGGCATCGATCTCTTGCACGTCTCAACGACGGCCGAACCTCCTATCGATCCACGCAGGCATCGATCTCTTGCACATCTCAACGATGGCCGATCCTCATATCGATCCACGCAGGCATCGATCTCTTGTACATCTCAACGATGGCCGAACCTCATATCGATCCACGCAGGCATCGATCTCTTGCACTTTTAAGAAACATCCAAACCACATATCGATCCACGCAGGCATCGATCTCTTGCACATCTCAACGATGGCCGAACCTCATATCGATCCAAGCAGGCATCGATCTCTTGCACGTCTCAACGACGGCCGAACCTCATATCGATCCACGCAGGCATCGATCTCTTGCACATCTCAACGATGGCCGAACCTCATATCGATCCACGCAGGCATCGATCTCTTGCACATCTCAACGATGGCCGAACCTCATATCGATCCACGCAGGCATCGATCTCTTGCACTTTTAAGAAACATCCAAACCACATATCGATCCACGCAGGCATCGATCTCTTGCACATCTCAACGATGGCCGAACCTCATATCGATCCAAGCAGGCATCGATCTCTTGCACGTCTCAACGACGGCCGAACCTCCTATCGATCCACGCAGGCATCGATCTCTTGCACGTCTCAACGATGGCCGAACCTCATATCGATCCACGCAGGCATCGATCTCTTGCACATCTCAACGATGGCCGAAAATCATATCGATCCTCGACGGCATCGATCTCTTACACTTCTAAAAATATCCAAACCTTATATCGATCCTCGCTGGCATTAAACCCTTACCTTTAATCAGTTTCATTTATTGGTGGTTTTCTGTGCAGTCAGTCAGCCACAAACATAAGTCATTCACATCACAATTTTCCACATCAGTACTGTACTGTTCTGTACAATTCTGTTAATAAACTTTGGTACAAACAAGCCAGTGCTACCGCTAATATTCCGCCAAATTTTGCTCCTTTTGTTTGAAGCCATGATGCACATCAAGCCAATCTTTTTCTTTTTTTTTTCTTTTTTTTTTTTAGATTCCTCCAAATCTGCTTTCAATATAAACTACGCAATAAGCCGCAATATTTTTTTTTCAGTCGCAATCAAATCAACATTTCGAAGCAATTCACTTATTTTCCATGCGAAGCAAAACAGTTTCCCGTCGTTACCTGCTGCCGCCAGCTTAACAAAATATTACCAAACCTCGCATTTTTTTTAAATTTCTTTCCTAACTCATTTTTTTTTTTCAAAACAAACCCAACCACAACATTTTTCTCCTTTTTTCACAACAGAACAACACTTTTTTTTTCCTCACAAAATTCACTACATCCTTTTGTTGTTTTTGTTTATTATAAACAAAACATTTCACCTTCAAAGCACAATTTACCATGCTGAAATTCAATTTTTTTTTTCTTTTTTTTTTACCCTCGTCGCCAATTGTAGTGTCCTAGATTTCCTGTGCTCACTCCGATTATCACCGATGGCCTTCCACCCGTCCGCCCGCTAACCATCGGTTCGCGTCGTCGCTCCCTGTCCGATCCGGCCGGTGGCTTTCTCTCGACTCAATAGCCACGCGCTCTTATGTCAGAATCGAACACAAAGGCTTGCACGCAAGGTGTGGTGTAAACGCGATATGCATGCAAGGTGTGGTGCAATATGAATACAAGTTTGGCGACTTGCATCGCGTAGGACCCTACACGCAGCTGCACTTGCTGAGAAACTTTCAAGAACAATAAATGAAAATAGGGGAAAGCATATTGAAGCCAAACAACTTTTGCAAATTCTGAACTGAAAGATGACTATTTTGCAAATCTTGCATTATTTAATGTGAAATGAGGCAAGAAGTTGCGTTAAACTTCTTAATTAGGTTTTTTTTACTTTTCATAACATTTCCATTCCAATACTTATTCGCCATTTTCACATGTTGTTCCAGAATTCTTCACAGCAAGGCAACAGCTGATGTGACAAAACGTCAAAGTCGAATTCTGACAATCGCCGAAGAAGAGAATAACAGACAGAAAAAGTCTGCCAGTTGTTTTGTCTAGGGGGGGTGCCACTTCGGGATTTCGGTGCGGATTCGGATCGGCTCCAAAACTTTGGGACTCGATCCAGCATATGAGCCAAATCTTGTTTACCTTTTAAAGAGTGGAGCTTGGAGCAAAAAGTTAGCTGTTTACCTTTTGTTTTTGTAGGTCAGTGTTTTATAATGTTTATTCTGTTATTTCCTTATTCGAACAGAAGTTCAAACCTGTCCCTAGATTGAAAATCAACATTACACCCTGTTTAGTTCACTTTAACGCACTTAAGTATGCATGGGATTTTCAGTTCAAGTAGGATTACGCACTTTTGTGTAAGTTGATAATAGTTGAACAGAAAAATCCCTTACAAGTGTGTAAAAGTGTTGAAGAATGTGTAACTCTGATTCTCAGTGTATTTCACATTCCTACCCCTCCACACTGTTTGTGGATCATAACTTTGTGGACTTTTTCCATTTGACAGCTGTCACTCGCCACGGTGGAAAACTTTGCGTGCGACCGACGACATCATCATCATCAGATCAGCGAAGTTTTCATTCACCAATCCGTTCTCCGACGTCGTCAGTTCGTCGCGTAGTTGGAGGAAAAAAAGTGTTTTTTCGGGGAAAAACAACAGCAGATTTTCCTCTGCACGATACCGCGGGGAAAATCGCAAGTGTTTTGAAGATTTTTGGTGTTTTGGGAGTGGATGCAAAGTGCTTAAAAGTGATTTCGCCAAAGTTTGAAAAAAGTGCATTTCGTGGCCAAAGTGATTCTCCCCCACCTTCCGAGAAAAAATTTGATTGTGCAAGAAAAAACGCAGTGATAACACCGTAGGCGTCGGGGCACCCACCCCGCCAGAGTGGGAGGCGGGGAAAAATCTCCAAAAGGAGGAAAATTCGCGACTTTTTGTTGCGAGCGAGCGTCTCAAGAGTGCTGCAATCTCCGGCCTACTTTGCATTTATTTACATTGCCTTTGATGCTGCTGCTGCTGCACCACTTACGTGTCAATCCTGGCAGAAGAAAATAACATCGCACTGGTGCAGCTGCTGGGGACGGAACGGGTCACCGGAGGAGGAGGAGGGCAATGAGTGGCCACCGCAAAGTCAAAGAAGCTGCCAGCCGGGGAAAAGTTTGAAGATTTGAAGTGATTCTTTTTGCTGCTGCTGAAGGCAAATAAAAACATCTAGTAAAAGGGTGCAAAAAACCCACAAAAAACGAAATCCAGTAATCTTACGTAAGTTTCGCCTCCCCCGGGGGTAGGTTGGCCACCACAGCAAACAGATTCTGTGGCCAAAATGTCGTCGTCGTTTGCGGCCGGTGGCACCACGGACAACGAGGCGGCGCAAAAGTTCCTGGAGGCGCTGCAGACCGACTTCCGGAACCTGTCGCTGGAGACGAAGAAAAAGTACCCGCAGATTAAGGAGGTAAGGGAGGCGAAAATGCCGGCAGCGAGCTTTGCCGTCCTCGATTTTTATCCTTTGGCCCTGGTGAAGTGGGAAGTGGAATGATAAGCCTCGTCACGGTCGTGTCACGTAGAGAGTGCCCCGAGAAGTGGTTTCGTCAGCACCACCGGGCAAAGGTGGTGCAGAAGAAATCTCGAGCAAGATGCTTTGAGCGAAGGGTCGAATTAAATTAACAGGGTCAATGTTGGTTAATTTAGTGCACAGAGTAGTGAAGGACTGCGAGTGGGTGTGGAGAAAAGAAAAAGATGTTGTCCAGTTTTGGCACGTACACCGTGGAGTGCGAAAGAGATTCTCAGTTTTTAATTTGTAGAACTTTTGCTTCATGCTCATGATTTGTGTTTTAGCTTTTCTTGTTCAGAGGTTATTTATTCCCCCTGGCTACGGGTCTGCTTGAAGGTCTATAGATTACCCCTGTCCAAAGGTATCATGAACTATTCATCACATCAAAACCAGTCTTTGGTCTGTCAGGAAAGGAAATATATTTCCCAACAAGAGCTAAAATATATCTGGTTGTCCAGCATCGCTTTTTTAAATTTTCCGAGTGGCAAGGGTTTCCTTCCGGAAAGCACGGCATAAATGTACCTACATGCTCCGAACATGAAGCACTCCCTTCCGAAACCCCCCTCCTTCTCAGTCCCCCCCTCCCTGAGAAGATCCTTCCGGGAATTACCGGTTGGGGTTAGCCAAAGCTCACGAGAGCTTATTTTTCTTCGTGTTTGTTGCTCTCCAAAAGGGAAAAAGTGGAAATGCCAAATCCACACATTCGGCGCACAAACAAACACAACAAATTTCCTCTCAAATTCGGAAGAGGCCATTTCCAATTCAATGCACATCCGGACGAAAAGAGATGGGAGGGGGGACCAGCTTCCAAAAACAGTTAGTAGCAACAGCAGGGAGCGTTCTGCCAAAGGTCAATGAATTTTAAGCAAACATATTTATTTAGGCCCGCCTCGTAACGGGTTTAGCAAATGTTTTTCGAACCAACAGCGTTTAGATGTGCAGGATTTGGAAGAGAGAATACGTTTAGGGGTGTTTTGAACAGAAATGTTAAAGCTTATCATATTCAACTTTAAATGTTTTTCATAAGTTAAGATTGTTTATTTTTTTTTCGTTGTTTCTTTGAGTTAATAGAAAAGTCTTAAGCTTATGAAAAATTCAAAGAACTAAAAGGATTAGGCATTCCCTACCCACTCTTATACGTTTCAGATATGTGGGAATAACTGCGCTCCTTCTCAGTCGTTGTCGTCCCTTTCCAAGAATTGGTCCGGTTTTCTTAAATCCCTATACGAAACAGAAGGCATGCCAACAACGACGACGACGAGATTGTCGGGACTCAGGTCCAGAAGCTGAGATTTAGAGGCTTTTATCGGGCCACTGCGGCAGGGTTTCCCAGCCAGTAGAAAAATACTTTTATGACGATTTTAAACCCTTTAATTCGTTTATGCTCGATTTTGTTTTGCTCTCAAAATTTGACAGGGCTAGGCAGTAAACCTTTCATGATCGGCTCGATCGTTCAATGTTGACTGAGCGCGCCTCTGTCTTGATCTTCATTCCGAAATATAACCGTCAGTGAACGCACACGATGTTGAAACGAACGAAGCCGAGCCCAACACTCAAGCAGCCGCTCAACTGGCAGCCACATGCTTTTTCTTTGTTTTTTTTTTTCTCGCTATTTCTAAAATTGATTTGATCCAATCAAATCATGTTGCATTTTTAAAGCTTTCACTAAGAATGTATTTTTACCTTCCTCACCTCAATGAGGAAAGGCTATAAAATCACTCGAAAAATGAACTTCTTTATTAGACCTCCTAGACCCTTCACGTATACCTATCGACTCAGAATCAAATTCTGAACAATGTGAGTCCGTGCACCCAAAAATGTGCACTCGATTATCTCCGGACTGGCTGAACCGATTTAGACTGTAAGGGTCTCATTCAATCCGTCTTGGGGTCTCACAAGACCCTAGTTAATATTATGAAGTTTACAAAAGTACTTCAAAAGTTATGCTAAAAAAACGGTTTTAGCTAAACTTGTAAAAAGGGTGGTTTTTGTAAGAAAACCCGTCATGCAATATATTGTTAGAAAGGTATTAGAAAGACCTGTCCAAAAGATTGAAGATCTGACAACCCCATCAAAAGTTATGAGCACTTAAGTGTTATTTATACACTTTTTTGAGGCCGGATCTCAAATATTTTGATGAAAAAGTTGTCCGGATCTATTATGCGGCCCATCGTTGGATAGGTAATCAAAAGACCTTTCCAACGAGCCCAAAAGATTGATGATCTGACAACCCTATCAAAAGTTATAAGTACTTTAGTGTTTTCAATACACTTTTTTGAAGCCTGATCTTAGATATTTTGATAAAAATATGCGAGGAATGCACCAACCTCCTAAAGGTGGATTAAGTAACGTTTTTTTTGATAATATGGTAAGTTTCAAAGATAAATACTAAACAAAATCACAAAACACCGTTTTCGAAAATACTCAAAATATTGTAATTTGCAATATGAGTATCAGATTTGAAGTTTCACATGCATTTTCAATGATTTAGAGCATTCTGAATGAAAAACTAAAATTTTCACAAAATACCGTATTTTTGTTAAGGTACCCAAATTTTCATAATTTGCAATATGGGTTTCAAACGATTCGAAATTTGTCATGCATTTTCTTTGTTTTAGAGTTTTTTTGAATGATTTACTAAAATTTTCACAAAATAACGGTTTTTTTAAATACTTAAATTTTTATAATTTGCCATATGAATGAATAAAATTTTTACAAAATACCGTATTTTTTTTGAATACCCAAATTTTCATAATTGCCAACATGGGCATCAAATGATTTGAAATTTTGCATGCATTTAAACAATTTTAAAGTTTTTGTAAATTAAATACTTAAATTTTCACAAAAAAACCCTATTTTTTTAAGTATAATCCAATTTTCATAATTTGCAATACTCATTTTTTCAAAATTTAGGCCATCATTATGCACAATTTCGGTGAAAGAATCTAGCAAAATTTCACATTGTTTGATACCCATACTGCAAGTTATGAAAATTTAAGTATTTTCAAAAAAATACAGTATTTTGTATCGGTATCATGTGAAAATTTGAGTATTTAATAAAAAAAACTCTAATCAAAGTGAAAAGCATACACATTTTCGCTTCGTATGATACCGATGGTGCAAATTGTAAAAATTAAAGTATTTTCATAAATACGTTATTCTGTGGAAATTTTAGTATTTTACAAAAAAAAACGGTTATAAAAGGGAAAAAGCAAACAAAAGTTCGCTTCGTTTGATACTGATAATGCAAATTATTAAAATTTAAGTATTTTCAAAAAATAGGTTTCAATATTCAATAGAAATACCCTAATAAAAGTGAAAAGCATACAAAATTTCACTTCGTTGATACCAATTTTTCAAATTTTGAAAATTTTTGTATTTTCGAAAAATACGGTATCCTGTAAACATTTAAGTATTGAACAAAAATAAAACTCTAATCATAGTGAAAAGCATACCAAATGTCTCTTCGTTTGATACTCGTAATACAAATTCTTGAAATTTGAGTATTTTCGAAAAAATACGTTATTTTGTGATTTTTTAGTATTTGTGCTTCGAAATTTACTACAATATTAAAAAAAAAAATATTCTTAGTGAAAGCATTTAAAATTTAACATAATGTTTATGGATTAAGTCAATTCTAGAACAAAATTAAAAATAAGTTATTACACAGCATTACCTGAGCAGTTCTCTCAGATTTCGGTAATTCGATTTTTTTTTAATCCAACTGAAACTTTTTTGGTGCCTTCGGTATGCCCTAAGAAGCCATTTTGCATCATTAGTTTGTCCATATAATTTTCCATACAAATTTGGCAGCTGTCCATACAACAATGATGTATGATAATTCAAAAATCTGTATCTTTAAAAGGAATTTTTTGATCGATTTGGTGTCTTCGGCAAAGTTGTAGGTATGGATATGGACTACACTGAAAAAGTATGATACACGGTAAAAAAAATGGTGATTTTTTATTTAACTTTTTGTCACTAAAACTTGATTTGCAAAAAACACCATTTTTATTTTTATTTTTTCATTTTTAATATGTTTTAGGGGACATCAAATGCCAACTTTTCAGAAATTTCCAGGTTGTGCAAAAAATCATTGACCGAGTTATGAATTTTTTAATCCATACTGTTTTTTTCAAAAAATCGAAATATCGGTCGCAAAAATTGTCAACTTCATTTTTCGATGTAAAATCGAATTTGCAATCAAAAAGTATTTTAGTGCAATTTTAATAAAGTGCACTGTTTTCAAGTTATAGCCATTTTTAGGTAACTTTTTTGAAAATAGTCGCAGTTTTTCAATTTTTAAAATAAGTGCACATGTTTATTATAATATTTTTGAAAAGCTGAGACTGAGCTGAGAAATTTTATATATTTTGCTTTTTTTGAAATTTGTTGATACGACCCTTAGTTGCTGAGATATTGCCATGCAAGTGTTTAAAAACAGGAAAATTAAAGTTTTCTAAGTCTCACCCAAACAACCCACCATTTTCTAATGTCGATATCTCAGCAACTAATGGTCCGATTTACAATGTTCAAATATGAAACATTAGTAAAATTTTCCGATCTCTTCGAAAAAAATATTTGCAAAATATTTATACCAAGACTAACATTTTGAAAGGGCGTCATATTGAATGTTTAACCCTTTTGAAATGTTAGTCTTCATTTAAATTTTTTGAAAATCTTGTTACTTAATATGATAACAATGCAGAAAAATGCTTTTCAGATTAATTTTAATTGATTGTACTTCTATTTTCATTACCATTTTTTTGCCCCCCTGGGCGACATAATCTTTGAAAAATATTTGCAACGGCCTTACTTCAAAAATCTTTGTTTTTTTCCTTGATTTTATACAAAAAAAAGGTCCTCAAACCTTAAGCATTCAATAAACTGCCCAAACTCATAACCTCACTAGTTTCGAAACCCCTGACCACTCACAGATGCCCACCTCCTCTAAACTGTCCAAATTGAATCAAAATGAGAGGGTGGAAAATTTCGTCCACCCACCCATGCTTGCTGATGATGGCGATTGTCTGGGATTTGGCGTGGCGTGTGGGTGGGTGGGGTTTGGAATAATATCCTCCCGGAGCGAAGAAGGACCTCTTCTGGCCAAAGGAGTCCCCACTATAAAAAGTTGAGCTTTGCTTTGTTGTGAACATTTGCGGATGGCGTTTTTCAGGATTTGAGGGGTTTTGCGGTTTTTGGTCAGTGTCTCTTTTTGAAATATAATCAAATCATTTTACGGTTATCTTATTCTGTTGCCCGGTTCTTGATAGTTTTTGAAGCTCGTTTGGACGCAAAAACTGATAGTGGGTTGCCATCTTGACAGGTCATTTTTGTTTGCAAAATCATCCAAGCCGGATAGCGAGAAGGGAAGACCCAGCTTTTTATCTGAAACCGGCAACCGATACACACATATATCTCAGGATTTGAGCTGACCTTTTCCTCTTTTCTGGTTGGTGGTTGAGAGTTGGGTTGTGCTGCAGCCAGCAGAAAAAAGGGTCGATTAAGACTGTGTGATGGCAACACTTTGTCGAGTGGGCTTCGTGGTTTTTCCTCTTGCCAGGGGGGAGATTAGGACGGAGACAAATTTGAGCGCTATCAATTTTGGGAGTCCGTTTGTGACACTTTGCGGGGACGATTTTGCTGACAGAGAAATTAAAAGGATCCCACTGGAAATAATTGAAAGCAGCGAAAGAATCACTGGCCACAGCTAAATGATTGCACTTAATTTAGAAAAAAATAAGTTGCTGGGTTTTCGTTATGATTAAACTTTTAACGAATGAAAGTTTGCAGTTTTACAAGTTTTACACATATCGACATTTCTGAAGTTGTTGTCAGTAAACGTATTAGTTTCGTCATGGTATGATAGAATTGGGCTCCTTGAAAACTCTCCAATCGACAGAATTGAATTTTAGTGAATCTCCTGCCAATAAATAAAATTTTAAATTTTGGAAATAAATGCTAACATAAGTTTGTCCATATAATTTTCCATACAAATTTGGCAGCTGTCCGTAGAAAAATGATATATGAAAATTTAAAAATCTGTATCTTTTGAAGGAATTTTTTGATCGATTTGGTATGGATACGGACTACACTACACGGTAAAAAAAATTTGGTGATTTTTTATTTAACTTTTTGTCACTAAAACTTGATTTGCAAAAAATACTCTTTTAAATTTTTTTTTATATTTTTTTATATGTTTTAGGGGACATTAAATGCCAACTTTTTTGAAATTTCCAGGTTGTGCAAAAAATCTTTGATTGAGTTATGCATTTTTAATCAATAGTGATTCTAAAAAAAATCGAAATGCTGGTCGCAAAAAATATTAAACTTTATTTTTTGATTTAAAATTGAATTTGCAATCAAAAAATACTTTAGCCTGTACCTGAGGCTTTTGCTTTTAAACCTATCGAATCATATCATGTTGTTAATGCAATATATGATATAAAATCTAATGCAGTTGGTCTGGACGAAATTCCAATTAAATTTTGCAAAGCTATAATTCCCCTCATAGTTGAACCCATTCGACATATTTTTAATAAAATAATTAAAACTTGTATTTACCCCAAAGTTTGGAAAATATCGAAAGTTGTACCTATTAAAAAGAAAGGTCTTAAAATTAGTTTGGACAATTTACGTCCAATTAGTATTTTATCTGCGCTTTCTAAAGCTTTTGAAAGAGTTATTAAAAAACAAATTACGGATTTTGTTTCTCGTTTTGATTTATTAACACCTTGCCAGTCGGGATATCGCCCAAGACATAGTACTAAAACAGCAATGCTAAAGATATGTGATGATATTGGCTTAGTGATAGACTCAGGTGGATACGTTGTGCTTATTCTTTTAGACTATTCTAAAGCATTCGATACTATTTGTCATAAAACTTTGTGTGATAAATTAAAAATGATTTTTGGTTTTTGTCCTGATGCAGTACGTTTAGTACGATCTTATTTGTCAAATAGATTTCAAACTGTTTTTAACGACGGAATATTTTCTCAGTTGCTTCCGGTTCTTTCAGGAGTGCCACAAGGATCCGTTCTTGGTCCATTACTTTTCTCATTATACATTAATGATCTACCGTCACACCTACAAGGATGTGGTGTTCACTTGTTCGCAGATGACGTACAGATATATTTTGACTGTACCAATAAACCACAACTTGAAATATCTAACATGATAAATACAAATATGACCATTGTTGCCAATTGGGCTATTTCAAACAATTTAAAACTTAATGCATCAAAAACGCAAGCTATTTGTATTTCAAGATCAAAAAGACCTGTGTTTAAACCCGACATATTTTTAAATAATCAATTAGTTCATTATAACGATACAGTTATCAGCTTAGGAGTGAAAATTACCAGTAAATTCGAATGGGACGAATTCATTTTGATGCAGTGTGGAAAAGTTTATGCTGCTTTAAGATCCCTTCGTCTCAAAGCAAATCATCTCGACTTTAAGATTAAACTAAAATTATTTAAAGCTTTAATTTTACCGCACTTTATAACCTGTGACTTTGTGTTGAAACAATCGTCCACTTTTGCTTATAATAAATTAAAAGTTGCTTTAAACTGTTGTGTACGTTTTGTGTTTGGTTTAAATCGTTTTGCAAGCGTGACTCACAGACAGAATATCCTAATTGGTTGTCCGTTTTCTCGTTTTGGTGTGCTTAGATCAGTTCTACTCTTACATAAATTTATTGTCAATCAGTCCCCTCCATACATCACCTCAAAAATAACTCCTATGAGAAGCCGAAGAGGAAGAAAATTCATCTTGCCAAGATTTAGATCATCTCACTATGCCAATTCTTTTTTTGTTAGAGGTATTGCAGAATGGAATCAATTGCCGCCTAATCTACAATTGTTAAATTCGAGTATAGGATTTAAGAAAGCATGTTTAGAGCATTTTAATAATAGTTAGTTTTTAGATTAATTCAGTTTGATTGTCTAGTTCTTTCTTTCGTTGTTTACCAATTGTTTCTCAGCGCATTTCATTCTACGTCACGGCGTGAACAGATAAGATGTATGTCTTAAGTTCGGAATAAATATAAACAAACAAACAAATAGTTAAATTTTGATGAAGTGCACCGTTTTCAAGTTAAAGCCATTTTTAGGTAACTTTTTAGAAAATAGTCGCAGTTATTCATTTTTTTAAATGTGTGCCCATGTATGCCTAGTTTAAAAAAATATTTTTGAAAAGCTGAGAAATTTTTTCACATTTTGCTTTTCTGAACTTAGTTAATACGACCTTTGTTTGCTGAGATGTTGTCATGCAAAGATTTAAAAACAGGAAAAATTATGTTTTCGAAGTCTCACCCAAACAACCCACCATTTTCTAATGTCGATATCTCAGCAACTAATGGTCCGATTTACAATGTTAAAATATGAAGCATTCCACAGTGTTCGGAATGGCAAAATTAAGTGGAATAAATTGATAACTCCTTTATTTGACGTCCTAGCCAATTGGTGTCTTCGGAAGAGTTGTTGAACACACTTTCAACTACATTTCCTTAAAAATATCTCCGTGTCTATCGGTGTCTATTTTAAGATATCTCAATTTGAATTTGAAGGATTTTAATCAATTTATTTATTATTTTTAAGCGAAATCTTATTGAAATCGTGGTAATAATCAATATATTGAAGGGTAAACTGATCGATTTTTGACACACATTCTAAAATTATGAATAAAAACATGTTTAGCCCAAAAATTACGTAAGTGAAAATTTTAAATAATTGTTCGTATTTAAAATTAAGAATTTCCTTTTATATTTGGTCACTTTAGAAAGGTTGTCGTATTTTTTCATAGACAAAGTATTTTCCATAAAAATCGATCAATTTACCCTTCTATATAACGATTATTACCACGATTTCAATAAGATTTCGCTTAAAAATTATAAATAAATTGATTAAAATCCTTCAAATTCAAATTGAGATATCTTAAAATAAACACCGATAGACACGGAGATATTTTTAAGGAAATGTAGTTGAAAGTGTGTTCAACAACTCTTCCGAAGACACCAATTGGCTAGGACGTCAAATAAAGAAGTTATCAATTTATTCCACTTAATTTTGCCATTCCGCACACTGTGGAATGTTTCATATTTTAACATTGTAAATCGGACCATTAGTTGCTGAGATATCGACATTAGAAAATGGTGTTGTTTGGGTGAGACTTAGAAAACATCAATTTTCCTTTTTTTAAACACTTGCATGGCAATATCTCAGCAACTAAGGTTCGTATCAACGAAGTTTAAAAAAGCAAAATATAGATAATTTTCTCAGCTTTTCATAAATATTTTTTTCAAGAGTAGGCAAACATGTGCACTAACCTAAAAAAAATGAAAAACTGCGTATCCTAATAAATCTTAAAATACTTACTTTGGGAATTTAACTTTTAGAAATAGAAAGTGAAATAAAAAAATCGAGCTTTTTTCGTGTACCTTTTTTTTTTTTTTTTTTTGAAGTCCTAATTATAAATTTCAATTTTGCCTAAGGCACTTAATCGATCGAACAATCCCTTCTCAAGAAACAGATTTTTAATATTTACATACCCATTTTGTAACTCACAAATTTGTAAGGAGACTTGAATGCAAAATAACTTCTTTTGATATAGGACAGAGTTCATCCATCGTTAAGCAAACATTTTCTTAAAACGCGATTTTTTTTAAAATAAAAATAATGAATATTGACAAAGTATTTCAAAGTTATCGATTAAAAAAAAACCCTGCTTGATAAACCATTAGTTCAAACGTTAGTTATCAAAACAAACCGTGTTTGGCCGGCCGATAACTTTTACTGCTTTTACTGCCAACTCAGAGCGCCCTAAATCGTATAATCAGTCTTTTTTGATCCCAGGTTGTCAACAAAAAAGTACGCAACAATAAACGTGACACACAAACATGTCGTGTTTGTGAGCATGCATGAACGTGTGCGTTCTTTGTCCTCCTTCCGACAAAAAAGGTCCTTCGCACATTACTCCGGATGACTAACCATGGTCAGGCCGAAAAATTGTCCACGTTGACCTCGAACCCACGACACACACACAACTTTCTTCATGGATGATTAATCACTAGAGCTTTTTTTTTTTTGGTTAGTGCTGCCACCTGGTGGTGCACGCGGTGTGACTTATTTAGAATTTGTCATAATTTATTATTTTGTTATTTTTTTTAAATTTCCGTTACATTTTTTTTAATGATTAACTAATTTTCTCAATTTTGAAACACCTTGCCAACCTAAAACACTCTCACTCACCGCCCTCGATGTCGTGTAGTTATTGCTGATAAGTGGCCTCTTATTATCATCGATAAATCTTCTTTGGTGTGTGCTTGTGTCGGCGTTCTATTTGTTGAGGTGGCAAATTGTGGTTCCGTTGACCCAGGTGCGGCAGCTTATTAGAAACACACAACCAAAATGAATCAATCATCATATTACGTGTGGTCAAAGAATTGAACCGATAAGCACACATTGTCAAACAACAGTGGACACATCGACATTCGTTATGAAATCAAATTTAATGCAACTTGTGTGTATCGTTTTTGTTTGGGGATTTCTTTCCGGGGAGAGAGTCCCGAATTTTCCAATTAAAAGAGGCTTGTTTTGGGATAATTTAAATTATTCTGGGGAAATGGGGAACCCCTTTTTTTCGCCAGAATCAAAGGAAGGAGGGTCATAAAACCGATATAACGTTTTCCCAGCGCCGGATTGCACGCACCAACTATGGTTGGAGGCAGTTTTGGCCACTTAAAAATTCCATGTAAAAAAGGTGATCGGGTTTTAAAAATGTTTGGAAAAAGCTGGTAGAAAAAGTGTCTAGAATTTAATTTTGACTAAGAATAAGTATAACATTTTCTTTGAAGAATCATTTTAATGTTATAGTTTTGTCAAAATTAATTTTTACTTTTTTTGTTTGATAAAAAATTAAACTTTTAAGCACTGAGTTCTCTACGAAATCGGTCTTTTTTATTAACTTTAATTTTTGTATTTTTTTTATTCAGCTGAAATTTTATTGGTGCCTTCGGTATGCCCAAAGAAGCCATTTTGCATCATTAGTTTGTCCGTATAATTTTCATTACAAATTTGGCAGCTGTCCATACAAAAATGATATATGAAAATTAAAAAATCTGTATCTTTTGAAGGAATTTTTTGATCGATTTGGTGGGTATTTCTCGCAAAAAATAAAATTTTCTTCAATACTTAGATATTTTGGAAACTAATGATGGTAAAACAACTGAACAGTGCATTTTAAAACCCTTTTTTCATTAAATTGATGAAACCTCGACTTTGGTCAGAGTCGAGGGACATAAACTTCAAAAAATATTTGCAACGGCCTAAAAATAATTTTATGAAAAAAAGGCACCAAAAAGTTTCAGCCGGATTAAAAATACAAAAAAAAAATCGAATGATTGAAATCTCAGAGAATTGCTCACTGGGTAATTCTCCGCCAACTCACACAGCAGTTGCCCCGACCCCTCTTCGATTTGCGTGAAACATTGTCCTAAGGGGTAACTTTTGTCCCTGATCACGAATCCGAGGTCCGTTTTTTGATATCTCGTGATGGAGGGGCGGTACGACCCCTTCCATTTTTGAACATGCGAAAAAAGAGGTGTTTTTCAATAATTTGCAGCCTGAAACGGTGATGAGATAGAAATTTGGTGTCAAAGGGACTTTTATGTAAAATTAGACGCCCGATTTGATGGCGTACTCAGAATTCCGAAAAAACGTATTTTTCATCGAAAAAAACACTAAAAAAGTTTTAAAAATTCTCCCATTTTCCGTTACTCGACTGTAAAATTTTTTGGAACATGTCATTTTATGGGAAATTTAATGTTCTTTTCGAATCTACATTGTCCCAGAAGGGTCATTTTTTCATTTAGAACAAAATTTTTCATTTTAAAATTTCGTGTTTTTTCTAACTTTGCAGGGTTATTTTTTAGAGTGTAACAATGTTCTACAAAGTTGTAGAGCAGACAATTACAAAAATTTTAATATATAGACATAAGGGGTTTGCTTATAAACATCACGAGTTATCGCGATTTTACGAAAAAAAGTTTTGAAAAAGTTGGTCGTCATCGACCGTGGCCGTTCATGGTCACCCGCGACAGACACGGACGACGAAACAAAGAGAAACGCAAAAAGTAACTTTTTCAAAACTTTTTTTCGTAAAATCGTGATAACTCGTGATGTTTATAAGCAAACCCCTTATGTCTATGTATCAAAATTTTTGTTATTGTCTGCTCTACAACTTCGTAGAACATTGTTACACTCTAAAAAATAACCCTGCAAAGTTAGAAAAAACACGAAATTTTAAAATGAAAAATTTTGTTCTAAATGAAAAAATGACCCTTCTGGGACAATGTAGATTCGAAAAGAACATTAAATTTCCCATAAAATGACATGTTCCAAAATTTTTTACAGTCGAGTAACGGAAAATGGGAGAATTTTTAAATCTTTTTTAGTGTTTTTTTCGATGAAAAATACGTTTTTTCGGAATTCTGAGTACGCCATCAAATCGGGCGTCTAATTTTACATAAAAGTCCCTTTGACACCAAATTTCTATCTCATCACCGTTTCAGGCTGCAAATTATTGAAAAACACCTCTTTTTTCGCATGTTCAAAAATGGAAGGGGTTGTACCGCCCCTCCGTCACGAGATATCAAAAAACGGACCTCGGATTCGTGATCAGGGACAAAAGTTACCCCTTAGGACAAAGTTTCACGCAAATCGAAGAGGGGTCGGGGCAACTTTTCCCGATTTCGTGTGAGTTGGTAGAGAATTACTTCACTAGTATCGAAAAGTAAATTTTTTGAGTATTTTTTTGTTTTGAATGGTGAATTTACTCAACGCATGGATACTTGACATACAATTCCATTTAAAAAGAGCTTTTTCATATTATTGCATCAATTATTACTGAAATAATAATTTTGAATGTAAAAAACTTGAACAAAAATTTATGATGGTAAAACGTAAGAAATTTAAAATAAAATGGATAAACTATTGATAATAAGATGCTGAAAATTTAAATAATTGATAAATCTATAAACTAAAAATTTAAAATTGAAAAAAACTGAAAAGATCCAATAACAGAAATTGAAAACTATGTTTTAAATATAAAAAATGTAGCCATGTTATATGAAATGAATGAAATGAAATGAAAGATGAAATTTATTTATTTAAAAAAAAAAGGCCGCAGCAAATATTTTTTGAAGTTTATTATTATATTTTGCAATCATTAGATCCCATAATATTGAGGTAACGGCGAAAACTAAAATTTCTGACAATGCACAATATTTTCAAATCAACAAATCTATTTTATTTTCAGTAAGATTTTTTTTTGAAGGTTTGGTGACTATAACCTTGCGAAAAATTTAAATGGCGAATAAAAAATATAAAACTATGTATAATTTGATGTTGAAAAATTGAAAAATCATTAATTCAAAAAATTGCATTGTAAAAAATGAGAAAATTAAACATTTTCAATTGATAAATTGATAAATTGATAAATTGATAAATTGATAAATTGATAAATTGATAAATTAATAAATTGATAAATTGATAAATTGATAAATTGATAAATTGATAAATTGATAAATTGATAAATTGATAAATTGATAAATTGATAAATTGATAAATTGATAAATTGATAAATTGATAAATTGATAAATTGATAAATTGATAAATTGATAAATTGATAAATTGATAAATTGATAAATTGATAAATTGATAAATTGATAAATTGATAAATTGATAAATTGATAAATTGATAAATTGATAAATTGATAAATTGATAAATTGATAAATTGATAAATTGATAAATTGATAAATTGATAAATTGATAAATTGATAAATTGATAAATTGATAAATTGATAAATTGATAAATTGATAAATTGATAAATTGATAAATTGATAAATTGATAAATTGATAAATTGATAAATTGATAAATTGATAAATTGATAAATTGATAAATTGATAAATTGATAAATTGATAAATTGATAAATTGATAAATTGATAAATTGATAAATTGATAAATTGATAAATTAATAAATTGATAAATTGATAAATTGATAAATTGATAAATTGATAAATTGATAAATTGATAAATTGATAAATTGATAAATTGATAAATTGATAAATTGATAAATTGATAAATTGATAAATTGATAAATTGATAAATTGATAAATTGATAAATTGATAAATTGATAAATTGATAAATTGATAAATTGATAAATTAATAAATTGATAAATTGATAAATTGATAAATTGATAAATTGATAAATTGATAAATTGATAAATTGATAAATTGATAAATTGATAAATTGATAAATTGATAAATTGATAAATTGATAAATTGATAAATTGATAAATTGATAAATTGATAAATTGATAAATTGATAAATTGATAAATTGATAAATTGATAAATTGATAAATTGATAAATTGATAAATTGATAAATTGATAAATTGATAAATTGATAAATTGATAAATTGATAAATTGACAAATTGAAAAATTGAAAAATTGAAAAACTTGATAAATTGTTAATTGATAAATTGATAAATTGAAAAATGTATAAATTGATAAATTGATAAATTGATAAATTGATAAATTGATAAATTGATAAATTGACAAATTGATAAATTGATAAATTGATAAATTAATAAATTGATAAATTGATAAATTGATCAATTGATTAATTGATAAATTGAGAAATCGATAAATTGATAAATTGATAAATTGATATATTGACAAATTAAAAAATTGAAAAATTGTAAAATTGAAAAATTGAAAAATTGAAAATTTGATGAATTGATCATTGATAAATTGATCATTGAATAATTATAAGTTTTTAAGAAACCACCTTTTTGTTGATATTTTTTTATTTTCCGAAGTTTGAAAAATTTTCATCATTTAAAAAATAACATAATAAAAATCCCGTTTTGCTATGGAATTTCATTTCCTATTTTGAAACTGCTGGAACCCGAGGCTGGGATTGAACCGGTGACCGAGATCCGTCCCAAAGTAGGCAGTTTTGCGCACAAATGACCGCTCCCGCCGAGCCGGGCCGGACATCTAATCCAATATTTATCCTCGTACAAACACATAGTACAAAGAGCCCAGACCGAATAACGCTGGACTCTCTCTTGGGTGGTTAAATTTTGCGCGTGTGTGTGCGTGCTCCGGAAATGTTTTTCTTCCTTCTTCATGCTTCCGAAAGTAAGGTTAGATTCTAGGAAGGTCCCGAGCACTCGGGCCTGTGGCCCATTATCCGGGTGGACTGGGAATTAGATTCTAGGCTCCCAAGTGCCATTACGGGACGTCATGTGGACTTAATGATGATGTGATAACAGTATTACACACCGATTGAAAAGTTGTTCTGGCTCTGTGATTGTGAAGAGGTGGATTTGTGTACATTTTTGATAAGCAATAATCGTTAATAACATATTAATTGGGGTCAGGCTGGAATCTTTGAGGATTTTTGTAACTTTTACTCCAATTTGCGCTCAAAAACAATTCAACAAACGTCAATGAGGCCCATTACTTAATCAATTCGAAAGTAATTTTATGCTCTCTTTTTGAAGTGCCAATTGTTTCAACAGTCCATTCAGCAACATCCCACTTAATGAGTGCACTCAACAAAGTTAATCAAAAATGATAATGAGTTCTGCCGGTGAACATCAAATAACTCAGTTCAACTCGGAATGCCTCGATTGTGCTGTTTTATCAGGAACACACACACACACTACAAAAAAGGGTGCGTGCAGCTGGCAATATTCTCCGGTAATTACCTGATTTCACATTCAACTAAATTACCAATTGGGCAGAGCACACAGTGCACACTTCAATTCGATTAAACCGCGCACTCGACGATATGAACTGCTCCCCGCGAGGATGCGTTTTCCCACTCCCATGGGAGAAAGAGAAAAAGGATGCGTTTCACATGAAATTTTAACGCAAAATGTTCATCCCAAATGCGTTTTGGGTTAACCTTTTGGACGCTAGTTTGGTTTGGTCATATTTTTTTGAAACTTTTTCGACAACAAATTTCAGTTAAAAAATGATAAATTTTAAATTATTGTGGCTACAATAATTTTGATCAATAATTTTGAAATAATGTTTTAAATTTATTGATCGAAGGGATCACAAAATGTATGCAAATCATTATTTTTCATTCAAGTTTCATATATTTTTCCGCATAATGATTTCAAAAAGCTTGAAAAGTTCGAAAGTATCCTGATTTGATTTAAAATTAAAAACTGAAGGGCAATTCTCTTCGATTTAGCAAATAGACTTTAAATTTATTTATTTTTGCAAATTTTGTACATCGATTCCTTGTGTTTAAATAAGCCATTTTGAAAAAAATATTCCTTCAGTCTCCATTAAAACTTCGAGGCTGTACATTAGGGGGCCCAGAAAAAATGATCCCCTGCTCCACAAGTGGAAAACGTTTTGAGGGTTATTTTAAACATTTGTGCAAATTTTGAGCGAAATTGGTTGATATTAATCCATTGATACACGAGCCTAAAGTTGGTGAAGTTTTACAGCTTTGGTATGTTCTACAAAGTTGTAGAGCATTAAATTTCCATTGAGAATCTCACGTTCTAGAATATTTGGATGAAAGTAGCCTACCGTGCAGACCATACTGTAAGAAAATTTGGTTTTCCATACATTCTTTCTATTTTTTTCATACAAACTTCACCTTCGAGTATCAATGGGTTGATTTTGCTCATATTCGGCCCAGAGTCCTAAAATAGCTCAAGGAACAATATTCAGCTTGTGAAGCGAGGTTTTGAGAAAAAGTCCCATATTCTGGGCACCCTACTGTCCATACAAAAGTGCTTTGAAAATATTAGGAAAAATTCTATCTCGAAAAGGGATTTCATGATTGATTTCGAGAGAGTTAAAAGGTTACACATTATAAGGTGTTACGTCGATTCCGTTTTTTTTTTAAGGTATGATGAGGACTTTTCACGAATAAAGTGATACACGATTTTTGTTTTTTTTTTTGTTAAAATAGGATTTTTGAAAAAGTTTTGAAAAAACACTCCAATTTTTTTAAGGCCATTGGAAGCAGTGCGTGGCCGAATGGTTACGCTGTTCGCTTTGTAAGCGGATGATTCTGGGTTCGATTCTCATCTGCTCCAACCTTCCATCGGATGAGGAAGTAAAATGTCGGTCCCGGCCTTGGTTGTTAGGCCGTTAAGTCATTCTAGGTGTAGGAGTCGTCTCCATGCCATAAGTACAAACAACACACCAAACCAAGCCTACTCCGGTGGATTCGCTGGCGGCGGTTGGACTCGCTATCCGAAGGTCGTCAGTTCAAACACTGGGGTGGAAGGTTCCTTGGGGTAGAAAGAGGTTTGGGTGCTCTCCCCATTGAAGCCTTCGGACTCCTAGGTTCGAGCAGAAACTTGCAATAGAGACCACAAAAGACCCGGGGGTCGTTAATGTGGATGGTTTGATTTTTTTTTTATTTGGATTTGCATTCGAAAAATGCTAAGGTAAAATTTAATGAAAAGCATTGTTTTTGAGTCATATTTTATTTTAGGTAAAATTTTTCGATAGTTTGTTCTTCAACAATTTTTGTAATCTAACTAATGCATCAAAAACAAACATCGGAACTGAAAGCCCCCCTTCCCGTCCCACGCCTTGTCTTTAACATCAATCTCTTCCCTACTAACCCCGAGTAGGCCGCGGGTAATCGGCTCCCCTCCCACTAACATTTACACACAAGATCCTCTGTAATTATTAAGTCAAATGTAATTACAAAAGCCGACTCGGTCCTAACCAGGTCTCAGTACCGAAAAGGGCCTAATATAAATAATTTTACGGAAAAAAAAAACGGAACTGAAACTGAAATTTAAAATAAAATGAATATTTTTTTCAAAATTGAAATTATTTTGAAATGATAAAAAAGTTTTCACCGAAAAACCACAAACATCAAACTTATCTAAATATTACTTTGGGAATTAACAAATAGGTTGCTACAAAACAAAATCTTAAAATCCTATATTTTTTCATCCCTTTGCGATTTGGTGTTAACTTCGAAATCTCACTCTTGCAGTAAATTTACCAAAAATAGATATTTTCTTATTTCATACTTTAGACTAAATTATATATTTTTTTAAATATTTTTACTGTGAAGATCAGAAAGTTTCATAAAAGTGTCCAGATTTTCAATATTTTTCCAAAAAACACTATTAAAAAAACCATGTCTAATAAACCAGATTTTGCACCAAAACTCACTATGGCTCAAAAGATGTAACTTTAGACCCTTAAAACACATAAACTTTTGTTCGAAATTTCGCTTCCAACAGTTGGGATATTTGACAAATATTTGACAGCACCGCCTCGAGTAAGCACGTAAATGTATGCCACTTACTGCCCAAAAAGATTAAATCTAATGCACTTGACGTTTCAATTTTGACGACCCATTCCAATCAAATGCTGAAGAAAACCGAGCGAGAAGCGAAGGCAAATAAAGAACAAAGGGTGGCCACCAACACCACCAGCAGCGTGTTGGAGTGAGCCAGTGATGCCAGGAAATTTTCTCTATAAATGCTGAGTGTTCGCTTAAAATTTCATTCATTTTGGCAGCACTAAGCAGACCCAAAAGAACGCTGGAAGCAAAGAAGCAAGCAAGAACTAAGCTGAAAATAGGAAAATGGGCGTGGCCCAATGCACTCGACTGATTAGAATGCATTTGGGAAATATTTTTTTGAAATGCTTGTAAAAGGAATAGCATAACTTTTAATAAAAGTGAAAATAAACAGAAATGTTCACTAAAAGTTGCTCTACTTGTTGGTGTACTTGGTTTTAGTGAATTTCAAGGAACACTCCAGATTATCCAGCATCATTCAAACACGACCGCTTATTAGGCTTAAAATGGGTAAATTTCCCCTATGTTCAAAATTAGCTTTTATTTTGCGGATTTTTTTTTTGTGATAAATTATTACAGCAATTCCATTTAAAGAGGGCACAAACCGAAAAAAAAGTTCTCCGATCGGGTTCAAAAATTTTTGGGGGTTCCTTGGTCAAAATAATTAGACCCGCATTTTTTTGTTTGGCCATTAGGGTGACCTACACCGTGCTAGGGTGGTCCCAAAAACGTCAATTTTCGCAAAAACCACATTTTTCAAAAAATCATAGTAAAATATGCTGATTTTTTCCCGTTTCCGTCACTTTCTTCACAAAAATTTTGAGCTCGAGATCGGAGAACTTTATTTTTCGGTTTGTGCCCTTTTCAAATGGAATTGCTGATTAAATTTTCAATTCAATTCAATTAGTGTTTATTAGAGTTTATCAGTTCTGCTCCAGGATGTTACATTTGCCATTCAGAGATTTGGAGAACCTTTCAACTTAGATCAACTCATATATCTAATTTTAGATTTTGATAGCTGAGTGCTCTTTCAGGGAAAATCAATTTTGACAAAAAAAAACCCTAGATCTATTTATTTAATTTTCTTACTGAATTTAACTTCCTTTTGTAAATATTTTTGTCTTATTGCAATCAGCTTTACCGAAAGCAGAAAAATAACTGGATTTTTGATCTTTAATAACCATTTTATAGAAGAACTCTTAAAACTCAGAAAATTTTAGGGTTGAAAGTTTTACTTGTTCATGTGACTTTGCCAATGTTTTTTGAAATGTGATTTTTTTTTAAGAATGTCAACTTTGGCTGTGAAAAATGCAAACTAAAATACTAAAAGTAAAACAAGAAAAACATAAACTAAGAGAAGTCTTGTTTTTGTAGAACAACAGTTGCTCAAAATGACCTCCTGAACAAGGGAAAAATTAAAAATTTCGAAGAAAAAATTGAGCAGTAGAAGATTAAAGATTTCTGAACACTTTTTTTTTTGTTAAAGATTCGTATTGACAAACTAATCATACAAAATAACTTTTCAGAGCCTAGTTTTTTTTTCTCAAAGAGCTTGGAAAATAAATAGAATACAATCTAATTTCAAAATAGTTGTAAATTTCTAAATATCTGCTAAACAAGTCATTTTTGATGGCACTCGAGGGTTAACCACAATTGTTTCCATCAACAAACTGCAAACCAACCAAACCAATGTTAGCGCACAGGGAACGGGAGGGGGGCGGTCATAAATTCTGCACAATTTCCAGCAACAACGATGTTGCTACCGCGCCAGTGTGTCTCTGTTTGCCATTTGGGGGCTCCCTCCCCGGGGGGATTCAACTGTTAGTGTATGTGTGTGTGCTCACCATCATCAACGATAATATTTAATTAGATATCCGAGCTGCTGCTGTGGCAGTTTGTGTGTGTTCATGTTTGCTTCCAAGCTTATGGCACCTATATGGCAACAGTAGTGATGTTTTGGTTCCCAGTGCAAATTAACTGCATTTGTTCTTGGCTGCTAGGTGGTTTAGTCCACAAAACCTCGCTTTAACCTCGAATCAGTTGCTAGCTTATTGGAGCTCAAAAAGTGCCCTATAATTGGTCTAAGTGAAGGAATATCAGTTTCATGTTTTTCTTGATAAAGTTTAAAAACATACTTACAAAAATACTGAATTTCAACAAATACTTCATTCATCAATAGACATTAAAAAAAATAACATCCTAGTTTAGTATCCAAAACCCTCTGTTATTCTTTGACAATGTACTAGAACCGCTCATGAATAGCATTTCCATTCATTTGCCAAATTGTAATTAAACTGTCTCCTCGCAACACTCCACACTCCAGGCAAATTAGCCGTCACTCTCGCGTGAAACCAAACCAAAACAGTTATCCTATTTTGCGGTGTTCTGCGCCCTCAAGTGCCACAACATCATCAAACGGTGGCGTATTTTGGCACCGTTTGGCCCAGATTGTTCCCGAGTCGGTAGAAGTCTCAAGATTGTCACCTCTATTTTTACAAACTCTAATTTCTTCTAATTTTAATTTTAAAATAAAATTGATTCGTTTAATATCATTTAAGAAATTAAAATATAATTAGAAATTACTAAATCTTGTTTTGTTTTCTATTCCACAATTTCCATCCTGTCGGAACTTCGCTGGTTGCGGTTTGCTGTCGTTCATCGCTCTAGCCACGTGTCACACTACACACGTGTGCAACGAACCCTAGGACCCAGAATTCTGGTGTTGGATCCCCCACCACCTCCCATTCCACACAAAAAAGACACAGTTTCGTTTAGCACTTGAAATTTACTTCCGCAAACATCCGAGCGTTGTTTTAACAGCAGTACTCATTCGCGTCGGTCGTCTATGCAAAGGTCCACAATTTTACCCTTTTGGGTTGTTATAAATTAGCGCATGATTCCGGGATGCACAAACAGTATGAGAGAGAGATGGCTACCGTAGACTTGCTTGGAACCCAAATACGTCAAGTTTTTTTTTACTAAGTACGATCAGTTCGTTCAATTTTTTTTTTTCGACAAAATACATTACTCCTCTTACTTTGTGTTTTTTCTTCTTTAAGCTTTTCTCTATGTTTCCGTAGCTATTCGTTACGTTTTTGATTCCTGTAAAATTATGTCTACCGATTTCTAATGGATTTAAATTGTATTGTGTTTAGCTCTTCTGAAATGTTAGGCTTGATCTTAAAATTGGTAAAACAAAATTATAAAAAGTTTTAGAATATCTAACGATTTGTTTTTAAATTGAAAATCGGATCAATCGTTACAAGATATCTTCAACAATAAATAGTTTTTTTTTTTCAGCGCGAGTCGTACATTTATCCAACGAGGCTGATTATTTTATACAGAGACACAAAATATGCCCAATAATTGATGTTTTGACACTTTGGCTTAATTCTAAGGGCAGGTGCACATTCAGCGGGCAATATCACATGGAAAAAATATAGTTGGACAATTATTTAATTTCTTTAGGGTGGCCACGTACACTTTTCCCTTGAAAATTTGACATTTTCTAATGAAGATATCTCGAGTTTTAAAAAAACACCCCTGAGACCCCTGAGGATCTACTCCTTTGAATGCACCAAGTTGGCTAAAAATTTGTCCTGCGCTTTTTCGAGATATTTTAGTTTGCATCTTTTTACCTTAAATTGGTTGTAACTTTGACCCTTAAGGCCAAATTGAATTGTCTACAAATAAAAAAGATTGTTTTAAGAGCTCTAAAAGTGCCCCGATTATCACTTTTCTCTAAAACTTAACCCTGAATTGCTACTTTCAAAAAACTTATTTTTAAGAGGTTTGCTCAGATGCTTTTTCTGAATTTGGTCGTAGAAGACGTAGCCTATGAGATGAAATTTCAGTGTCTTGGACAAAGTTGCTTGGATTGGCAAGCCCATAAACTTTCTAGAAGACATAAAAATCCCAAAAATATTCCTGAAAAGTTAGATTTCCAAAATCATTCTAATCGTGAACCACCCTAATTCTAATCAAAATCAAAAGTTGCCCCCTCTTATTTGCAACAACTCTTCTGAATATACCAAAACTTCACCATTTTTCAAAAACCCATTTTCCACTTAATTTTGCGATCTGGACCACTGTACAGTAAAAAACTGTGTAAATTTGGGAGGTTGAATATTACCTCTTTTATGATGTAATTTTACCTCAATTTAGACTGAAAAACTGACATTACACCACAAAAGTGGTAAAATTACACATTTTGAGAAGTAAAATTACTCATTTTTTCTGACATAAAAGATGTACGCCTTCCCAGATGTAATATTACCATTATTTTTTTACTGTGTGTGCAATGGGTCCAAAGATTGTGTTAAAAATTATTAGATTTTTTTGTGATATAAAAGTTACGGAAATTGCTTTCCGCATAATTGATCGACGCCACCAACATCGTCAGCACAGCCGACAACAGTAACCCAAACTGCGAACAAAGCTAAACTTCGTATACCTCGCCGCGATTAAAGCAAGTAGCTCGATTAATGCTAAGTAAGCAAAACCTCAGTACCTCGTGTGTGAGGCTCTGGAGGACTTTTCGATTACAATAAAATCAGAACGTTTTGGACCGTCAAACTCAACACTTAGGAGTAATCAATTAAAAGAAACCCACCCTTTCATAATGGACGTTTTATAACTGGCGCAGTCGAGTCTTCGCCGGAAGGTGGCTGTGCCCAGTGATTGAAGTGGTCGTTTGCGAAAATCTCGGTAGTGAGACCGAAAGTGCAAGTTAATGCGAAAAACACGGCAGTTGTTCATTCAGCAGAAATTCGTCACCAACGGCTCTGAAGATCAGCAGTGAAGCAGCCAAGGAAATTGCCTGGTGAAGCAGCCACCGACCGAAGAAGATGAACCAACGTTATCCGCTGGATACTTCGGCAGGAGGCGTGATACCATCATGTGCACATCGCGAAAAACTCGGAACAGAGTTCAGGAGCGCAGCACGACGTGGACTTCAACACCTTCGATGAGGAAAAAATTCAAAATTCAAAAATATTTTTCCAAATTTGATAGGTTAAGTGAGTGTGTGTGTGAGTGAAAACAAAATCAGCAATTCGAAAATCATTTAATGACCAGATTAACTAATTTGACAAAAGGAAAAAACACGATTCAAAATTTGTGTTTTAGAAGATGTGTGAGTGAAAAAAACAAAGAAAACCATTTCAAAATTATGTAGCAAAAAATTTTAAGTTAATCGAGTGTGTTTGAAATTGTTATGAGGAAACATTACAATGAAATAATAGTTTGTTTGTAATAGCTAATTACAAGTCTCAATTTGTAATTCAGAGTTACACAAATGTAACAAACGAAGATGTAATTAAGGATTACGTAATCTTTGATTACAAATATTTGTAACACTGAATTACAAAACAGCAACAACTATAATGTTTCAAACATCACCAAAGAAGCTTGTGATATTTCAAACTCGCTAAGTGACCTGTTTGGTAGTTCTTTCCGATGGAAAATTTTTGTGCAGTCGATACGGATCGGGACGATCCTTTCTTGGTGAGGGAGCAGTTACGGAAATTGCTTTCCGCATAATTGATCGACGCCACCAACATCGTCAGCACAGCCGACAACAGTAACCCAAACTGCGAACAAAGCTAAACTTCGTTTACCTCGCCGCGATTAAAGCAAGTAGCTCGATTAATGCTCAGTAAGCAAAACCTCAGTACCTCATGTGTGAGGCTCTGGGGGACTTTTCGATTACAATAAAATCAGAACGTTTTGGACCGTCAAACTCAACACTTTGGAGTAATCAATTAAAAGAAACCCACCCTTTCATAATGGACGTTTTATAACTTAAACATATTTTGAAAAACTTACATTAAAAAAAAGGGTAACAACTACACTAATAGGCCTTTACCTACACAGTAAAAAAATCATGGTAATATTTCATCTGTGAAGAGGTACATCTTTTATGTCAGAAAAAATGTGTAATTTTACATCTGAAAACGTGTAATTTTACCACTTTTCTTCTGTATTGTCCCTTATTCTGCCTAAATTGAGATAAAATTACGTCATAAAAGTGGTAGTATTCAACCTTCCAAAATTACAACTTCAAAATGTACACCATTTTTTACTGTGTACACTAGGGTGGGTACGGATTTTGAAAAGTTCTCAGATCAAGTTCTGGTGTGGTTCCCCTTGTAGGGCATACCCATAGGGACTCTCACGCCAAATTTCAGCTCATTTGGTTGAAAACTGGCTTGTCTCAAGCGAGTTCAAGTTTACATGGGATTTACTATAGGAAATTTTGAATTTTCGTTCATTCGCTTCTACAGGCCTGGGGAAAACATGTAGAAACTTCTAGGTTGGCCAGGAATGAGCGGCTTCGTCTGGAGAACAACTTTCCCTAAGAGACCAGGTCGATTCGTTCAACCCCCATCGAGCTCAACGGCAATACATCCGGGGTTTTCGGAACATCTATGAATGCTTGATGAACACCGCGACGCCACATGTCAAACAGCTACCACGTGGACTAGCATCGCCTATAAAAAAATACTTTTTATTACTTTTTGAACTATAGAATTATCATTTATGGTGATCCTGATACTATTTAGCTGTATTCTAAACCTCCAAATAAAAAAAACTGTTATGGTGCAAATTTTACAATCACGTGGTAGCTGCACAGAGTAAGACAGAGTCACTACTGCCATTTGATTTTTGGTTCCACTTTGTGGTACATCGCAGGTACATCGCACGCCTGCTAGCAGCAAACCTTATGGAGCCAAAAAATAAAATGACATGTCTTCGGACTGCTTGCTCTGTGTTACTCTGTGGTAGCTGTTTGACATGTGGCGTCGCGGTGTTCATCAAGCATTCATAGCATGCTAAGGGAAATTTCATGCTTTTCTGGGGAAAACCGTTGGTTCCGAAAACCCCGGATGTATTGCCGTTGAGCTCGATGGGGGTTGAACGAATCGACCTGGTCTCTTAGGGAAAGTTATTCTCCAGACGAATCCGCTCATTTCTGGCCATCCTAGAAGTTTCTACATGTTTTCCCCAGGCCTGTAGAAGCGAATGAACGAAAATTCAAAATTTCCTTAGTAAATCCCATGTAAACTTGAACTCGCTTGAGACAAGCCAGTTTTCAACCAAATGAGCTGAAATTTGGCGTGAGAATCCCTATGGGTATGCCCTACAAGGGGAACCACACCAGACTTTGATCTGAGAACTTTTCAAAATCCGTACCCACCCTAGTGTACACATTAGAAAAAAATGGTGGTATAACTTCGGAGCATTTCTCTACCAAAACCGGAAATGGATTTTATTTGTATTTTTTTTATTTGCCTCAAATTTTGTCGGTGTCCTTACCTACACAGTAAAAAAACATGGGGAAGGGGTAAAATTACATCATATAAGAGGTAATATTCAACCTTCCAAAATTACACCTTCCAAATTTACACAATTTTTTACTGTGTATGACAATAGAAGCTAGTTTGTGTCATTGAATCACCCATACAAGTCTCCATAGAATTTAAGCAGCTCGTCGCCTTCGTGCTAACTTGTCGTACGTGCATTTTGGGCCAAATTGAGATAAGAACGCCATTTTGTGCAGCTCACAATGCCTCACCTTTTGACCTTCACAGATCCCCAAAATTCGATTTCAATCCTGAGATAATTCATGAAAACCTAAAAAACTCCGTGCATTTTTGTCACTTTACATATGAAAGAAGTTTTAATCTCGTCGTGCTATCTTGTCACTCCCTGAAAATTGATGTAAGTGCGACAATTGGCCAAAGGGATTTCAGGTCAGAACGCGTTTGACGCACGTGCAAGTTAGACTACCGTAAACATTTGTAATTATAACTCGGGACTCCAGAAACCAACTTCAACCAAACTTCGGGACAATGCACAGAATGGTCAGCCAAACAAAACGTGTTTGTAATTATTTACATTGCGTGCTCTAGTTTTTGTTTATTCAAGGTCAAACATTAAAACGTGTTTTTCTCGGCACGTCGAAATGGCGGGTGCGACAAGATAGCACGACGACGTCGAGCTGTCCATACAAAAATGGTACGTAAATATTCGAAAATCTGTAACTTTTAAAATAATTTTCTGATCAATTTGGTGTCTTCGGCAAAGTTGTAGGTATTGTTAAGGACTATTAAAAAAAAGGTAAATCGATTTTTTTTTGTCAAACAAAAACTTTCAAACAATTTTTGTACCAACCTAATGGTTCGATTTGAAACATTCGTGAATTTTTCCGATCTTTTCGAAAACAATATTTTCATTTATTTAATCAAGACTAACATTTCAAAAGGACCAAACATTCAATATTACACCCTGCAAGTGAATTAATTTTGTCAAAGCCGTATTAGGCCGAAAAATCAGGGGTCAAAAAAATAGGCATGTCTGGGATTTTTTAGCCAGAATCGAGAAACATAAACTTCAAAAATATATTTGCTACAGCCTTACACATATTTTTCTAACATGAATGTTCAGATTTCTAGATTTTATATTACCATCTTTTTTGATTTAATGAAAAATGGATTTAGACGTAAGAAATTAATTATTTTCTTGTGTTACTTTATTACCAATTGTTGACAGGTAGAGCAGTGGGCAAGAGTAAGGCATTTTCTGTGACGGGTACTTTTTTCTGACAGTTGATTGGGTTTGACGCAAGCAGATGAACTGAGCTCACTGTGTGTTTACTCTCGCTAAAGAACAGTCGAAATAAAACTTATTTCCGTCCTATCTACAACAATCCTGGTTTTTTCACTGTTCCGGCTGTGGAGGCCAAGAGGTTATGGGCCCAGGCGACAGGAAGTTGTAGAAGAAGGAGGATTTAGTGTGGAGCTTGTAACGAAGGAAATTGCTGGAAGTTTACGAAGGAAGTTGCCGGAAGGATGGAAGGTGCGAAATTCGGGTTCACGAGGTTGAGTTACGACAACTATGAAACCTGGAAGCGGCGCGCGAGACAGTTTTTGACGCGGGAGGGACTCTGGAGCTATGTTGTCGGCGATGCGAAGGCAGAGGTGAAGAAATCTCCCGAGTGGGCGGCCAAAGACGATCTGGCACTGCAAACCATCGGCTACCTGGTGGATGATGCGCTGCAGAGGGAGATTGAGGAAGCTGCTACGGCGAAGGAAGCTTGGGAAATGCTGCGGAAGTACTTTGTGAAGGATTCTTCGGTCGGGAAGGTGGCGCTGATCAAACGGCTTTCGAAGATGGAGCTAGCTGAAGGAGGTGACGTTCGGGAGTTTTTGCTGAACATGGAGGAGCTTTTCGAGAAAATGGGTAACGTTGGCATTCGAATGGACGAGGATCTCAAGGCTTGTTTTGTGTTGGCAAATTTGCCCGATTCGTTCGACAGCACCGTGTCGTCGATTCATGGTCGGATGGAAGTTCTTTCGATGAATTTTGTAAAGACGAAGCTTATGGAGGAGTACGACCGCCGGAAGAACAAAGTCGAGACGGAGTCGGAGAAGGCCATGGTAGTTCGAAGTGCAGCGAAGGACAAGCGGTACCCTGGACCGAGCCGGCTGTGTTACGCGTGTAGCAGTCCCGACCACCTGATGCGAGATTGTGACTTGCTGAAGAAAGTACGAGCTGAAGACGAACGATCGAAGTCTGGCGGGAACCAGAACAGAGCATTGTCTGCTACTGTGGAGGAGGAGAGTGGATCTTTTGGTGGAGAGATATGCTTGGCGGCGATACAGGAGGAGACAACGCAGGATTGGTATCTGGATTCAGGAGCTTCTGTGCATATGACTGGGCGTGGAGATCTTTTGGATCAAGCTAAACTAACACCGATTACAAGCGTGAAGTTTGCGGACGGCCAAGTGTTGCAGTCAGCTGGCAAAGGAGAGGTCAATCTACGCACACGGAATGGCAATGGCTACGCAAGAGGAGTTAAGCTGGTGGATGTGCTGTATGTTCCCGGACTTACGGTGAATCTAGTGTCAGTGTCCGCGATTGTAGCTAAAGGATTTGAAGTTGTTTTCCGAAAGAACGATTGTTGCGTAGTGAAAGATGGTAAAGTGATGTTAGTAGCAGAGAAGGTGGGGAAATTGTACAAGCTCAATTGAGTAAAGCCTTAGAGGTTAGGTTGCTGTACTCTTGTGGAGGAGTGTTGACAGGTAGAGCAGTGGGCAAGAGTAAGGCATTTTCTGTGACGGGTACTTTTTTCTGACAGTTGATTGGGTTTGACGCAAGCAGATGAACTGAGCTCACTGTGTGTTTACTCTCGCTAAAGAACAGTCGAAATAAAACTTATTTCCGTCCTATCTACAACAATCCTGGTTTTTTCACTGTTCCGGCTGTGGAGGCCAAGACCAATTGCCCATGCTTGCTTGGAAAGTCACAAATGAGTTTTTATCAATTTCGAACTTAGGAATTATAATTAACTTTGCATATTTTTCCAAAATAAACAATTTCCCTTGAAACCTTTCATAAAAAGTATAACAGAATTAAATCGACTGCATCTTTTCGACATCTTTAAAAAAAAATTGCCCTGCGAGCATAGACTTTGGTTTCAGAGACAAAATCTAATAGGTACACACATTAACTAAGCTTCACGGTTTCCGTACTCTAGATCCAGTAGAAGTTGGTTTCGCCACTATAACTGGTTCCTCAAACAGACCGACGGTGTCCAAATGGCGCGGAACCGGGATGCAGCAACTTCTTCCTGTACCTATAACTTGGGCATGGGGTTGTTCGTATTGCCCAATTTGCGCTAAATCTACCTCCTCGACCCAAACCAAGTTCTCGTATCGTCCTTCTTCTTCCAGTCGGGGGGCGACAGTCCTTTTCCCGGCACCATCTATCTCTCGTTTAAGCCCGACCTCCCTTCGTTTTCCAACTGTAAATATTGTGTAAGCAAGCATGTTTTCCGCCAATTTTCCCTCCCTCGAACCCGTCAAAATTAACCCTAATGTGGTGGTTGGCTTGGGAGGTTTGAAATGAGTGGGGGGTGGAACCAAGCTCTGCCGGGTAGATTTGTGTGACTGTACTCAACCGTGGGGGTGGTACGCTGTTTATCAACCGGATCAGGTGCAAAGAGGGGCTGATCTGCCACCTTGCCATAACTGGTTGGTCGAACGGAAGCTATTTTCTTTAATTTTTGGTTAAAATTTAGTTTTGAGATGGTCGAAAAAACGGCAGTTTGAGTTGACAGAATATGACCCTAATAATTATTGTTCCCCAAGCTGGAAAGTCTAAATTTCCTCTTTTCCGTGTTGCACCAAACTTGTCGAGCTGCGGTGGTAAATCTTCTAAATCAGCAGCATCCCACTCTGCTTGCACAAACCTGTACCTAGAAGGTACACTTGCCAGCCTCCAAACATAGAAGCAGCATAGCACATGGTCCAACGAGAGGTGTCAAGCAGGTTGAATATTTTACACTTGGCTAACTTTGAAATTGAGAATATTTATTATTCATACTCACATACCGGCACGACACAGTCGTTGAGAAGTGGGTGGTTCTCTGGTTTGGAAGGGGGGGTGCAAATGTTTTGTGCTTTCCACTCAAATCTCGCTGCAGAACTTCAACCCTGGCCAACGTGACCCACCGAAGCGTGTCGCGCGCACGTGATGCTTTCAGATGAAAACAAAAAATCACTTTACGGGCGCGCGGTACATCTCTATTGTGTAAAAGTTGGCTTTTTTGTTCTCTATGCTAATTAGCGTAACTTTCTCCTAACCTATTTCTTTCCCTTCTGCTCCGCAGTCATGCGAGGAGGCCATACTGAAGCTGAAGACGGCCGGGGCGAACCCGCAAACGCCGGTCTACTACGTGGTGAACCAGATTTTGTACCCGCTGGTGCAGGGCTGCGAGTCCAAGGACGTCAAAATTATCAAGTTCTGCCTGGGGATGATGCAGCGGTTGATTACGCAGCAGGTCGTGGATCAGAAGGGCGCCCGGTATATTACGGACACGCTGTGGATGCTGATGGAGAATGGGACGGAGGAGGTTAAGGTGTTGCAGAGCGTAACGCTGCTGTTGACGACGAATACGGTGGTTCATGGGGAAACGCTCGCGAAGACGCTGGTACTGTGCTTTAGGTTGCACTTTACGAAGGACTCGACCACGATCAATACGGCTGGGGCGACGGTGAGGCAGCTGGTTTCGTTGGTGTTTGAGCGGGTCGTGGCGGAGGAGGCGGAAGCCGAGGCCAACCAGGACGAGAAGAGGGAGGTGAACTTGGAGGAGCTTAAGATGGCGACGGCGGTTGCGCCGAAGGGACTGCGACCTTGCGCGGCGGACGCGTTTCTGCTGTTTCAGGACCTGGTTCAGCTGGTGAACGCCGATCAGCCGTACTGGCTGCTCGGGATGACCGAGATGACGCGAACCTTCGGGCTGGAGCTGCTTGAGTCCGTACTTACACAGTATACGTCGGTATTCTTCCGAAATCCGGAGTTTTCGTTCCTGCTGAAAGAACGCGTCTGCGCGCTGGTCATCAAGCTGTTCTCGCCGAACATCAAGTACCGCACGATGGCCCCGCAGAACGCCCAGGCCACGGCACCGCACGACAAGCCGTACTTCCCGATCAGCATGCGGCTACTAAGGGTCGTCTCCATTCTAATCCAAAAGTACCACAGCTTGCTCGTCACCGAGTGTGAGATATTCCTCTCGCTGATCGTCAAGTTCCTCGACCCGGACAAACCCTCGTGGCAGCGATCGCTCGCCCTCGAAGTGCTGCACAAGATGACCATCCAGCCGGAGCTGTTGATCTCGTTTTGCCGGTGTTACGACCTGAAAGATCACGCCACCAACATTTTCCAGGACATTATTAACTCGCTCGGGACGTACGTGCAGAGTCTGTTCGTCAACACCCAGCTGCTGACCAGTGCCGTCGGCGGTGCCCAAGGTCAGCAGGCTGCCCTCATCGGGGGACTACCCGTTGGACCAGGGATCTCCCCACAGCCAGGTTTCCTGTTTCGCGGGGTGTTCCTCCCGCTGGTCGTGACCTTCCCAAGTGGCCAATCCAAGTCGACGTTCCTGGAGATGCTCGACAAGATGGAACCGCCGGCGATCCCGGACGGGTACGGAATATCCGTTGCGTACGCATGTCTGCTCGACATTGTCCGTTCGATCTCCCTCTCGATCCAAGGACCGTCCCAAATTGGGGACGAAACTCCTCTGCCGTACAAGAATCGGGTAACGGAAGACGACAAGGCGCTGCACATCCAGCTGATCTACTCGAGTTGGCTCGGACTGCTGTCCGCGCTAGGTCCCCTCATCGACGCCGCTACAGACGAATCTTCAACCGAGAACGTCCTCAAGTCGATCCAGAACTACGCCGCACTTTGTGGTCTGCTTGAACTCCACACACCAAGGGATGCCTTCATAACGGCACTCTGTCGAGCGTCTCTCCCGCCCCACTACGCCCTCTCGGTCCTGAACGTCAACTACCAGGGCAGCCAGTTCAAGTCGCACTCCCGCGGAGGCAGCCAGGACATGGGCAACATGTTCCTCGGATCGTACGGCGACGCAGACCAGCAGCAACAGCAGCGCCATCCGGTGGTCGCCGTTGGAACTCCCCTTCCAACGTCCTCACTCCCAGTCGGCGCCCATCAAGGTCCGGTCCTACTAACCGCCAAGAACCTTCAATGCATGCGATCGGTTCTTCACCTGGCTCACTGCCACGGCGGAATCCTCGGCAGTTCCTGGCACATCGTCCTAACAACCCTGCAACACCTGGCCTGGATCCTCGGCTTGAAACCCTCCACCGGAGGTAGTCTCCAAGCGGTCCAGAAACCCCCAACCGACGCCAACTCGATCACCCAGGTCATGACGGATCTCCCCGTCCTCTCAACGATGCTCTCCCAACTCTTCGAGTCCAGTCAATATCTAGACGACGTCGCACTGCACCACCTGATCGACGCCCTCTGCAAACTCTCTCACGAGGCGATGGAGCTAGCGTACAACAACCGCGAACCGTCCCTCTTCGCCGTAGCCAAACTGCTCGAAACCGGCCTCGTCAACCTGTCCCGCATCGAAGTCCTGTGGCGCCCCCTAACCAACCATCTCCTAGAAATCTGCCAACATCCGCACATCCGAATGCGCGAGTGGGGCGTCGAAGCCATCACCTACCTGGTCAAGGCCGCCCTCCAGTACAAGTACGAGAAACCCCTCAAGGAAAACCTCAAACTACAAACGCTCCTCCTGGGACCGCTTTCCGAACTGTCCTCCGTACCCCACGGCGATGTCCGCCAGCGCCAGCTGGAGTGCGTCCTGCAGGTCCTCAACGGCGCTGGAGAAACCCTTTCGCACGGATGGCCGCTGGTTCTTGGGATAATCGGCGCCGTCAACGATCACCACGGCGAGGCGCTCATCCGGATCGCCTTCCAGTGCTTGCAGCTGGTCGTGACGGATTTCCTACCCGTTATGCCGTGGCGATGCCTGCCGCTTTGCGTCAACACCGCGGCCAAGTTTGGCTCGCAGACGCAGGAGCTGAACATTTCGCTGACGGCCGTTGGACTAATGGTGAGTTTACCTAATCGTTTAAGTTTAGAATAGTTAACTCCATGAAATCTTTCCCCCTTTCAGTGGAACATCTCCGATTACTTCAACCAGAACCAGGAGAAGCTCTCGCAGACAGTCTGCGACGACACCTCCGTGCTGCCGGACTTTCCCGGCACGCTGAACATGCCCCACTTTGACCGGCTGTGGATGTGTCTGTACGCGCGGCTCGGCGACCTGTGCGTGGACCCGCGGCCAGCGGTTCGCAAGTCGGCCGGGCAGACTCTGTTCTCGACGATTTCCGCGCACGGAAATCTGCTGAATCCGCCCACCTGGCAGGCGGTCCTCTGGCAGGTGCTCTTCCCGCTGCTGGACAAGGTCCGGGCGCTGTCCAGCTGTGCCAGCAGCGAGAAGGTCGACACCAGCGGCAACATCCTGATCCACCACTCGCGCAACACGGCGCAAAAGCAGTGGGCCGAGACGCAGGTGCTGACGCTGTCCGGCGTGTCCAGGGTCTTCAACACGAAGCGCACCCTGCTGCAGATGTTGGGCGACTTCCCGCGAGCCTGGGCGCTCCTCCTGGAATTTATCGAAAATTCCGCCCTCAGCAAGAGCAACGAGGTTTCCCTGGCGGCACTCAAGTCCTTCCAGGAGATTCTGTACAACCGACCAACGTCGCAATCCGACGATTCCCTAAAACTACCCAAGGACGCGGCGATCGCGGAAAAGACAGCCGCCGCCAACGAGCAGATCGACATCTGGAACGTGGCCTGGCGCGTTTGGCTGAACATCGGAGCCGAGAGTACCAAACCTCCTTCGATGGACGCGGACAAGGACGACATCTACATTCCGAGTCAGGCCTTCCTGACGGCGCTGGTTCAAATCTTCCCTGCGCTGTTCCAGCACATCCGCACGCGCTTCAGCAACAAAGACCTTACGCAGCTGTGTGCCGTGCTGATGAACGCCGTTGCCGTGCCGGTGCACAGCGATTCGACGCCGTACATCATGTCGACGATTTCGGACTCGCTGTTGACGCCACTTCACGATGGGGTGTTGGATTGTATGGAGTTGCTGCAGAAGGAGGCGACCGGTGGGACGAACCTGAAGCACATGATTTCGGCCATCTTCAAGCAGCTGTTGAGCTTCAGCAAGTTTGCGTGCGTGCCGCCGTCGTACGATCGAGTGGAAACGAGGTAAGAACTGTGCCTTGCAGTAGCAATGAATTCTCTGACCGGCATTTATGCAAAACCGATTTTTTTTAATTTCTAAAAAACTAAATTCAATATTTTTAGAATTTACAAAACTTTACAAATTTTATATTTTATAATTCTGAAATTGTTAACCTCGAAAAATTTAAAACTCCCAAGTTTAAACATTCTTAAACTTTAAAAAATGACTCTAAAATTTATGTATTCCCAAATTAATAAACTCTTATGTTACTTAAAACATAAATTGAATAATTATTAAATTCTAAATATTCAATTTTGAAAATTTCTAAAATTTCAATTCCTAGATTCCTGACTTCTAAAAATCCGAAATTCTGAAATACTTAAGTTCTAAATTGTTTAAATTCCTTGATATGCAAAAACAAAATCCTGAAATTCCAAAATTCGAAACCGTTAAAATAATTACATAAAGCAATCTTGAATTCCAAAATTTCTAAAATTAGGAATTGTTAAAATTAAATCCTAGATCAGTAAATTCCAAAATTCTAAAACTCCTAAATGCATAATTTAAAAAATCATAAATTCCATAATTAGATACATCTAACAATAAAAAAAAGAGAAATTCTAAGTCTAAAATAATCATCTGATTTTAAAATTTTAAAAATCTAAAATTAAACAAAAATTAAAAATATAAAAAAAATCTGCAAATTTAAAAATCTGAAATTCTAAAAATTTAAAAACTTAAAAATCTGATAACCTTTTTTAATTTTTTAAATCTAGAAATCTAAAAATTTCAAAATTCCAGAAATCTAAAAATCTAAATATCTAGAAATCTAAAGGTCTAAAGTCTAAAAATGTAAGAATCTTAAAATCAAAAAATCTAGAAATCTATGAATCAAAAAATTGAAAAATCCTAAATCTAAAACTCTTGAATTTAAAAATCAAAAAATCTCAAATGCTCAAAATCGAAAGTTCTAGAAATCTAGGAATCTAAAAATCTAGAACTCCGAGAATCTAAAAATTTAAAAATCTAAAAATAAAAAATCTAAAACTGAAAAATCTTGAAAAACTTAAAATTTAAAAAATCTAAAATTCTAAAAATCTCAAATTTTCAAATCTTAAGATCTATATATCTAAGAATCAAAAAATCTTAAAATTTAAAATTTAAAAATCTCATAATCATAAAATTTAAAAATCTTAAATCCAAAAATTTTTAAATAGAAAAACTCGATATTAAAAAATCTCAAAAATTTAAAACATTAAAAATTAAAAAAATCTGAAAATGTTAATAGCTAAAAATATAAAATTCTGAAAATCTCAAAATCTCAAGATTTAGATATCTGAATCAAAAAATCTAAAAATTTAAAATCTTAAATCCAAAAATTAAAAAATCAAGAAATCTCAATATTTCAAAATGTAAAAAAAAATAACTTTAAAAATAGGAAAATCTGAAAATTTTAAGAGCTGAAAATCTAAAAATCATAAGAATTTAATAATCTTAAAGTTTTAAATTACAAAAATCTCAAGATCTTAAAAATCTAAAATCCTGAAAATCTCAAAATCTAAAAATCTCAATATCTACAAATCTTAAAATCTAAGAATCTAAAAATAAAAATATCCAAAAAACTTAAAATTTAAAAATCTAAAATTCTCAAAATCTCAAAATTTAGAGATCTAGGTATCTAAGAATCTAAAGATCTAGAAATTCAAAAATCTAGAAACTGAAAAATCAAGAAGTTTAAAAATCTAGAAATTTAAAAATCTAGAAATTTAAAAATCTAGAAATCAAAAAATCTCAAAAAATAAAAATTCAAAAATCTAAAATTCTCGAAATCTCAAATTATTAAGTTTTAAAATTCTATCTTAACCTTTCAAAATATAAATTCAGAAAATCAATTATTAAAAAAAATCACAAATTTTTATGTTATAAAATTATTATTTTTCAAACTATTTTTTTTTTCAATTCTATGAGTAGGGGAACTATACCCTTTTTCAGCCTATTTCTATTTACGGCCTATCAGTTTTAACTTTGATCATGAATTACAGCTTTCATAAAGTGTTTTTGACTGTTCAAATAAAAGTGAGCAAGCAACTCTCCATTCTTGATGTATCTGAAATTGTTGATTTGATAGTAGAAAACGGCAAAAACGCTTAGAGTGATTAAAATGGGTATATTTCCCCTACTAAATAAATTCTTAGCATTAGAATACGCCCAGTCACGAAATATTCTAGCAGAGCTGATTCTGCCAGAATCCTGCTAGAACGGTGAAACATTTCTGTTAGAATGCTGTAAGATTATCCAGCTCTGTAAGAATTCTGCTAGAAGGTCGTGACTAAGCGATTGAATACGATGAAATTTTTTGAAATTTTGGAATTCTACATTAATAAATTTTATTCTTCTTAGATTCCAAAAATTCTAAAATTTCAATCTTTTTTAAAAAAATATAAAGTTTTAAAAATTTAAAATTCAAACACTTTGGATTCTGGAATTTATAAACTCTTAAATTCTGATATCTAATATTTTAAAATGTTCAATTTCTAATTGTCTAACATTCTAAAATTCTACAATTTAAAAAAAAAAACTCTTTTCTATAATTCAAAATTGTAAAAAAAAATACAGAAACTCAGATTTGTAATATTTAATATTTTAATGTAACTTTTCAAAAAGACATGACGGGCTTTTCAAACAAGGTCACGTACTTTCGAAAAGTTGCCTTAGAATTCTTGAATTCTTAAGTTTAAAATTCTAAAATGTACAGATTTTAATACAGTTGATAAATCAAAACATTTTCCCCCCAGACCCGTAAAATCCCTTCGCTCGGGCAGCGTCGGCATGTCCCATCAGCAGCAGCACCAGCAACAGCAGCAATCCTCCTCCGCCGCGAACGGTGGCGCCTCCATCGAATGGGTCAGCATGAACTACATCCCGTTCGGCGAGAAGGCCCTCGCCGTTGCCGTAAAGTTGTACCAGCAGACCGCGGCCGACGAGGCCGTGGTGGAGGGCCAAATTCTGCACGAGATCATCAAAGCGGTCCATTTGCCGCTGTCCCTCAAGTACAAGTGCATGTCGGCCAGTACGTGGAAGTTGGCGATTTCGAGCTTGATGACGGTGCTGCATACGGGGTTGCCGGTTGCGCGGGCTCATCCGAAGCAATTTGCGCCGCTGTGGAAGGATTTGTCCGATACGTTGGATCAGTTTTTGTTTCCCAAGAGGTAAGGAGTGGTTGGGTTTGAATTTATTCGAGTTATTTTGAACAATTTCCCTTTTCAGCGTTTGCGTCGTCGAAGATCGTGGTCTGGACGAGCTGGTGTTGGATGAGGCCATCGACTGTCAAGTGATTGAGCTAATCCGGGACGAAATCCTGCCCTTCAGCCAGGAGATCCCGCAGCAGTTTATCTTGGACGCGGTGGTGCTGCTCAACAAGGGCTCGATCCACTCGGCCACGACGGGAAGTACGCCGTTCGCGGGTTGTGAGACCGAGCTGAAGCTGCGCGAAGAGTTTGCCAAGACGTGCTTTGAGACGTTGCTGCAGTTTTCGCTGCTTGACGACGGGATGGGTCAGCTGACGGCGAACAGCGTCAACAATAACTGCTTGGACAAAGATTCGGCGGCGTCGACTGTTAATGGGACGGCAGCGAATGAAGGTGGCATTGCGGGGAGGTTGGCCATTACGGCGCTGCTGCATCGGTTCGAGGAGGTGCTGCGCAAATTCAACGACGACGAACGGCTGAGCGGGAAGTTTCCGCTGCCGAGGTGGGTTGGAAGTCACGGCTTATGATTTGAAATAAGTACTAATTTGGGTGGTTTCTTCGTTGTAGATATCGACTATCGGAAATTTCGTTTGTGCTGAAGGCCGTCGCTACGCTTGTGATATCGATGAAGAAGGCGCCACCAGCTAAAGGTAGGTCCAGGGTTGTTATATCGCGCGGATTTGTTCAGGCGCGGATGTAAATTAAATTCCTAAATTCTTAAATTCTTAAATTCTTAAATTCTTAAATTCTTAAATTCTTAAATTCTTAAATTCTTAAATTCTTAAATTCTTAAATTCTTAAATTCTTAAATTCTTAAATTCTTAAATTCTTAAATTCTTAAATTCTTAAATTCTTAAATTCTTAAATTCTTAAATTCTTAAATTCTTAAATTCTTAAATTCTTAAATTCTTAAATTCTTAAATTCTTAAATTCTTAAATTCTTAAATTCTTAAATTCTTAAATTCTTAAATTCTTAAATTCTTAAATTCTTAAATTCTTAAATTCTTAAATTCTTAAATTCTTAAATTCTTAAATTCTTAAATTCTTAAATTCTTAAATTCTTAAGAGCGAGTCCACGAGCAAAGCATACCCATCTCGCATCGACCTCACCAATCTGCCTGAAATTTTCAGGGGTTGTTTGTAAATATAAAACTAGCATCTGGCCAAAATATGAGCACTCTAGGTCAACGGGAAGTGGGGCAAATCGGGACACAAAGTTTGAAGGTTCAAAACCGTCAAAAATTTTAAAAGGCTATAACTTAGGCAAAATTCAATTTATTTTCAAAATTCAAAATGCATCCGAAAGGGCTTAAAAAATGCAACAAAATGCAGGGTAGAGCATCCCAATTGGTTAAATCTAAAGGGAGTTATTGGCATTTTAGTGAAAAAATTGCATAATTTTCAAACTCAAATAAAAAAGTGTTCCATCCAGATATCAACTCGGTTCGACCTGCAGCTTGTAGGGGACATCTGGAACTACCATCTGAGAATGAGAACGCTTTGGGTAAGGCAGTTTAACATATTAAATAGACACTTTTACTTTTAGTGAATTTTTTGATTGTAAATTTTTGCTCGGGGGACCCCTTAGATCCAATTTTCTGGTGATAATTTTATCATATTCGTGATTCTGAGACAATTTCACAATAGAAACATGCATAAAAATGTATATTTTCATCCATTTTCGCCCTTTAAAAAATAAAAGTTTAAAAAAATCTTCGATTCACATTTATTGAAAATCAAGTTCGTTTCCAAGGATACTAGATGACACCAGAAAAAAAGCAGCTTCTTAAATTTTTTTTAACTTTCATTTTTTAAAGGGCGAAAATGGGTGAAAATAACAATTTAAATGCATGTTTCTTATGTGAAATTGTCTCAGAAACACGAATATGATAAAATTATCACCAGAAAATGGGATCTAAGGGGTCTCCCGAGCAAAAATTTACAACCAAAAAAATCACTAAAAGTAAACGTGTTTATTTAATATGTTAAACTGCCTTACCCAAAGTGTTCTCAGTCTCGGATGGTAGTCCCAGATGTCCCCTACAAGCTGCAGGTCGAACCGAGTTGATATCTGGATGGAACACTTTTTTATTTGAGTTTGAAAATTATGCTATTTTTTCACTAAAATACCAATAACTCCCTTTAGATTTAACCAATTGGAATGCTCTACCCTGCATTTTGTTGCATTTTTTAAGCCCTTTCAGATGCATTTTGAATTTTGAAAATAAATTGAATTTTGCCTAAATTACAGCCTTTTTAAGATTTTTGACGTTTTTGAACCTTCAAACTTTGTGTCCCGATTTGCCCCACTTCCCGTTGACCTAGAGTGCTCATATTTTGGCCAGATGCTAGTTTCATATGTACAAACAACCCCTGAAAATTTCAGGCAGATTGGTGAGGTCCAAACGACGTCCCATACAAAGGGGTATGCCCTGTTCGTGGACTCGCTCTTAAATTCTTAAATTCTTAAATTCTTAAATTCTTAAATTCTTAAATTCTTAAATTCTTAAATTCTTAAATTCTTAAATTCTTAAATTCTTAAATTCTTAAATTCTTAAATTCTTAAATTCTTAAATTCTTAAATTCTTAAATTCTTAAATTCTCGATTAAATTTTCAAAAGGCCCTATCTGCATAGGAAACCCATGAGGGATAGGTTGTTTTGAAAATTTAATCTAGAATTCTTAAATTCTTAAATTCTTAAATTCTTAAATTCTTAAATTCTTAAATTCTTAAATTCTTAAATTCTTAAATTCTTAAATTCTTAAATTCTTAAATTCTTAAATTCTTAAATTCTTAAATTCTTAAATTCTTTAATTCTTTAATTCTTTAATTCTTTAATTCTTTAATTCTTTAATTCTTTAATTCTTTAATTCTTTAATTCTTTAATTCTTTAATTCTTTAATTCTTTAATTCTTTAATTCTTTAATTCTTTAATTCTTTAATTCTTTAATTCTTTAATTCTTTAATTCTTTAATTCTTTAATTCTTTAATTCTTTAATACTTTAATTCTTTAATTCTTTAATTCTTTAATTCTTTAATTCTTTAATTCTTTAATTCTTTAATTCTTTAATTCTTTAATTCTTTAATTCTTTAATTCTTTAATTCTTTAATTCTTTAATTCTTTAATTCTTTAATTCTTTAATTCTTTAATTCTTTAATTCTTTAATTCTTTAATTCTTTAATTCTTTAATTCTTTAATTCTTTAATTCTTTAATTCTTTAATTCTTTAATTCTTTAATTCTTTAATTCTTTAATTCTTTAATTCTTTAATTCTTTAATTCTTTAATTCTTTAATTCTTTAATTCTTTAATTCTTTAATTCTTTAATTCTTTAATTCTTTAATTCTTTAATTCTTTAATTCTTTAATTCTTTAATTCTTTAATTCTTTAATTCTTTAATTCTTTAATTCTTTAATTCTTTAATTCTTTAATTCTTTAATTCTTTAATTCTTTAATTCTTTAATTCTTTAATTCTTTAATTCTTTTATTCTTTAATTCTTTAATTCTTTAATTCTTTAATTCTTTAATTCTTTAATTCTTTCATTCTTTAATTCTTTAATTCTTTAATTCTTTGATTCTTTAATTCTTTAATTCTTTAATTCTTTAATTCTTTAATTCTTTAATTCTTTAATTCTTTAATTCTTTAATTCTTTAATTCTTTAATTCTTTAATTCTTTAATTCTTTAATTCTTTAATTCTTTAATTCTTTAAATTCTTTAATTCTTTAATTCTTTAATTCTTTAATTCTTTAATTCTTTAATTCTTTAATTCTTTAATTCTTTAATTCTTTAATTCTTTAATTCTTTAATTCTTTAATTCTTTAATTCTTTAATTCTTTAATTCTTTAATTCTTTAATTCTTTAATTCTTTAATTCTTTAATTCTTTAATTCTTTAATTCTTTAATTCTTTAATTCTTAAATTGTGTAATTGTTTAATTCTTTAATTCATTAATTCTTTAATTCTTTAATTCTTTAATGCTTTAATTCTTTAATTCTTTAATTCTTTAATTCTTTAATTCTTTAATTCTTTAATTCTTTAATTCTTTAATTCTTTAATTCTTTAATTCTTTAATTCTTTAATTCTTTAATTCTTTAATTCTTTAATTCTTTAATTCTTTAATTCTTTAATTCTTTAATTCTTTAATTCTTTAATTCTTTAATTCTTTAATTCTTTAATTCTTTAATTCTTTAATTCTTTAATTCTTTAATTCTTTAATTCTTTAATTCTTTAATTCTTTAATTCTTTAATTCTTTAATTCTTTAATTCTTTAATTCTTTAATTCTTTAATTCTTTAATTCTTTAATTCTTTAATTCTTTAATTCTTTAATTCTTTAATTCTTTAATTCTTTAATTCTTTAATTCTTTCATTCTTTAATTCTTTAATTCTTTAATTCTTTAATTCTTTAATTCTTTAATTCTTTAATTCTTTAATTCTTTAATTCTTTAATTCTTTAATTCTTTAATTCTTTAATTCTTTAATTCTTTAATTCTTTAATTCTTTAATTCTTTAATTCTTTAATTCTTTAATTCTTTAATTCTTTAATTCTTTAATTCTTTAATTCTTTAATTCTTTAATTCTTTAATTCTTTAATTCTTTAATTCTTTAATTCTTTAATTCTTTAATTCTTTAATTCTTCAATTCTTAAATTCTTAAATTCCAGATTTTTTTTCGACTTTTCCGTAACGACCCTGTAAGATCTACCGGAAATCAATGCAATATTAATATATTTAACCCGTTTCTACCCTTCCAGTGGGCACCACCGCCTGGGAGCAGCTGATCGGGCTCTATCCCTACCTGGTCGAGTGCACCACGACCTCCTCGGCCGAGGTGTCCCGCTCGTTGCGCGAGGCCCTGCTCCAGTACTGTGATCTGCTGCGACCGCCGGCGTCCGCCCTCGCCCTTGGGGGCAATCCGGAATCGCCGACTACGACGCAGCGGTTGGACAACAACAACGACGTGGCCAACAACGTCGCCAACGGCATCAGCCACTGTTAGCTGGTTTCGTTTCCGGCCGGAAGTTTCTACTTTCTGCTGCTGGTTTGTGATGGCGACGGCGACGGAGTTCCGCGACTGCTGGTCAAGGTGGTTCTCTGAACGGTAAGGGACAAACGCAATGATTGTACTATTTTTTTACCCTCCTTCTTTCTTTCTTCTTTGACTATATTGTGAGAAATTGGGAAAACGTGTTTGTAAAGCGAAACATAAATCATTTATTTATACATTTTATCGTTAAATTGAGAGCATTAAGTAAAGTATTCCTTACTATAGTATAAAAAGATTTAAAATATATATATTTAGAACCTTTTCTTTAAACCTAAATTCTCCCTTCAAAATCGACATAAGAAAAACAAAAAGCAAGAAAATTTAATCTTATGTCCGGTAGTCAATGTTAAGGAACGAAAATTGTGATTGAAACCCATGCTGACCTACAAAACGGTGGGAAAAGTAACTGAAAGATACGAAACAAGTAATAAATAACCCACAACCATTCAGCAAAGAAAGCTTTTCATCTTTTCTCCAACGACATGCTTAGCCATTTTAGACAGAAACAAACTTTTCACTTTCTCCTCGTTAAAAAAAAACAATTCCGAAAGCAAAAATCTTTAAAATTTACCCCTCACGAAAATAGTATTTGAAAAATTAACCTAAACCTAATTAATTCATTCATTAATCAAAACCGTAGTGTTATTTGCGCAGCGTTATTTGTTGCTGAAATAGTGAAACAAACAAAAACGAAGTAAGAAATCAAAATAACCCACTTATTAGCAGTTCTAGTGCCAATTTAAAACAACAAAACGAACTTTTAGACTTTTTCACTTCTTCAACCTTGATAAGGCAAAGTTTAGCGCGCCTCCAACTAATTTTCATTCCTATTTAAGCAAAAATATCGCATCTTTAGCCAACAATAGTGAGCACAGATACACACTTCCCCTTTACATCCCCTTCGCGCTGCTACTCGGCAGATGATTTGTTTCTCCCCCTATTTGTAGCCGATTCTTCATAACCTTATATGAACGACAAATACAAAAATGATAAAAAAGAAAACCTCTTACAAGTACACTCTTGCATGGTTGTGTTGAAAGAACAAAATTTAACGGAAGCCTGAAGCAGCAAACACACAGACACATTTTAAGAAGATTGATTGTTGTTTTAACTGATGCACAACACAAAGCGTTACAAAATTTAACGAATCGGGAATAAAACAGCAAATAGATTGAAACCTCTCTACTAAACTACACTCACTTACTCAGATTAAAAAAAACACACACACACACCAACACACATACTACACACAGAGTACACACACTCAGACAACCTTAGGGAAAATGGGGGAAAAATAAACTTAAAAGTCTTAAAACAAAATGAAACCCTAAAATAATGAGAGAACCGCGTGGCGAGAGATGGCGCCAACAATAATAAGGAGGAATCGAATTTATATTTGAGCGTAACAACAACAACAGTAACTCTGAAAAATTAAAAATAAATGGTTCTACTGGCATGATTACAAAATAATAATCTGTGTTGGGTTTTTTTTTTCTCAAAGTATCCGAAAATTCCTAAAATCTACTTTCAGAATTCTCCTAATACCTTAAATGTGTTATTTTTTCAAACATGTTTTTTGTGCTAAATTTTGCATTTAACAGTTTTTATGACTTTTTAAACCTACCTGAAGTCATTCTCTAGACATTGTTCAGTCGAAGTGTACGGTACGGTACGGTATGTTCACGCATCCTTCCACCCCTGTAGATTCTGTGTAGTGTGTTCCGTTCACAGAATCCTCTCCGCGTTTAACACAGCGCAGTATGGCTGGTAGTGTTGCAGTGCTTGGGGTAGTAATCTAACTCTTAACCTACACAGCAAAAAATCCTATGGTATAATCGCATGCAAAAGCATGCACATCACCTTCGTCAAAATAAACACTTAATATTACACACTGCATGCACAATTTTTGCAAACACAAACAAAAGTTGCAACCGACGGGATTCATACCCAGCACCAACAGTAAGGACTGGCGCCTTAGCCCGCTCGGTCTTCAGACCGATGAAGAATGGAAAGGATGATCACATATATGATCTTGACATTTCGGTCAAGTGGGTTTCCCACACTGATGGGCTACATATTTCAGGGTGTAATATTACATAGAATTTCATAAAATAATGCAAAATTTATTTTACACCCAGGCCTTTTACATGCAGCTTGATTACTACTTTATTTGTTGTGTATTCTATCGACGATTAGATGTTATCCGAGGTCCATTTCTGATATCTGTGATCGGAACGGTTTTTTTTTATTTTTTCTAGAACTTTTTAATTTTATTAGCCATTTTTTTATAGATTTTCAAGAATTTTTCGAAGTTTTTGTCACTAAAAATCAATTATTTACTTAACCCTCTACACACTAACCCCGCCTTTAGGCGGGCTTTTTTTTAAAATGATTTTTGTTTACGTATTCCAAGCATTACAATATACAGGAAAATTTCAGCTAGCAAATGTTCAAATAATTACCAAAAATCTTCTCAAACAACATTTTTTAATTCCATCCTAACTTTCTAATATGTTCCTGATACTTTGATCAGAAAATTCGCCAACAATCCATTTTTCAACCAATTTTTGATCTTTAAAAAGCATTGGAAAGAAGAACTCCTAAAATTTTAGAAAATTTATGGGTTGGAAGTTTTACTTGTTTTATGTGACTTTGCCAATGTTTTTAAAAATGTCATTTTTTTAGGGGTCAACTTTGGCTGTGTTTGTTACTAACATTTCCTATATTTTAAGTAAAAAGAAGTATGCAGTAATTTTTGTAGTGTCCCAGACTATGCCTCTATGCATTTTTTTTACAATTTAAATGATAATGGTGCCATTCTACAGCAGAAAATGTGAAAAACAAGCAAAAAATTGAAAAAGTGACTGCAAAACCGTAAAAAAATTAGATAGGCAAAACGTAATTATATTATGGGTAGAATAGGCCAAACACTACCAAAAACAAACATAAACTAAACAAGATAAATGCAAATTAAAATACTGAAAATAAAACAAGAAAAACATAAAACAAGAGAAGTAAATTTTTTCGTAGAACAAAAGTTGCTCAAAATGACCTCCTAAACACGGGAAAAATAAAAATTTTAGAAAAAAAAATTGGGCGGTAGTGGGTTAATAGTTTAACTGTTTGAATGTTCATTTCGGCTCGCGCGCGGGATTTTTTGTCTTTGAAAATTATTTTATAAGGTTCAGACTTATGTCGTTTTTTTCCTAGAATTTTTGAATTATTTCAACAATCTAATAATATTCGAGCCAAAATAAACAGGCCAGCCAGCGAAATTCCCTACACCTTTTGAAAAAAGAAACAATACATACTTTCATGCACTCGCGATTGGTTTTTGAGGTGAAACCCGGAAATGGATTGTTCTTTAAAGGACCAAGGACGCCATTTTGAATCGTCCATATAATTTCGGCAGCCGTGATAGAGCATTGAAAAAATAAATAAATTGAAATAGTCTAGGAAATAGTAGTTTATGAAACCAGTTGCAAAAAGAAGATTTTTTCAGCTCGAGTCGTATATTTCTAAATCGAGGTTCACTGTATTGGATAAATAAGACGAATGCTAAAAAATACAAGTTTTGAACGAGCTACACACAACATTTTTGGCAACTCCAAAAGACACCCTTCGGATGAAATTGTAAGTAAAATTTTGTTTACCTTTCACAACCTCTATTGTAAAAATAAAAGAAAAATCACCAGGTATTTTTCGAGATATCGACAGTTGACAATTACAGGCTAAAGTGATTTAGAAAAAAAAATCCAACATGGCGGCCAAAAGGGCGATTATCAAATATGGAAAAAAAAATCCATTTTAAATTTAAAAAGGCAATCAACTATTTGTAGGGATTATGGGTTGCAGGATTGAATATGTAATAAATTATTAAATGAGTATTTATTATAACATTGATATAATTCATAAATAATAGTTAAGAGCGCAACAAAAAGTGCAAACCTTCATGAATATTGCCTTGTTAGCTGATTGCGGATGGAGTGCGAGAGCGCGCTAGCGAGCTGCGAGAGAGAACAACAAGCGAGAAAACAACGAGATGCGCGCGGCTGGCGAAAGAGAGAATGAAGATTGTCAAATCAGTTTTGTGGTTAATTTCTGTGGAATAAGACGTGTTGTTTGTTAATTGCAAAATATCTGTGTTTTTATTATAAAAGAAAGTCCCCGATCACGACAATGGCACAGTCCGGTAAGTCGAACCTTTTGATTCATGAAAGATCATTTGTTTTGTTTGAATTGTTGTGTTGTGAAATCCAACAGTTTTGTTTACCTGCCAGGATGCAGGTCCAAAGTTTCGCTTTGTTGTTTTGCCTGTGTTTTGAAACAGGTAGATGTTTGCTTGAACTTGTTATTTGAAATTGATAAAAGGCATAAAACTATCTGCGATAATTGACGGTCTTGAATTTAATGAATGATTTGCTTGTTGTTGTGATATTGGGAACGAATGTTTTGTTTTGAAGTTGTAAGTTTGGCTTTTCGTTGTGATAATTGAAAACCAATGTTTTATTCTAAGTTAATGGTGGAATTTGAAGGCAAATAATTTGTTCGAAATTTGATTGTTTTTGTACAATCACATTTTTGCTTTAGATTTGATTGTTGTTGTTTTGATTGACGACCAATGTTTTGTTTTAATTTGATGCAATGTTTAATTGTTGTTGTGGAAATTGAACTCCAATGTTTTTTTACGAATTAGACTTAAATTTTTTTTTTCTTATTTTTGTGATTGATGAAAATCAATATTTTGTTTATAATTTGACAAAAGATTTGACAAGATTGTGGAAATTGAAAATCAATATTTCTTTTTGAATTTGATGGAGGATTAGTTTGTGATTGAAGGTAGATAATTTGTTTTTAATTTAGTTTTTGTTTTGGTAATTGAAATAAATTTGTTGTTTGAATTTTATAGTTGTTATTATAATTGACGACCAATGTTTTGTTTTGAATTTGATGCAAAATTTGATTGTTATGGATTGTTGTTATTATTGATGATCATTATTTTTATTTTGGATTGGATGCTGGTTATTTTGGTAATTGAAGACCAATGTTTATTTTTGAATAAGATAAATATTTGCTTCTTGTTAGTTTTGTTTTAAATTTAATGAAAGATATGCTTGTTGTGGCAATAACTTGATGCAAAGTACAATAAAATCACAAATTACAAAATTTACAGGTTTAATTTTGATTGAAAGAGTTGATTGTTGATGAGGGAATTAAAGATCAATGTTTTGTTATGATAAGATGACAAATTTGCTTATTTTTGCGATAAATGAAACCCAATATTTTGTTTCGATTAAGATACGAGGTTTGATTGATATTGTGGTAATCGAAAACCAGTTATTATTTTGAATATGATGATAGATTTCCTTTTTGTTGCGGCAATCGAAGGCCAAGATTTGTTTTCAGAATTTGAATTTTGTTATTATAGAAAGGTATTTTTTTTCGATTTCAAATTTCATGCAATATTTGATTGTGGTTTTATGATGGGCAATTTTGAGTTTTAAATTTGACGCAATATTTGATTGTTCATATGGTAATTGATGACCAATGTTTTGTTTTGAAGTTGATGCTAAATTTGATTATTAATTTTATGGTTAATGAAAAATGTATAGTTCTCATTTGAATGAAGATTTGATTGTTGTTATTATTGACGATAAATTTTTAATGTGAATTTGATGCAATATTAGATTGTTGCTTGATGCTGTGGAAATTGAAAACTATCGTTTTAGAATTCTAATGAAAATTTTATAGATTTATGCAGAAATTGACAATCAATGTTTTGCTTTGAAATTTGATTTGAGCAACGTTTTTTGCCGTCATAATTGATTAGTCATAGTTAATTTTGAAGTCTCTTCTGTGTTGGAGACTGACAAACCTCTGTGATGATAGTCAGAAAAAAGTCTCCTCTGTGTTGGAGCCTGACAGACCTCTGCGATGGTAGTCAGAAAAAAAGTCTCCTCTGTGTTGGAGCCTGACAGACCTCTGCGATGGTAGTCAGAAAAAAGTCTTCTCTGTGTTGGAGCCTGACAGACCTCTGCGATGGTAGTTAGAAAAAAGTCTCCTCTGTGTTGGAGCCTGACAGACCTCTGCGATGGTAGTCAGAAAAAAAGTCTCCTCTGTGTTGGAGCCTGACAGACCTCTGCGATGGTAGTCAGAAAAAAGTCTTCTCTGTGTTGGAGCCTGACAGACCTCTGCGATGGTAGTCAGAATAAAAAAGTCTCCTCTGTGTTGGAGCCTGACAGACCTCTGCGATGGTAGTCAGAAAAAAAAGTCTCCTCTGTGTTGGAGCCTGACAGACCTCTGCGATGGTAGTCAGAAAAAAAAGTCTCCTCTGTGTTGGAGCCTGACAGACCTCTGCGATGGTAGTCAGAAAAAAGTCTTCTCTGTGTTGGAGCCTGACAGACCTCTGTGATGGTAGTCAGATTAAAAAAAATGAATGATCTGTGCTGGAGTTCTTTGCGAAAGCAGTCAGATAACAATCTCCTCGATAAAGGAACCCGACAGACTTTTGTGATGATTTTTTTTAAATAACTTCGCAGAAGGAGCCTTATGGATTTTAGAAATATATTGTTCAGCAAATCTTTTCATTCAATTAAGAACCGTCTTTAACATCACAAAAGAAATTGACCTAAGAAAATGAATAAATAAATTTAAATGTGAAAGTGAGCACTTTTTGGTATCCACAGATAAAGCAATATGTATTTTGGAGTTATGTCTGTGAACTACCCAAAAAAAAATGATTTTAAATTCATCGAATAGGACTAAAACGGTTGTCACTTTATATAACACTGGAGTTGTCCTCTCTTGAAAGATAAACCTCTAAATTGAAAGACGTTAATGATTAAGTATTCCATATTGATAGTAGTTATGGTTAATTGTTACTTTAATCGATTTATTCAGCTGTGATACAAAAGTTGCTTGAAACCCAACATTATTTCACAGGGAAGTAAAAATGTAAGTAATCGTTAACATGAACAATACATTATTAGTTAAAAAAGGTAAAATAATTCACTTAATAATTAATTTGATGCATTTTTAAATAATAAATAAAGGAATGATTAATTATCAGAAATTCTTAAAATATAATTTAAAGTGTGAGAGCGTTGCGTCACAAGAGAAGATAATACAAATATTTAAATATTAATTTTGAATTTGAGAAGTAGGAGTGACAATTTAAGCAACGAAAAAAAAAGCATAATTAAAAAAAAAAACTAGGAAACATTTATATTTATTGTATTAATTTTTATTTTTCAATGCAATATCTGTGATTTGTATCAAAATAGTTCAAAATCATTAATTAATTTCGATAGAAATTATATTTTAACAATGTATCATTTTATTGAGTTAAAAAAACACTTTCAGAATTTTTGTAAAGTAAATATATCAAAATTAAATTAAAAGAAACATTATTTTAAAATAAATTAAAGAAACTTTGGGGTTCTTTAATCGATTGTACTTAATTATGAAACCAAACTTTTTCAAATTACATAACAGGAGTTTATCAGCAAAGAAAAAGTTAAAATTTTAAATAAGAAAAGAAACCATTGACAGGGATCGTAAAGATCGTGATTAAAAAAAAATAGGTTTCTGTGAACAATCTACTCAAGTAATATATCAAAGTTGCTTGGAACCCATTTTACATCACGAGAAAAATAAAACCAAATATTTAAAAATAAAACATTAAAAAAATCTTTCAGCTGTTTTTAAGGTAAGCAAGATACGTTTTGAAGGAATTTATGGTTAGGATATTGTCTCCTCCGTGTTGGAGCCTGACAGACCTCTGCGGTGGTAGTTTGAAAAATGTTTCGCCTGAGCTGGAACCCTTTGAGAAAGTAGTCAGATTGCAATCTATACATCTATGCATTACAAGAATAATTGAATAAAATATTTTTTTTTGTTGTTATCTGATAAGCACAGTACATTTTGAAGGTATTTATAAATAAAATGACCTTAAACATTGTTTTGATCATGATTAAATGTAACATTAAATAATCTAATCTACGGTAATATCAAATGTGCTTGGATCCATACCTTTAGCTACTTTAAATACAATTTGAAGAGAAAATTAATTTGACATATAATAGAAATCGAATATAGCGGAACGGCATTTATTTCAATTTATATATTTTATTTTTATTGCAACAATTTACCACATGATTTTGTTTTATTCATTAGAATAATATTTTCTGAACTATGTTTTGTTTCAAGATAAACAAAAATATTATTAAGTAGACATAACTTGGACATAACAGAGAAAAAAAACTATTCGGTAAAAACTATCGTTTGTTTGGTTAAAAGATCGCGTAAGTGAATATTAATAGAAAGTTCAAAATTTTTAATATAAAAGTTGAAAAATGTTGATACTACCATGCATTTACAGATCAAAATCGTTAAATCGGTAAAAAAATATTTAAGAAAGCTTTTGTGGCAAGAATAAACAACATTTGATTTTATTTTTTTATAAAAAAATGTATTTTGTGCAGCAAAGCACATTTTGAGCATTAATTGAATTATTTATATTATTTTTGCAATTTGCTTCATTTATTGAGATTGCTTTTTAAGAAATCATCCTAAACTGAAATACGGACTATTTTTTATTTTATGAAAGTGTACCGGTACTGATGAAAACAAATTCTTTAAAAATATTACTGATTTTGCATTTTAGTAATTTTTGCCATGATTTATTAACAGTTTCAAAATTAGTTAAAATGCGGTAATTTGTGATACAATGTTAAGCGGTGTATGTACATCAGAAGGAACCGGTCAAGGAAAAAATCAAATGGGCAGCAGTAGAAGCGAAAGCAAGCCAGATAGGGTGAAGAAAAGCCCCAAGAAAACGCTCCCTCTCCTTTGTTCTGCTGTTCGTAAAACCTTCCTTTCCTTCCGATCTCCATATTAGCCTTTATATAAAAAAAAAGTTGTTTGTTTTAGCAGTACAGCTTGGCTGGGAATAAATTACAGAAAAGTACAGATAAAAATATTGAAAATGAGGAAGGAATAAGCTTGCTTGTGGATCCATTTTGGGTGTTTTTGTATGTATGTATGTATGTATGATCCCCATACCCGCAGGCAACTTGGTCCTGGAACACATGTGAGCGCTAGGTGAACAATTCGATCATCTTTTACTCCGTAATCTGTACACCCACGTGCATAAGTTTTTTTGCACGAATTTTAGTGCCACAAATACCGGCGCAAAGAATAAAAAGAAACCCCTTTCCCCTCCCCAAGCACCGGAAATTTGTAGCGGGTGTAGGGACACTTTGTATAGACGCCCTTGCTCCCATCACGTCACTGAGGGTATGGAGCGACGAGAAATTAATAAGCATGCCCCCCTAGTCGAACCTTCATTAGAGAAGCAGGCAATCCACAACTCACAGCGAACGACCAAAGGAACACCCTACCGCGTATATAGTAATATTGGCGTGGTTTGTCTTTACTGAAGTGTATGGATGTTAGAGTGAATGTTTGTGTCAATTGGAAATAAAAATGGAAAGCTCTCACCAAATACGAAGAATCTTGGATACAGCTCAATTTCGATCGCCTCGCAACATGACACTTGAAACTTCACAAATCTTGAATTCCTGCCTTGATCAGCAGAACCTCCGGCAGCAGTCTTGGTACTGCACGAATGACTGCAAGCGACCCAAAACTTTAAAGTGGCTGGATGATGAACGCCACCCACATCTGCTTCGACAATTCTTGAAAGACGTGGAACCACAGGAACGCTTAAGCTTATGGCCACTTCGTGAGGTTAACAAGCTCCTATCTTATTGCTGCTGACATCTCCTTCCGGTGGAGCAACTTTTCCGAGTCGTGGAAGACGTATTTCAAAAATTTCACAAAATTGTCACTTCCATCAATGTCTTGAAACGGAAATAGGCTGGATCCATTTTGGGTGTTTTTGGGTATTAATTACAAACATATACTTTTCGTCACGACTGCATTTAATATTAAAATCAGTTTATGTTTAACTTCAAGTCCCGTCTGGTGGATCAATCGGACGTGGCACTGGGCTGATCGATTTGAACTCCGTGGCGGGCGCACATAAATTCAAAGTGTAAATTTGAGTAAAAACAATATCTGTGCCTGTCATAGTTTTTGTTTCAGATTTTTTTTAAATAAATAAAATAAATTACCACATTGTATATATTTTTAGAAATGTTTATTCTTTGTTTTATATCGTACACATGAATTTAAAACTTTAAAAACGCCAGGATTATGCTTCAATTGTTAATTAAGTCAGCAACATGTTAGATTTTTGAATTTAGAACACATTGTTTTATATTTCATATTCACAAAATGATAATAAAGAAAAATAATTTGATTCCATTTAATTCGAAATGTTTAAAAAAAAATATTGCTTTTGAATTTGAATTATTATTTTTTTAAATCGTGTTGTGTTGCTTCAGCAATGTTTGTAAAATTTGCTTTTTAATTTTAAATTACATAAAATTTAAAGAAAATCAGGTAAACAATCACTAATCTCGTATTGCATAAAAAATTGATAAACCTGCGTTTATTTGAGAAATATTTGTGGTTTTTGTTTTTCTCCTCGTTTTTTTTTCTTTTTCTTATATTTTCAGGTGTTTTAAATTTTCAACCTCATCAGTGCATTCCATTTTCTACAACTCCTGCGATCGGATGTCAGTCTCTTGGACAACATAGATGAAACATTTCGAAGACTGCGCTTTCGTATTTAGATCAGCATGAAAACAAAGTCGAGGAACCCGACGAAAATCTTTTAGGAAATTTAAAAAAAACATTGATTGATTTAGCATTCATGCAATTTTTCTGTTAGGAATTATGATTGATATTCGTCATCTTGAGAGTAGAAAAGAGGGAGAATGTAGGGATTATGGGTTGCAGGATTGAATATGTAATAAATTATTAAATGAGTATTTATTATAACATTGATATAATTCATAAATAATAGTTAAGAGCGCAACAAAAAGTGCAAACCTTCATGAATATTGCCTTGTTAGCTGATTGCGGATGGAGTGCGAGAGCGCGCTAGCGAGCTGCGAGAGAGAACAACAAGCGAGAAAACAACGAGATGCGCGCGGCTGGCGAAAGAGAGAATGAAGATTGTCAAATCAGTTTTTTGGTTAATTTCTGTGGAATAAGACGTGTTGTTTGTTAATTGCAAAATATCTGTGTTTTTATTATAAAAGAAAGTCCCCGATCACGACACTATTCAAATCTGACTAAAATAGGGTCGCAAGGCTCGAATTTTATGTTAAAAGTAAGAAAATAAAATAATACATGAGCAATTCTCTACCAAAACCGGAAATGGATTTTATTTGTATTTTTTGATTTGGCTCAAACTTTGTGGGGGCCTTCCCTATGACCAAATATGCTATTTTGTGTCATTGGTGCACCCATACAAGTCTCCATACAATTTTGGCAGCTATCAATACAAAAATGGTATGTAAATATTCAAACAGCTGTAACTTTTGAGTGAATTTTCTGATCAATTTGGTGTCTTCGGCAAAGTTGTAGGTATTGTTGAGGACTTTTGAGAAAAAAAAAATAGGTATACGGAAAAAAATTGCAGATTTTTTTATCAACTTTTTTTTCACTAAAACTCAATTTCCCAAAATACGTATTTTTTGATTTTCGAGATTTTTTGATGGACAAAAATCCGCAACTTTTGAGCCATAGAGAAACATGGTCAAAAAATCTGCCGCCGAGTTATGAATTTTTGAAAAAATAGTGATTTTTGGAAAAAATCGAAGTTTCATGCAAAAACAAGTTTGACATTATTTTTTAATGCAAAATTGAATTTGTAATCGAAAAGTACTACATGAAACAATCGTTAAACTTTCCTATTTTTTCGAAAAAAATATTTTGAAATTTTTTAAATCAGGACTAACATTTTAAAAGGGCCATATATTGAATATTACGCCAATTTAAAATGCTAGTCTAGATTTAAAAATTTTCAAAATATTTTTTTCGAAAAGATCGGAAAATTTTACGAATGTTTCATGTATTAACATTGAAAATCGGACCATTAATTGCTGAGATATCGTCATTAGAAAATGGTGGGCTGTTTGGGTGAGACTTGGAAAACTTCAATTTTCGTGTTTCTTTTTCTTTAAGGCACAGTATCTCAGCAACCAGAGGTCCAATCTTCAATGTCTCTTAGACAATTTTATAGCAAATTTTCTGAACTTTTCAAAAAAAAATATTTTTAGAAATGGTCACTCATGGTCACTATTTTTAAAAATTGAAAAACTGCAAATATTTCGCTAAAATCAAACTTTCGGTGGCTATATCTTGAAAACGGAGCCCTTAATCAAAAAATCTGTAAAGTACTTTTCGATTGCAAATTCAATTTTGCATTAAAAAATAATGTCAAACTTGTTTTTGCATGAAACTTCGATTTTTTCCAAAAATCACTATTTTTTCAAAAATTCATAACTCGGCGGCAGATTTTTTGACAATGTTTCTCTATGGCTCAAAAGTTGCGGATTTTTGTCCCCTAAAACATATCAAAAAATCTCGAAAATCAAAAAATACGTATTTTGGGAAATTGAGTTTTAGTGAAAAAAAAGTTGATAAAAAAATCTGCTATTTTTTTTCTCAAAGGTCCTCAACAATACCTACAACTTTGCCGAAGACACCAAATTGATCAGAAAATTCACTCAAAAGTTACAGCTGTTTGAATATTTACATACCATTTTTGTATGGACAGCAGCCAAAATTGTATGGAGACTTGTATGGGTGAACCAATGACGCAAAATAGCTTATTTGGTCATAGGGAAGGCCCCCACAAAGTTTGAGTCAAATAAAAAAATAGAAAAAATAAAAATGGTCGAAATCGGCCGATTTCGTAGAGAGTTGCTCACATTAAAAATTGTTTGGTCATGATTTAATTATCAAATGTCCCATACAAACCTTCGGATAATCGAACTTTGGATAATCGAGGCTTCGGATTAATGAGTCTGGATTGTACATATTTTTTCTGAAAAGTTCTAATCATAACCAACAACTTCGCCGAAGACACCAAATCTATCAGGAAATCCCTTCTAGAGATACAGAATTTCATACATGCCCAAAATTGTATGGAGACTGACTTGTATGGAAAAACTAATTATGCAAAATTGCTTCTTGGACATGGACAAAGTTTCATGCAAATAAAAAAATACAAAGACAAATTCGATTTGCGAAATCGTAGAGAACCACTACTCATCATTTGCCGGTCGCGATCGTTAAGGTGAAACGGGGAGGCAGCAACATATTGACACCACGACTCAATCTTTTGGAAGCACCTCTAGGGCAAATCCCATAACTTACGAAGTTCTGATTTTTGCAGACACTAAATTGTGCGATAGCAAGTAATCTGTCGAGTTCAGAAATTAATTTAAGTTGAAGTCGTGAAGAAGTCGTCCAAGAAGTGGCGTCCCGTTTCACCTTAAATTGTAAAAAAAATTATGAAAATAAGCAATAAAATACCTTAAAATGAATATCATTTTAAAAATCGCCAGAAAAAGAAAAACGACAACCAGCTCTCGTTTTCTTCACCTTATTTTGTCCAACCATTTCCTTTTCATTGCCTTGCTTGTATCAGCTGCTTCTGACATTTCAATCAGATGTTGTTTTTGTTATGATTTTTCAGATTCAAGCAACCTGACCTCGCCGGTGCAGTCTGGTGAACATTGTGTAATTCTAAGTCCGCAACTTTTATAAAAATGTACAAATTAGCCAAAATGAATTGCTAGAGTGATCAACTAAGACACACATTTAACATGCTCTCATTCCTTCGACTAAGTCAACTGGGACGGATTGGCGTACAGCAGCGGTGAGTAGCTTGAAATTTCAACTGTTGACTTCACATTGTGAACACACAAGAGTTCGATCTAATGTACAATCCTTTTACAGTCTCAAACCGCTCATTCACCGCACCCTGAGCACTTCCTGTCGACGCTTCTCTGACGATATCGCGTACGACGAAATTCCAGTTAGCCGCATCCGTAACTTTAGCATCATCGCGCACGTGGACCACGGCAAGAGTACCCTCGCCGACCGGTTGCTCGAGCTAACGGGGACCATTAAGAAAAATGCCACCAACAAGCAGGTGCTGGACAGTCTGCAGGTCGAGAAGGAACGCGGTATTACGGTGAAGGCGCAGACTGCGTCGCTGCTGTACCGGTACGAGGGCAGCGACTATTTGCTGAACTTGATCGATACTCCTGGGCATGTGGACTTTGCGAACGAGGTGTCGCGGTCGTTGGCCGCTTGTGATGGGGTGATTTTGTTGGTTGACGCTAATGAGGGCGTGCAGGCTCAGACGGTGGCGAATTATCATTTGGCGAGGGGTAAGGAGTTGGTGATTGTGCCGGTGTTGAACAAGATTGATTTGAAGAATGCCCGGCCGGACGCGGTGACGCAGGAGTTGTTTACGCTGTTTGGGATTGATCCGGATGGGGTGTTGAGGATTTCGGCTAAGCAGGGCACGGGTTGTGAGCAGGTGTTGGTGGAGATTGTGAAGAGGTTGCCGGCGCCGGATGCCAGGAGGGGCGAGCAGTTTCGGGCGTTGATCTTTGACAGCTGGTTTGATCGGTATCGGGGAGCGTTGAATTTGGTGTATGTGAAGGATGGGGAGGTGCGTGTTGGGCAGGAGATTGTTTCTTGTCACACGGGGAAGGTGTACGAGGTCAAGAGTTTGGCGATGTTGCGACCGGATGAGCAGAAGATTGAGCGGTTAGTGGCGGGACAGGTTGGGTTGTTGGGTTGCAACATGCGGACGAGTAAGGAGTCGAACATTGGTGATACGTTGTACTTGAAGAAGAACAAAAACTGTGAACCACTGCCGGGGTTTAAGCCCCAACAGCCGATGGTGTTTGCCGGGGTTTATCCGGCGGACCAGTCGCAGCATCCCTACCTCAAAGGTGCCATCGAGAAGCTGGTGCTAAACGATTCCGCCGTAACGGTCGTGCCCGACTCCAGTCCGGCACTGGGTCAAGGTTGGCGTTTGGGCTTCCTAGGTCTGCTTCACCTGGACGTGTTCAGCCAACGTCTACAGCAAGAGTATGACGCAGAACCGATCCTGACCGCACCCTCAGTCACGTACAAAATCAAGCTGAAAGGCATCAAATTGATCGCTGCCCACGGAGGCAAAGACACCATCTTCGTCAGCAATCCTGCCCTGTTTCCGGACCCGAACTCGGTCGAAGAGTACTACGAACCGTACGTGCTCGGCACGATCATCGCTCCAACGGAGTGCACCGGCCCGATAATCGGCCTCTGCGTCGAACGACGTGCCGTCCAGAAAACCTCGATCAACATCGACAACGACCGGATCATGACCACCTACCTGATGCCGCTGAACGAGATCGTGCTGGACTTTCACGACCAGCTCAAATCGATCTCCTCTGGCTACGCTAGCTTCGACTACGAGGATCATGGCTACGTCGCCAGTGCGCTCGTCCGCATGGACGTCCTGCTGAACGGAACGCTCGTGGACGAACTCTGCACGGTGGTGCACATCAGCAAGGCTCAGTCACACGCCCGCGAGCTGGTACTCAAGCTGAAGGAGCTGATCCCGCGGCAGATGGTGCAGATCGCCATCCAGGCCACGGTCGGGGGAAAGGTCGTGGCGCGGGAAACGCTGAAGGCGTACCGCAAGGACGTGACGGCAAAGTTGGTGAGTTTCGGGGTGGATTTTGGGGAGTTGACGGAAGATAACTGTTGATTTCTTTCAGTACGGCGGAGATGTTACTCGGAGGATGAAGTTGCTGAAGCAGCAGGCAGAAGGTAAGAAGAAAATGCGAGCGATCGCGAACATCAACGTGCCGCGGGACACCTTTATCAACGTGCTGAAGCGGTGATGAGGTGAGTGGTTGCCAGAATAAACTAGTTGAATACTTCAAGGTGATCGACGTTTGATCCTCGATTGTAAGTTGTGAAAGTTCTTAGATAGCTTCAACTGTTATTATTTGATAAATCGAAACGTCTGACAAGTAACAATACAACCGTTCTTTGGACCATGCCTCAACGATCCAGTGATCGCTGAATCTCTTTATTCTTACAAATTAAACTATATTACAAACTCTTCACATTCACCGCCGACACGTAACTGGGATTACTGACGGCACTGCGCGGCGATACGCCGCCCAGTTCTTCCACAGCGACTGACTCGCCGACCTTGATCTGCTGTTCAAGGGGTACCATCGAGATCACCTCCGGCTCCTGCGCCACCGAAGAACCCTTCATGTTCATGTACGCCTGCGGCACCGGCGGAGGAGCCACCTGCGGCGGTGGTTTCACGTTCATTACGTAGTTGGGCCCACCTTGAACGTTGTTGGCGATCAGGTACGGTTGGTTAAGGTCGTTCAGTTCGGTTGGGTTGCGCAGGTGATCCGGAAGCATGTTGCTGAAGATGGCTTTTAGCTCCCAGAATGTCGGACGGGACGTCGGACGCTCCTTCCAGCACTGTCGCATTATTTCGTAGATGGCGTTGTTGGCGTACGGAGGTTTGTCCATTCGATAACCTAACCGTAGTTTGTCAACTAGATCCTTGCTGATCTCCATGCCCGGGTAGGGGTTGGTAGCCAGTGAGAACAGCTCCCAGAGCAGGATGCCGTACGACCAGACATCAGATTTGGTGCTGAAGTCTGCGTGATCGATACACTCGAGCGCAAGCCACTTGAACGGCAGCGGATCGCTGCCCTTCTTCCGGTAGTGATCGTTCCGGTGGTAGATCGATCGCGCTAGTCCAAAGTCGCAGATTTTGACGACGTTGTTTTCGCCCAGCAGGATGTTTCGCGCGGCAAGATCGCCGTGGATCACGAGTCGGTGCGCGAGGTATTCCATGCCACAGGCGATCTGGGCCGACCAGGAGATGAGGTCCGTGGTCGTTACGGTAGTTGGGTTGGGATCGTCGTCCCGGATCATGGCGCGGTTGATGTGACCCAGCGGTTTGTTGAAGTCACTGCCTGGTTGTGTGATGTAGTTGCTGTTGTTGCAGATGTAGGTGGAATTGGTCGGGTTACTGCTGATCTCCGATCCCGTGTTGTTGTTGGAATCGTTAACATATTGGCTGTTTAAGATCATAAAGAAATTAGAACATACTTTGGCAAATGGCGAGATTAAGATCATACCTGCTGACGGCGGATACATTACTTGGCCAACGATAGTCCAAACTGCCATCGATTTCCGAGAACTGATCTACAAATCTTCTACGATACTTCATCAAGTAGTCCTGTAGATTCCCGTACGGACAGTACTCCACGATCACCATCAGTTCTCCTGCAAAGAAATACTTTTAGTCAACTCCCAAAAACTCTAACCTCACAAACCCTACTTTTGACGACATTCTTCGTAATCGCCCCCAACAAATTCACCACGTTCGGATGCGGTCCCAGGTGGATCATGATCTTCAGCTCCGATATCAGCGCTCGCATCACGACGTTATCCGTCTGCTTGCGAACCATCTTCACCGCCACCGTGCTTTCCTTCTCGTCCGGCACCAGCCCCTGAGCGGTGGCCATCATAACCACTCCAAACGCTCCACATCCCAGCGTCTTGCCCAGTTTGAGCTTCTCCGCGGGAAACTCGTACCGGCTGTCGTACGGGAGCAGATCAGTCTGCTGCCCTAGCGGTAGTCCCGGATTCAGTTGACCCTTGTAACCTTCGGCGAAGCTGACCAGTCCGGCTTTTCGCATGGCCGCGACTTCCTGCTTTTTCTTGCAGTAAAACGACGTGATTAGGACTACGATGAGGATTAGCGCGATCAGCATCGCCAGTCCCGCGTAGATCCACGTCTTTTCTACGATATCCCCGGTGACAGTTAGGGTCCAGCCCTTCTCCGCTTGACCTTCTCGGTTTCGAACCCGGCAACGGTACTGTCCGGAGTCCTCCCTTTTCAGGTATGTGAAGTAGAGAGTGGTTCCGTTGATCACGTGCACTCTGGCGTCGTTCTCGAGAGGTTCGTCGTTCTTTAGCCAGTCGATCGTTGGCTTTGGGATTCCTTTTGAGTAGCATTCCAGCTGACATGCTTCACCGGAACTCTGCGTGATCTCTCCGTGATCACTTTCTCCGAAGATCTTTGGTTTCATTGGTTCAAATATCTCCAGCTGAATCTCCTTGCTTTCTACCACATTGGACTCGAACGTCTTCGTGCGGCATTTCAGTACACCTGCATGCAATTTCAAAGCTTTGTCCAACACAAGCTTCCGCACATGAGCGTAGTTCTCGTACGAATCCTGGAATGTAATCTCCTCGCTCTCCTTCACCAAGCTACCGTTCCAGAGGAACTCGATCTCGTTTGTATGCTTGTACACGGATGCAGCGCATACGATCGCTACGCGATCCCCTGAAACCACCTCGAACTCTGGCGAAATTCTTCGAATAACCACCGGTTCCCAAAAATCACCAATTAAAAGATCGGCCTGGACCATTGACGATCCCTCACTGTTTTCAGCTGCGCACACGACGTATCCCGCGGTAGTTGCGTTGGGGATTACAAACTGCTCGATCGTCACGTAATCCTTGGTGTTTGGAGTTCGCGTTCCCTGCAATACCAATTCTGTAGATCTTTTCTTTAGTATACCAAGCATGCACTTACAAACTGATCGACCTGACTTCGCTGGACCGATTTGGAACAGTTGGTCCACGGCACGTCGTCGCAAGCAAAAAAGGCAAAGTTCATCGTCGGCTTGGGATATCCGATGCAGGTACAGGTAAAGGTTGCTTGCTCCGACGGCTTCACGTAGACCGGATCCATGGTTAGACTTGGTTTTCCTAAAAAAGATGATCGTTAGTTGATCACTCCTTCAATACCACCTTGAAGATTACCAACCTCTTACAAATACCCTAACGCTAAGATTGCGCTTGACAGCGCCGTTGTCGCCGTGCAGAACGTAACTGCCAGCATCTTCGACGGCGGGATTGCTCACCGTCAGCGTTGTCTTGAACTCGCTCTCGCTAAAAGTGTACTTCGATCCGGACCGCAACGGCAAGTCGCTGTCGTCTTTGGTCCAGTAAAATACTGGTTGGGCAAAGGATCGATACTTGATATCGATTCGAAGCGATCGTTTACCAGCGGTTACGTTTATCTTTGGCGGACTCTCGTACCGGATCTCGTTTCCCACGGTAATCTCAACGGAACGATAGTTGGTTTGATTCTCCTCGTCCAGGTTCCGAACTCGGCATTTGTACTTTTCACCGGTTTCGTTCTGCTCAACGGAAGCGATCGTCAGCTCAATTTGACCAATTTTGCGCTGTAGATTGGTTGCATCCAGAGTTTCCGTAACGGGACCAACCGTGATCCTCGAACTGGGTTGAATCCGTGTGTTGTCCTTGCTTTCCCACCACATGTCGAACCGCATGTCCGCGGTCACATTGACCTGGCAGATCAACTTGCCGGTGTCACCAGGTTGAAGGAATAATCCATTGATGGGAAGTATTGTGGGCTTCTTGATGTATTCCGCTGTAGCTGAAATATAAATATAAACAAAATTGGATTAATGACCAAAGGTCACATATACAATTTCTACACTATAATATTTGTTTAGGGTAAAGTATCACGTAGCTCGATGCATCAAATTGCCGCATGCACCGAAAGTGCATAAACTATTTGCGTCATCGACCGGATTGGGAATCCCGCAACAAAAAATATCTTTATTGCAGTATAGCTTCGAATGTATCTTAGGTCAAGACGTGAGGAGCGTTGCTTCTAATTTCTATGCACATTTGCGATTGCAAACATAATGCACTCCCTTATCGTCTTGTTATCTAGCCTTAAGTCGTTATGACGACATAATGAATGCAATTAATTGATGAACTATACTAATGGAGCGGAGATCCATCATCAAACTACTACTGGGCTGGTTGGGTTCTATTTTTGCAAGCCATTTTTTTAGCAGTTCCAGCCCAAAATTTTGCTGTAGCCCTAATCTTCTTACCGGGTGAGCTAAAAATTCGCTAATTTGTATGGATTTTTCTTTGAAAAAAAAAAAAAACTAACATTTTGATAGTTTTGACTGAACAAAGCAAATATTTGTTTGATTTAAGAAAAAGTTTTAGGGTCGAAACATTCTCATCCTCCCCATAAAAAAAATCCAAAAATAAGGACCAGAGAAGTAGGAATTTTTTTTTGACAACAGCATAACTGTAATCATATCAAAATGGTTTTATGATCCAATTTTGAGAATTTGGTAATACATTTGAAATCCACTTATTTTGCCTTCTGGATCTTGACCAGTACTGGAAATCAAATTTTAATGGCATAGGTTTACATAGCAACTTTTAAGAATATATTTTTGAATAAATGATAATTTAATTCTAGTGACAAAAATCAATATTTTTCAAAAGTCGTCGCGAAGCGCAGGTCGGGCACCCCTGCATTTTACTTATTAAAGCGGAAAGGCCTAATGCGTTGCATACACAGAAAACAAACGATGGTAATATTCATCAGGGAATGGTGACAGATTTTGTGTCAAAAAAGTTTAACATTACATCAGGAAATTGTGAATTTTCGTCAGTTTCTGGTGAATTTTCATCAGGTTCACATTTTTACACATTTTTTTTAGCTAAAATTACTTTAAAAGAGGTATTTTTTCTGTGTAATCGCATGAAACTGATCCTATGAACGGAACCATCTTTTCATCATCAGGAAAGGAAGGAGATGTGGACATACCGTCCCTAACGCTCCGATTTATCTAGCAATTCCCCACGAAAACGAAAAAAAAAGTTTTCCGATCAGGCTCATAATTGGACTGGGGGTCCTTTGACCAATTACTTAGACCCGTATTATTTTTGTTTGACCATTAGGGTGACCTACGCCGTGATAGGGTGGTCCGAAATATTGCCATTTGCGTTGATTTTCGCAAAACAATTTTTTTTAACATTCCAACGCCCAAGGCTCCAAAAAAGTTGGAACGGTAACTTCAACTCAATGGTTCTCGGGCATAACTCAACCAATCAAGATGATTCTTCTTTCCAGTGATTTGTTAGGATGTCTAGATGATTCTAGAACTTTGCAGAACTTAATTTGATCAAATCTGTAATTTTTGCTATTAAAAACATCGTTCCAACTTTTTTTTTCGCGTGTAAAAAAAATCGCCAAAAATTCCGCGGAGGCAGTCGTTTAAAAAAAGGTGGAACGATGTTTCCGGTCGCAGAAATTACAGATTTGTTCAAATCAAGTTCTGCAAAATTTTAGGATCATCTAGACATTCTTACAAATCACTGGAAACAAGAATCGTTCCGATTGGTTGAGTAATGCCCGAGAACCAGCGAGTTGAAGTTACCGTTCCACCTTTTTTAGGAGGCTTGGGCGTCCGTGTAAGTTGGGCATGCGTTGGGCGTTCCAGTGTTAATCATAACTCTATTTCATCGCGATTTTAGCTCTCTTTGACGCAAATTAAAGGTTTGGGCCTTTCGAGAAAAATAGTTTGGACCGGTTGTGCAGTGGTAATCGTGGTTGCCTCTCAGCCCAGTTGGACTGGGTTCCATCCTAGACGGTCCGTGCGGCATTTTTCGAGACGAGATTTATCTGATCACGCCTTCCGTCGGACGAGGAAGTAAATGTTGGCCCCGGTCTAACCTAGAGGTTAGGTCGATAGCTCAGTTCAGGTGTAGGAGTCGTCTCTCCTGTCTCGGTGGAGTCGCTGGTAGGCAGTTGGACTCACAATCCAAAGGTCGTTAGTTCGAATCCCGAGGTGGATGGAAGGTGTAAAAAGAGGTTTGCAATTGCCTTAACAATCAAAGCCTTCGGACACCTAGTTTCGAGTAGCAATCTCGCAATCGAGAACGCTGTAGAGTGAACAAATTATTTAGTTTGGAGTTTCAAAAATCTAGCTTTATATTTGAAAAGGTCGAATGAAAACTTAAAATGCGGTTCTGGAGGTCTCGGGATCAAAGAATGAAGATCTGACAAACCTATTAAAAGTTATGAGCACTCAAGTGTTATTTGTACACTTTTTCAATGCCGGATCTCAGATGTTTTGATGATGGGGCATGGGACCCATCGTTGGACGAGTTATTTAAAATGTTAAAGATCTGAAAATTCAATTTAGTGACGTAAAACCCCTTTGATAGGTTTGAGATTTTTCCGCAAAATGAAGGGAACAAAGTAAATACGTCCGAAATGGTATGGAATCATACTGACCGTGGTAGAGAAGTGTTCAGAGTACTTTTACAAGAAGTTTTTATGAAATTTGGAAAAGTTTAAAAAGTTCGTAAGCTATAATTAAGAAAATGATGATGAATAGCATTATTTAAGTTTTCTTAAAGTTCCATGATTTTCTCAATGAACATGACAATTTTCCACTAGGAGAAGGTAAAATAATTTTGTAAATAATAAATATTATGTGTTTTTGAGGCATGTTCAGTAGAACAAATTAAATATAAAATGCAAAATTTAAGGCAAAATTCTGACTTTTTACAATTTTACCTTAAATTTATATGTATTTTGTTAAAAAAAAGCTTATAAATTTAGTTAACTGGGCATAAATATTATTTTTTTTTCTTAAAAATGATATCAGCAGCAGTGGTGGTACATTTGACATAAAAATAAAATTAGAGCACCTTATATCTGATTTTATCAAGAATAACTATGACTATCAAAGTCGCCCCGGAATTCAGAATACAATTACAATCAAAGTACTTATTTTGAGCTGAAACTTTTTAAAACAACGCATTTATATTCGAGGTTTAAATGGGTGCAAAAAAAAATTTGCAATTTTTTTTCACATTTATCTTTTTAGATCAAGTCTTAGACTTCGACAAGATTGTGAAATAATGGAAAACTTTTGTCATTTTTTTGGGCTGCAAACAGGTTTTCGCCGATTAAATTTATGAAAAAGTTCTTTGAAACTTCATCTATTAGTCTAGTTAATGGGTTAATGTTGCCCGATACTGTTCATATTGAACCGAGAGCCTTGAAACAGTGTAAGGCAGATATTAAATCAAATAGGTGACCAACATTTCACGATCACGGATCACGTTATTGTCGCGTTAGAACAAAATGTTAAATACTCCACAAAAAAACTCGATACCTTCAAGACTTTCGTACCGGTAAAACTGCACCACACTTGTTGGCTTGGTAAACGAAACAACATGTTTTAAATAATTCAAAACCTGTTTCTTCTTGCCGTGAAATACAAAGCATAACGGGTCTTTCCAGAGTCACCAAACGTGAATATTAAACGTTAAGATTTCATGTTATTGCACTGGTTATAACTTGGTAGTAACATTATTTATTTTGATTGTTGTAAACTGCACTTTAAGGAGATGGTTTGTTATCTCGATGCATTATCACAATTAAGAGCGAGTTTTTCACCGATGTGAAACAGGTCGTATCGAGGTGCTCCGATTTGGATGAAACTTTCAGGGTTTGTTTGTCTATACATGAGATGAACTCATGCCAAATATGAGCCCTCTACGACAAAGGGAAGTGGGTTAAAACGGGCATTGAAGTTTGAGGTCCAAAACACATGAAAAATCTTAAAATTGCTCGCATTTCCGTAAAACTTCATCAATTTCAACTCTCTTAGATGCATTCGAATGGTCTTTTGAAGCCCTTCAAAATGTGCTATAGACATCCAGGATTGGTTTGACTTTTTCTCATAGCTTTTGCAAATTACTGTTAAAAATGGATTTTTTTAAAACCTTAATAACTTTTGGCAACAGCCTCCAACACCCATACTCCCATAGGTCAAAAGTTAGGGAATTTCATGGACTAGAAGCCTACTGTATTAACTTTTTGGCCAATCGCAGTTTTTCTCAAAGTTTTTCGATTTTTCTAGAACAAACATTTTACAACGTTAGTTTTTGCCCTGTAGGCCTCCATAGCGGCACTTTTTGGTCTCAATTTTGACATATTCGGAATCCTCAGAAAATTTTACATTAGATTGAGGTGTTGGAATTTTGAATTTGATTGGAAAAAATGCCATTTAGAATTAATTAAAATATTTTTTAACAATTTGTTGGATTGGGGGTAAAACAGGATTTCGCCTACTTGATACAGCATTTGACGTATTGATCATAGGGTAAATAAGATCTATTTCTTTTTTCAAAAATGTTTTATTTAATTATTTTTTAAATCAAAATTACAACTCCAATACTTCTAACTTACGTGAAATTGTCCGAGGATTCCGAATATGACAAAATTGAGACCAAAAAATACCGTCTTCTTGGCCTACAGGGCAAAAACTAACGTTGTAAAATGTTTGTTCTAGAAAAATCGAATAACTATGAGAAAAACTGCGATTGGCCAAAAAGTTAATACCGTAGGCTTATAGTCCATGAAATTCCCTAGCTTTTGACGTATGGGAGTATGGGTGTTGGAGGCTGTTGCCAAAAGTTATTAAGGTTTTAAAAAAATCCATTTTTAACAGTAATTTGCAAAAGCTATGAGAAAAAGTCAAACCAATCCTGGATGTCTATAGCACATTTTGAAGGGCTTCAAAAGACCATTCGAATGCATCTAAGAGAGTTGAAATTGATGAAGTTTTACGGAAATGCGAGCAATTTTAAGATTTTTCATGTGTTTTGGACCTCAAACTTCAATGCCCGTTTTAACCCACTTCCCTTTGTCGTAGAGGGCTCATATTTGACATGAGTTCATCTCATGTATAGACAAACAAACCCTGAAAGTTTCATCCAAATCGGAGCACCTCAATACGACCTCTAGAACAAACCGAGCAGAATCTACAAATACTGCCTCTTAAGTGGAAAATGTATTTCCTTTTTCCACGATCTGTTCGTTGAGAATGTTCTGTCAAATCTGCTTGATTTTTAAATCTTGTTTTCGTATGAATTTTCAGGGTGACCTATTTTTAAGCATTTCAAGTATTTTTGAACTTCTATAAATATCTTACCGTCGCCACAACATGATGCTGCCATGTGTATCGCCACCATCCAGCTGATTAAAGATGGGCGTCTCATGGCCGAATTTCGTTGATCTTTTTTGGTTTGTTTTCAAAATTGTAATCAAAACGCTTATTTACAAACCGCGTACGTTCGACTGACAACACATACTTTTACAGGCCGAGCAAACACTTTAGCATGATAATTTTAGCACCATCTTGTTGCTTTTGTAGTTGTTGTTTTAATTACGTAGTTGTATTTTTTTCGTGATTTCATCTTCTTGGCACAGAATTAGTATTCAACTGTCGTCGGACATTTTTGCTTCAAAATTCCGTCACAAATTGCATCTCTTATCCAGCCAGGCGATCACCACAAATATCTGGCCAATCCATTTCCGATTGCAATGATGTCACTCTTTAAACGTTGAGTTTTCCCCTGTGATATTGGAGTTTGTTAAGGGGAGGACCGCGCCGTCCGGGCTTGACTTGGTGTCGCGAAATCTACTTAGCTACTGACGGCTGACTGTGTATTTATTAGTTGCGGCGTGGCGTGCATCTCTCCTCCTCCTTCTTCGACGCCTATCGCGTTTTGCATTCGCGCGATTTCGCGCGCACTCCCCGCGGAGAGTAGCTTGCCAATTGTCGGACGCGTTATCTCTGTTGTTGACTTGTTGGGAGATGAAAGTGGGTTTTGTTTGCGAATTGTGCACGAATAAATATATTTATTTGTTGATTAGTTTTGTATAAAACGAGAGTGTCACTGTAGAAAAATAAAGAAATTCAAAAACTCAATTTTGATGAAAAATTTGTCAGTAAAATATAGTTTTTTTCAAAATAAAACTAAAATTAACGTCTTTAAAAAAATATTTTAAAACTGTTTTCAACACTTTGCCCCATATCCCAACCACATGCAGCACTACAAAATAAAAAAAAAACACCCCCGCAAGTAAAATTTTGCCACTGTCGAGGGACTTTTGACACTTTTGTAATGTGTCACCACCTCCTCCCCCCCAGGTGAAAAACTAAAACACTGCAGTGTGTGCGCAGTTATGAGTGTTGTGTTTGGTGCTCTTTGCGGGAAAGAAGGATTTGCCTTCCAGTTGGGACTTTTGACCAATCAACAATTTTTTTCCCGCCACTTCTAATGTACTCTGGGTCATTAGAGAAGAAAGGGTACGGCGGTTGTTGTTTCTGGAGAATGTCCAACACCCTCGCGCTGATAGCCGTTTGGCATGGAAATGTCCTTATTACACAAGATATACCGTCAGGTGGGAGGACTTTTACAGTCTTTGACCGAACTTGGATGGAGTTTGTCTACAATAAAAGTTTTGTTTTAATTTAAATTCTGGTTTAATTGCTAATATGATTTTGAATTATTTGGGCATTCAAAGTCCAACTTTGTACGGCTATTCTTGGCTGACCTTTTTATCGCATCAACATCGCGTTGCATTTCCGCTTGATAGCCGAACCACGGGAAGTTATTGCTTCACTCAATTTGCAATTACTGTAGGGCGACAGAACCTATTTGCTTGCGAACTATCCATTTGTTTTAGATTATAATAGCTTTATTACTATTTTTTAAATATTACAAAATTGAAATTCAATTAAAATTCCAAACCAAAGGACAAAAACAAACAATTCCAAATGCAATACTTTCCTCAATTAAAATCATCGGTTTCCGTGGTGTAGTGGTTATCACATCCGCCTAACACGCGGAAGGCCCCCGGTTCGATCCCGGGCGGAAACAAAATTTATTTCTTTTAACTTTTTTTTCAAATCATTTTTTCTAAACTCACAAAACTTGCAGTTTTGCCATTGCACAGTGGTCCAAATCGCAAAATTAAGTGGAAAATGGATTTTCCGAAAAATGGTGAAGTTTTGGAGCTTTAGTGTCTTCAGAAGAGTTGTTGCAAATGGAAAAGGGCAACTTTTGATTTGGTAAAGAGCAATTCCAGCCCAAATCAGGAATTTTTTAGGTACTTTTTTCTCGACCCTTTCCGATTTCAATGAAACTTTGTAGACATGTTATCCTAGGCATATTTAAGCCATTTTTGTGTATATTGAGCCAGTTACACTCGATAATGACATTTGAGAAGGGCGCAAGTGTTTTAAATCTTTTTGTATTTCGTAATTTAAATATTGCTGTATCTCGAAGCCGTTGCATCGTATCAAAAAGTGGTCAAAGACAAACTTGTAGGAAATTTGACGGGCTTTCCGAAAAAAAATACACTTTAACCCTTTCAGGCCTGAATTTTTCTGAGCTGTGTTAATCTACAATTTTGGTACCAGTAGTTAAATTTTTCCATAAGTAAACAGAAACAGGCAAAAAAAAGTTACATTTCATTATTGGACGTTCTGGGTCCTCCAAAGTGTCCTGGAATACAGATCTTGGAGTCTACCGCCGTAACAACACGATTCTACCAAGTTTCCGATTATGGTTCATATTCAGTGATGTTCCTGGAACCCTTTGGCAACACTCTGAGCTATGTGGATCACTTTAGGGATGTTCTGGGTCCTCCAAAGTGTCCTGAAATACAGATCTTGGAGTCTACCGCCGTAACAACACGATTCTACCAAGTTTCCGATTATGGTTCATATTCAGTGATGTTCCTGGGACCTTTTGGCAACACTCTGAGCTTTGTGGATCACTTTTGGGATGTTCTGGGTCCTCCAAAGTGTCCTGGAATAAAGATCTTGGAGTCTACCGCCGTAACAAAACGATTCTACCAAGTTTCCGATTATGGTTCATATTCAGTGATGTTCCTGGGACCTTTTGGCAACACTCTGAGCTTTGTGGATCACTTTTGGGATGTTCTGGGTCCTCCAAAGTGTCCTGGAATAAAGATCTTGGAGTCTACCGCCGTAACAACACGATTCTACCAAGTTTCCGATTATGGTTCATATTCAGTGATGTTCCTGGGACCCTTTGGCGACACTATGAGCTATGTGGATCACTTTTGGGATGTTCTGGGTCCTCCAAAGTGTCCTGAAATACAGATCTTGGAGTCTACCACCGTAACAACACGATTCTACCAAGTTTCCGATTATGGTTCATATTCAGTGATGTTCCTGGGACCTTTTGGCAACACTTTGAGCAATGTGGATCACTTTTGGGATGTTCTGGGTCCTCCAAAGTGTCCTGGAATACAGATCTTGGAGTCTACCGCCGTAACAACACGATTCTACCAAGTTTCCGATTATGGTTCATATTCAGTGATGTTCCTGGGACCTTTTGGCAACACTCTGAGCTTTGTGGATCACTTTTGGGATGTTCTGGGTCCTCCAAAGTGTCCTGGAATACAGATCTTGGAGTCTACCGCCGTAACAACACGATTCTACCAAGTTTCCGATTATGGTTCATATTCAGTGATGTTCCTGGGACCTTTTGGCAACACTCTGAGCTTTGTGGATCACTTTTGGGATGTTCTGGGTCCTCCAAAGTGTCATGGAATAAAGATCTTGGAGTCTACCGCCGTAACAAAACGATTCTACCAAGTTTCCGATTATGTTTCATATTCAGTGATGTTCCTGGGACTTTTTGGCAATACTCTGAGCTATGTGGATCACATTTGGGATGTTCTAGGTCCTCCAAAGTGTCCTGGAAATCCTGGAATACAGATCTTGAAGTCTAGTAATGTTAAAGGGTGCCAGCTCCTGGCGGGTTTCGCTTTGTAAGCGAAAGGATGGCTTGAATCCCATCTGGCGAGGCAAAAGGGGTAGGTGGCGGTAAAGGGAGGATTTTGGCTGCAGCGTGAGTTCAATTTGTTCAAGTCATAAACCTCCTAAAACCCAACACATTCAATCTCTAGAACGATCTGTGGGCGGCTGAGTCTGAGCATTGAAAAACTCTGTAACAATACACGGAGAAGTGCTTCAACTGCAATTTTCTACTCGCTTAGATACTCTCAGGCAAAATTCGAGCTGAATATTGGGCTATATGATCGGTATTGAACTCTATATGGGTCAAAAATATACGAGGTTTCCCCTCAATCTTACAAACATAAAACCTAAGAACGGGCCATATTACAAAAGATACAAAAGTATCAGAGTAGTCAGTGTAAAAAAAATACTAAAGGGTTCCAGGGACATCACTGAATATGAACCATAAGCGGAAACTTGGTAGAATCGTGTTGTTACGGCGGTAGACTCCAAGATCTATATTCCAGGACACTTTGGAGGACCCAGAACATCCCAAAAGTGATTCACATAGCTCAGAGTGTTGCCAGAAGGTCCCAGAGACATCACTGAATATAAACCATAATCGGAAACTTGGTAGAATCGTGTTGTTACGGCGGTAGACTCCAAGATCTGAATTCCAGGACACTTTGGAGGACCCAGAACATCCCAAAAGAGATCCAAAGAGATCGAAGTGTTGCCAAAGGGTCCCAGGGATATCACTGAATATGAACCATAATCGGAAACTTGGTAGAATCGTGTTGTTACGGTGGTAGACTCCAAGATCTGAATTCCAGGACACTTTGGAGGACCCAGAACATCCCAAATGTGATCCACATTGCTCAAAGTGTTGCCAAAAGGTTCCAGGAACATCACTGAATATGAACCATAATCGGAAACTTGGTAGAATCGTGTTGTTACGGCGGTAGACTCCAAGATCTGTATTCCAGGACACTTTGGAGGACCCAGAACATCCCAAAAGAGATCCAAAGAGATCGAAGTGTTGCCAAAGGGTCCCAGGGATATCACTGAATATGAACCATAATCGGAAACTTGGTAGAATCGTGTTGTTACGGTGGTAGACTCCAAGATCTGAATTCCAGGACACTTTGGAGGACCCAGAACATCCCAAATGTGATCCACATTGCTCAAAGTGTTGCCAAAAGGTTCCAGGAACATCACTGAATATGAACCATAATCGGAAACTTGGTAGAATCGTTTTGATACGGCGGTAGACTCCAAGATCTGTATTCCAGGACACTTTGGAGGACCCAGAACATCCCAAAAGAGATCCAAAGAGATCGAAGTGTTGCCAAAGGGTCCCAGGGACATCACTGAATATGAACCATAATCGGAAACTTGGTAGAATCGTGTTGTTACGGCGGTAGACTCCAAGATCTGTATTTCAGGACACTTTGGAGGACCCAGACCATCCCAAATGATATCCAAAGGGATCGAAGTGGTGCCAAATGGTCGCGGGGATGTGACTGGTAATAATTAAACTTCATTTGCTTGGAAAAATCGTTGTAAGCCTGAATTATCTTCAACATTTTCTGAAGTTTCCAAATTTCAGGTTTTCAGGATGTTCTAGGTCGTCAAAAAGGCCATTAACAACCACTCAAACATTTTTTCCTAGGTAGAGAAACTCATAAATTACAATTTTGCTGAACAATGTTATACGTTTTGAGCACTGTGTGATTTTATACAACCGAATTTCGGTATGGGTCATATATGACCCATCAGGCCTGAAAGGGTTAAGAAGAAAACACTCTACCTTTATGAGATTTTTTGATTTTAAGGAAAAAATAGGTTTTTTGATGGTTTTTGGCAATTTCTATATGACAGACTTGATTTTTCAGTCTCAAAATATTTTTACCGGAAAGCTCGTCCAATTTCCCATAAGTTTGTCTTTGACCACATTTCAATTGGATGTATGGGCTTACAGATATAAGCTAATTACATTGCTCATAACTGAAAACATAATATTTTTCAGTGTAGTATAGTAACCTGGATAGTAAATTAGCTTATATCTGTAAGCCCATACATCCAATTGAAATGTGGTCAAAGACAAACTTACGGGAAATTGGATGAGCTTTCCGGTAAAAATATTTTCGAGACTGAAAAATCAAGTCTGTCATGTAGAAATTGCCAAAAACCATCAAAAAACCTATTTTTTCAACATTTTTATTTTTAAAACCACTGTAACTTCACAAGGAATGGACTTAGGACAATGGTCAATATGGAGACTTTTATGTAAAATTGTCTGGAGAATCGATTCCCGTATTCGGTTTTTGAAAATTTTGACGTTAAGAGCACTTTTCAAAAAACAGTTTCAGTAAATGATTTTGTATTTTTTTAGGTGAGTTGCTCCATCCTGCATTTTTCGTGAGTCTTTTTGTAACATCTTAGGCTACACTGAAAGAAAGGCACATAGTAATGTCACATGTTTTGCACATGAATCTGCCCCATTCGACTTTGCATGTGAATGTCATGTGTAAATCACATAGAAAATTTTCAAAGCACCACTCAGTAAATTCGAATGAAAAACACGTTAACTTCATGTGACGAAGCACATAAGTTTGGAAAGCTTTTCTCATAAATTTCCAATGATTTTTTAGTGGAAATCAAATGGTTTTCAAGTGGTTTTTAGGTGTCTTAAACATTTGAAGGCTTTTCTTTAAATAAATTTATTTCACGAATTCATTTAAATATAACTTTTATTATTATTCATTTTTTCACTGATTTGAATCACATTTCACATCTCTGAAACTGAACTTTTACTGTTGAGCTGCGTTGAAGAATGTGGACCATCATAAGCCCGATTAAAAGGTTGCAAGCGGAGCTTCTCGAGATTCACAATGGACATCATGGACGAGCTACGGATCGGCCAGCCTGGATCGAGAAGTACTTGATCGTCTTGGTGCATTTTTGCTCGGCCAACTTGAGCCCTCTTAAAACAACTTGACCGTCGTGTTTCACCGGTCCAGCAGGGCGCCTCGATGACAATGTATGGCCCAAACTTGTGCCACTTGAAGATGACCGCTAGCCGGAATTTTGTTTTCTGAAAACAATATTTAACCTGCATTAATTTAAAAAAATCTAACTATTTCCTTTGTTTTTTTCTTACCACCAGCGCTAAAGCTCAATTTCAAACTAAAATAATTAAAAGAACTCAGGATATTTGGTTCATAAATGAACATTTACACTACAAAAAGCCAATTTTGCTCCACCACCGTTCGTGGCCATCTTACTTATGAAGAAATTTTCGCCAACCACATTCAAAAACCAAAAAATTTCAATCTAACGTGTTTTCCACGTCAAAATCAAAGGAAATGTCAAATGGGGCAAATCTAAGTGAAATTCATTTGAATCTAAAGTGAACATCATGCGAGAAAAGGATGAAAGGTTTTTCACTGACGATCAGCTGATATCGAATGATTTTCACATCAATTTGACAAGACAAATATGTGTGGGTCAAAGGAAAAGCATGTGAATTTATCGTGTTGATTTTTTGAGACACTCACGTGAAATAACACTTGAGATTACTATGTTGGATTCTTTCAGTGTATTTTCACAAAAAAATTGAACGAAAAAAAATCGTGGGCTCACCTTCAAATTTGACTTTTAAAATTAAAAATCAAAAACTCTCATAAAAGCGGAGTGTTTTTTTCTTTCAGTGTATTTTTTTCGGAAAGCTCAAATTTCCTACAGGTTTGTCTTTGACCACTTTTTGATACGATGCAACGGCTTCGAGATACAGCAATATTTAACTAAATACAAAAATATTTAAAACACTTACGCATTTCTCAAATGTCATTATCGAGTGTAACTGGCTCCATATACACAAAAATGGCTTATATATGCCTAGGATAACATGTCTACAAAGTTTCATTGAAATCGGAGAGGGTCGGGTACAACCGATTCCCTATTTGACATGGAATTGCTCTAAAAAATTTGGGTGGTTCACGATTAGGGTGATTTTGAAAATCTAACTTTTCAGGAATATTTTTGGGAATTTTTACGTCTTCTAGAAAGTTTTTGGGCTTGCCAATCCAAACAACTTTGTCCAAGACACCAACATTTTATCTTGCAATCTACGCCTTCTACGACCAAATTTAGAGAAAGCATCTAGAAGACGAAAAAAAATCCAAAAATATTCCTGAAAAGTTAGATTTTCAAAATCACACTAATCGTGAACCAACAAAATTTTTAACCAGATCAAAAGTTGCCCTTTTTTATTTGCAACAACTCTTCTGAAGACACCAAAGCTCCAAAACTTCACAATTTTTCGGAAAATCCATTTTCTACTTATTTTGCGATCTGGACCACTGTGCATTGTTAATCCTCTAGAACCCAAGCCCGCCTCTAAGCGGGCTTCGATCTATACAAATTGCCAAAAATCCACTTTCAATCAATTTTTGATCTTTAAAAAGCATTGAAATGAAGAACTTTTAAAATTAAAGAAAATTGAACGTTCGGAGGTTTTACTTGTTATATCCAACTTTGCCAATGTTTAAAAAAAAAATCATTTTTTTCTGGTGTCAACTTTGGTTGTTTTTCTTATGATTCAGATACGTATTTCGTCTACTACTTGCAGACTTCATGTCATTTTTTAACGGATAAGTAACGAAGAATTGCAGAGTTTTCAAATTTACATAAAAGTCCATCCAATTTTACATAAAATTCATCCAATTTTACACTCAAGTCCTTTTGATACCAAACCAGGCTGCACATTATTGGAAATCATGCCCTTTTTCGAATGTTCAAAAATAAACGGGGTCGTACCGCCCCTCCGTCACGGGATATCTAAAAAGTGGACCTCGGATTCGTGATCAGGGATCAAAATTATTGCTAAGGACAAAGTTTCACGCAAATCGAAGAGGAGGAAAAAAATCTACCTGAATGTATTACCCGATAAAAAAGGATGTGTGATATTGATATATAAACATAGAACTCATGTCTCTATTTAGCTTAAATTACATTTAAATAATTTATGTACACAATTACATTCAAATGAGTAAGGTATCGCGTTACATCTAAAACATTCAAGGCATCCTTGTTCACAAAAAAAGCTTCTCCGTGAATAAAAGCTCTCGTTCTCGTATTAAAATTCTCTCAATCATTCACTATCTAGTTGTAAATAAAATCATCTCCAACTACGACATACTCCACTATATTCACTGTGTTGTGTGTAATACCTAGTTTTGAATTAAAAAAAAAAAGAAAGATCCTAAAACGAGCAACGCACAATTGCAAATACACTCACAAAATAGTTCACTTTTCAAGATCACTGTTGTAAAGATTAAAATTTCTCGTTTCTCAGTCGCGGACGTAACATTCTCGTTCTCGTTCCCTAAAGACAACTCTCGAGGATTGTCGACAGCAGATGTCGCTTTATTTTTGTGTGTGTGCTAACAAGTAAGTAAGCGTGTGTGTTTGAGAGGAAGTGTGGAAGTGTGTGTTCACTTTGATCGCTTCTCGTTGACCGTGTTGACGACCACGTAGCCGGGATTGCTGAACGCATCGTTGTTGTCCGCCGTCGTTGCGTCCCGTATCCGCTTGAGGTTCGCGTACTCGTGGTCGGGCTGGGTGATCTTGGTCGTGCGTACCGTCGGCACCGGGCTGGTCGCTTCCGTTTCCGAGTCCGAGTTGAACGAGGTGCCGTTGTTGCGCAGCATCGGGATCTCCTCGGGGATGCCCTTCTTCTTGTGCCGCTTGCTGCCCTGCTGGGGACTGCTGTCCAGGTTGTTCTTGAGCGTGGGCGACGGCTGGCTGTTGGCGAACGCCGCAAAGTCGAACTGGCTCTCCTCCGAGTCGGACTTGGCGTTCGTCATCTTCAGGTAGTCGGGATTGTCTGAAACTGTGTTGGAGGGAGGAGCTCAGTTAAGGGGCTTCTTAGGCTTTAAGAACTTTAAGTACGTACTCGGTGGCAGCGGTAGAATGATACCGTTGACGTAGGTTGGAGGCGCCGCTGGCGCCATCTCTTCCGGTGGTGCCAAACTAACCAAGTAGTCTGGTTCACCTCGCTGTTCCTTCTCGGTGTTCATCGCCAAGTACGGCTCGTTGAGGTCGATGTAATGCTGCAATTAAAATCAAAAGTTAGCAATATCCCAACCAAACTACCATTCCCAACTCACATTTCGCAACTCCTCCGGCAGCATCGCGTTGAACCGGCTCTTCAGATCTTTGAACGAGGGTCGCGTATCGGGCTTCACGTTCCAGCAGTTCAGCATGATGTCGTACACGTCCTGGTTAGCGTACTGCGGCTTATCCATCCGATAGCCATCCCTCAGCTTGTTGTACAACTCCTGGTTGGCCTCCATTCCCGGGTACGGGATCTTCGCCAGCGAGAAGAACTCCCACAGCACGATTCCGTACGCCCAAACGTCCGAATAAGTTCCGAACACGTTATCGCTGATGCACTCCAACGCCAACCACTTGAACGGCAGTGGCGCTTCGCCCTTCTTTTTGTAGTTGTCGCTCTTGTACATGGACCGCGCCAGGCCAAAGTCACAGATTTTGACCACGTTGTCATCGCACAGCAAGATGTTCCGCGCGGCCAGATCACCGTGCAGGACCTTCCGCGAGGCCAGATACTCCATACCGCAGGCGACTTGTGCCGCCCAGCAGACGAGATCGGTTGTGGTGACCGAGCGGGCCGGACCCTTGTAGTCCATGCCGTAGTTGGAGCGCCACAGCGGTTCGTTCGAGCTCACCGTGTTGGCCGTGTTGAGCTCCTCACCTGCGAGGATAACCGAGAAAAAATATTTTTTTTATAGAATTTTTACTTTTCCCAACTAAAATCATCGGTTTCCGTGGTGTAGTGGTTATCACATCCGCCTAACACGCGGAAGGCCCCCGGTTCGATCCCGGGCGGAAACAATTCTTTTTTAATGGTTGTTGATTTAAAAAAAAAAATCCGCAACTAAAAAAAAACTCCCATCCGTGACAATGCTTCGCGGAAACATTGCCGTGACCAGGATTCGAACCTGGGTTACTACGGCCACAACGTAGGGTCCTAACCACTAGACGATCACGGCTGCATGGGAGATACAATTTATTCCAATTTAGTTGTGGTTCATATCTCGTTCGCTGCAAGAAGCATTGAATCGATCGCTGTTTCTTGCAGCAATTATTTTATTTTTGGACCTCGTGCACGGTTCGGTTACTTTCCAATCGATTGATCGCTGCGAACTCGAGTAAGCCCCACCTCACCAAACAAGCTGTGGGCTCTGTGGTGTAGTAGCAAATGTAGATATTTAACCCTCTAACGCTCCTGATGTCATTACTCTTAGCTTTAAGTAAAATGTAATTATAAAAGCCGAATTGGTCCTAACCAGGTCCCAGTAGAGCAATTTTCTGAGATTTCGGTCATAAGATTTTTTTTTTGTATTAATAATCCGAAACTTTTTTGGTGCCTTTGGTATGCCCAAAGAAGCCATTTTGCATCATTAGTTTCTCCATATTATTTTCCTTACAAATTTGGCAGCTGTCCATACAAAAATGATGTTTAAAAATTCAAAAACCTGTATCATTTGAAGGAATTTTTTGATTGATTTGGTGTCTTCGGCAATGTTGTAGGTATGGATAAGGACTACACTTAAAAAAATGATACACGGTAAAAATGTGTTTTGGTGATTTTTGATTTCACTTTTTGTCCCAAAAACTTGATTTGCAAAAAAAGACCATTTTTATTTTTTTTTTGTTTTTATATGTTTTAGGAGATATTAAATGCCAAATTTAAAGATATTTCCAGAATGTGCAAAAAATCTTTGACCGAATTATGATTTTTAACAATCTATACTGATTTTTTTTAAATCGAAATATCCGTAGCAAAAAAATTTCAACTGCATTTTTCTATGTAAAATCAAATTTGCAATCAAAAAGTACTTTAGTGAAATTTTGATAAAGTGCGTTTTCATGTTTAAGGCTTTCTAGTCAGAAATTTACCAACACATACAAAGAATGTTTACATGACAGCTGGACGTTTGTTTGCATCAGGTTTCCTATCTCTTTCTAGCAAAAGTTTTTTGTCAGGCGATTTCTAGTTGTTTTTTTTTTACTGACCGCTCGATATGTCAGCCAACATACTTTGCAGGGCTGTGACAACTCGAGCTCGATCATTGTTTTCATCAGGACACTGTGACGAGAAATTCGTAATTTTTGGGTTAAATTTTATATTTTTTTCACTGGGCCTAGAAAGCCTTATAGCCATTTTAAGGTAACTTTTTTGAATATAGTCGTAGTTATTCAATTTTTTAAAATTAGTGCTCATGTTTGCTCACTAGAAAAAATATATTTTCGAAAAGTTCAGAAAATTCTCTATATTTTGCTTTTTAGAACTTTGTTGATACTTAGTTGCTGAGATATTGTCATGCAAAGGTTTAAAAACAGGAAAATTGATGTTTTCTTAGTCTCACCCAAACAACTCACCATTTTCTGATGTCGATATCTCAGCAACTTATGGTCCGATTTTCAATGTTAAAATATGAAACATTCCTGAATTTTCCGATCTTTGCGAAATCAATATTTTCATTTTTTGATATCAAGACTAACATTCCAAAAGGGCGTAATATTGAATGTTTAAAAAAATAAGACCGATTTCGTAGAGAATGGCTTTATAGCAATAATAAAAGCGGCCAGGCCTACTGCGTTGCATTAAACACAGAGCCAGCATCTGTGAAGAGCTCATTTCACAGAATCAACAGAGGAGGGAGGATGCGTGGACCGTACCGTACCTAATACTCCGAATCAGTTATGTGTGGAATGTTAGAGGAAATCGGCAAATGATTATATTCTTAGGAAAAAAAATCGAACCAATAGTTTCTGAGATCATCAGTTGAAAATGAGGGCTAGGGAATACCATAAACCATAAATTTTGAGTAATAAAAATGAAATCAAAATTTGGTGTTTTTTGTATTCATTTTTCTGAAAAGTATTCATTATTACCTACAACTTTGACGAAGACGCCAAATCCATCAAAATTGAATGGAGTTTTATGGAAGCATGGAAAAACTAATTACGGAAAATTGATTTTTAACGTAGGAAATGCAAGAACAATGATTTATCTGAATCAAAAAGTACAAAATTAAAAATTTCCAAAAAATATGGTAAAGAATTACTTTGCTAAAATAAACTTTTCAGCCTAATGTCTTGATTGGAGAAGTGTTCTCAAACAGAAATGCTTTTCTTCTTAATGAACCTTACGTCAGGTAGGCAAATCAATAAACATTATTGGTTTTGTATGACAATTGTTTTAAGGTTTGGAAACATAAACATTGTGGCAGTAGTTTTAGCTATGTTGATGATAAAATTAAGTTTTTATGAAGAATTGTTAAAATTCGCTATTTAAAATTAATGATTCAAACGCAAAATGATTTAGCAAGCAAGAAGTTATTGGTTCGGCAAAAAGACTGATTTTCAGAAACAAATCACAGTAGCACATCGAATTAAAAAAAAAATCCAAATAAATACTAAACATTACAAAACTCGACAGTTTGGAAATTGATGTCAGTAAACGCTTCAGTTTCATTCGCTCCAATCGACAGAATTGCATTTTAGTTAATTCCCTGCCAATAAATAAAATTGTAAATACAAACGTTTTTTTTTTTTTAAATGTAGTTGTATTCTGTGTAAAAAGTGACAGTTCGTCACTTTTTAGTTTGACTTTTTCAAACCATCGGAATACAAACTAAAAGTGTCAAACTAAAAAGTGATCACTTCTGATATTATTTCAGGGGGGCGACACAACAGTATCACAAAGTACAAAAATTTCTGACATAAAATGGAAAGAAACTGATTATTTTTTTCATGTTTAAAGTTTAAAAGGTAGTGTATGTTTTTGAGGTGATTTTTTCTCAATTTATGTGTAAAATAAACAACTAAAGTTGTGATCTTTTTGTACTTATATCACATGAAACATTTAACTGAAGTACTGTGTATTTTGACTTTGACTACAGTTAATCAGAATTTACGCTATAAAAAAATACAAATAAAAAAAATATTTTTGTTTTTACTTTGCGCAGTTTGCGCGTGATATTAATCTGAATCCTCAAGATGGCTGCCTTTAGCATCCCCCTGTATTATTTAGCTGTATTTTAAATTGCCAAACTAGAAAAATATTGTTATGGGCCAATTATTCCAATCACTGTAAGTTAGGGTGGTCCAAATCCCCTGAAATCAAAGATTGACCCATCAATAGGCACGGCGTGGCTAGAGCAAAATATTATAAACGAGATACCGGAGATTTATACAAGATAATTGTGTTTTACCGGCCTGAATCAGAATATGTATAAAATCGACGTCGTCGTGCTATCTTGTCGCACCCGCCATTTTGACGTTCCGAGAAAAACGCGTTTTAATGTTTAACCTTGAATATACAAAAACGAGAGCACGCAATGTAAACAATAACAAACACGTTTTGTTTGGCTGACCATTCTGTGCATTGTCCCGAAGTTTGGTTGAAGTTGGTTGCTGGAGTCCCGAGTTATAATTACAAATGTTTACGGTAGTCTAGCTTGTACGTGCGACAAACGCATCCTGACTTTCCTGGCCTGAAATCCCTTTGGCCTTTTGTCGCACTTACATCAATTTTCATGGAGTGACAAGATAGCACGACAAGATTGAAACTACTTTCATATGTACAGTGACAAAAATGCACGGAGTTTTTTCGGTTTTTGTTGAATATCTCAGGATTGAAATCGAATTTTGGGGATCTGTGAAGGTCAAAAGGTGAAGCATTGTGAGCTGCACAAAATGGCGTTCTTAACTCAATTTGGCCCAAAATGCACGTACGACAAGTTAGCACGATGGCGACGAAATGAAATATTCCATCGGTGAAAATTGCGTTTTTCAAATTTTAAGGTTTTTGATTTTTAGTACGGATTTTTGGCTGACCTAGCTTTGTAGGTGAATCGATCTTTGGAATATATTTGTTTAAAAAAAATATTAGAGAAATCTCTTATCATTAAAATCCATTTTGAACTTTGTAAATCCTGTTTGATTGTCAAAAGATTATAAAACAACTATATTTAGCTAAATGTACGAAGAAAAGAAAAATCTTACCAAATCTTACCAATTCTCGAAACTAAAATCTTCATTAAATTAAAAAAAAACTTTCCATAGATAGCAGATTTTTTTTTGCTAGAAAAACAGCCTCCAACCTACCTTCCACCGACGTCATGACGGTCGCCTCCGTGTTGCAGCTGTCCAGCATGCCCATGTTCTGGATTCCCGAGTGCCGCACGTACCCCTTCGAGTTGAGATGCGCCTTCGGGTTGGTATAATCCCCGGAGTTGGTGCTGTTGATATAGTTGTTGATGTACGTGGCCCCAGTCGTCGACGGCGGCCGTTGGCGCGTTTGTTGATGGTTGTTGTTGTTGTTATTATTGTTGTTGTTGTTGTTTTGGTTGGGATTGTTCACGTTGTGCGTAGAAAACGAAAGATTAACATACTTCAAGCCCTGACTACAGTGCGTTCACCACGTGCAAACCCGTCACCAAATACGCAAATTCAGCAAAAACATATCCCGATGGGGGTTAGGAGCAGTCAACACGTCACACACCAGCACCAGGAGGGTTAGCATGACATCACAAGGGAACACAAGACACAGTTCAAACACATGAGTAAGATGGATAGATCCCGAGAGTAAGAGCGGTTGTTAAGATGGTTCGACGGTTTTATGCGTCCCAAAGGAAGGTAGAAAATGGTCATCATGAAAGAAAGAAATTTCGAAAATTAGAAGTTGTTAATATGGTTGATCGTAATCAAGGAAGAAGCCGAAACTTCCTTCGAGAGTACGATCCACAATTCACCAGTTTGGTTAGGAGTTTCGATTAGTAAAGAAACACTTGCAAACTACTATTTTCTGTTGGGTTAGTCAGACCAAAAAATCATACCTGTTGTAGGTGTACCCAGCCTTGGACCAGCGGAGCTGGTTCTGCTCAATGGATGAGTCGATTTCACCCGTTTCCGTGTTCACCTGGTCGATGAAGTACGTCCGGTGTCGCAGCAGGAAGTTCTGTACATTACCGAAGCGACAGTACTCCACGATGACCATGAGTTCTCCTACAAAAATTGAAGGTTAAGTCTTTGTTTAGATTTTGATGCTTGAATCTTACGTTTAGCGATGTTCTTGGTGACCGCTCCCAACAGGTTCACCACGTTCAAATGCTGTCCCAGGTGGACCATGATCTTCAGTTCGGATATCAACGCTCGCATAACTTCGTTATCCGTCTGCTTCTTGACCATCTTGACGGCAACGATCGTTTCATCTTCGTTGACCATGATGCCAGAGGCTGTGGCTTTCATAACCACTCCAAACGCTCCAGCTCCCAGTTGTTTGCCAAGCTTTAGCTTCTCCTTGGGGAACTCGTATTCGCTCTTGTACGGCAGCAGATCTGCTTGCTCGTCTAGCGTTAGTTCCGGGTTCATTTGATCCAGGTTACCTTCTTCAAAGTTTGCCAGTCCAGCTTCCTTCATGGTTCGCACTTCCTTCTTCTTCTTGTAGTAGAACAAGGAGATCAGAATAACGGCTACGATTAGGATAAGCAGCAGCAGTAGAACCAGGTAGATCCAGGTTCGTCGTATCGTCACAGTCTTCACCTTCAGCGTCCACTTCTTTTCCGCCGAGCTCACCTTATTTGAAGCCCGACAGGTGTACTCCCCGGAATCTTCCTCCTTTGCAAACTGGAAGAACAGCGTATTGTCGTTGATGACCTGCACAGGAGTATCGTTGTCGAAGTGCATCAGCTGGCCATCCTTGAGCCATTCCACCTTCGGCTTTGGCGTTCCTTCGGCACTACACAGGAACTGGTTTGCATCTCCCATGCTCAGCTCAACGGTTTCGGAGCCGCTACCCTCAACGATCCACGGTGCAATCGGATTGTAGACTTCCAGCCGAAGTTCTTTGCTTTCCACCTCATTGGAATCCACCAAGTTCGTCTGACACTTGATCTCTCCTTCGTGCATCTTCTGAGCGTCCGCTATGACCAGCTTCTTCCTGTACGCGTATCTTTCGTACCAACTCTCAAACGAGATCCCCTCGCCATTGCTTTCACTCAGCACATTCCCATCCAGGAAGAACTCAATCTGATCGGTATGGTTGTAGACCGTTGCGGCACAAACAATCTCCACCTGGTCACCCAGCGTGACCTCCACACGCGGCTCTATCAGCTCGATCGTGACCGGCTCGTCCAGATCGCTGATCAGTAGATCCGCCTTGGCAAAGGCACGCCCTTCGCTGTTCGTCGCCGAACAGCCCACGTATCCGGGACTGCTCGCCAGGAAGCTGAAGTCCTCGCTGGTGATGATGTCCTTGTGCAGGCCGTTGTCCTGCTGGCGTAGACCCTGGAACGAGATTGGACGAGTTGAGTGGTGCTTCGGGGACAGCTAGAAAGTATGCGAAAGGGACGACCCAGACAGACAGACGAAAGCGCAACCTTTACCGTGCTAAGCCGAGGGGACGATACACGAGACAGTGACGCAGGACTTACCCTCTGAATCAATTCTTCGTCAGGTTCAGCAGAAGCAACCAATCTAGCGGGACTCTTCAAGAGTCGAGTTTATGATAATTTTGAAAAAGGATATAATACGTAAAGATTACGCTTTAAACTGGTGGTGTGAATCCTGGAGACTGGATATCGGAACAAATTTCGTGTCTTGATTTAGTCAATCTCAAGTAGTACTCTGGATTAAAATTATACCTAGGCTGGATCCTACATACTATCAAATATTTGGATTTAAGTCCTATTCCGATCTAAGTATACTTAAATCATACCTGAATCTATGTCGAATCTGAATCTAAATTGTATCGAACTTCAAATAGCATTTTTCCTAGGTTGAAACTGAATCTAAGTCAAACCTGGATCTGGATTGTTCACGGATTCTAGTCAAGGTTGTTAACGATAACATTATCGAGGCTCGATAACAATAACGATAATCTATCTTTATCGTTATTTCGTTAATTCTATCGGCGATAATCACATCCATTGCCGATAATGGACGATAACTCATTTCTAAAATCTTTCTAAAATCGACTTAATTCAACCATACCATGTTAAATTTTAAATGCTTTCATTAAGAATATTTTTTTTTGAAAATCTAGTAAGTTTCAAAGCAAAATATTTACTAAAAACTGTTCACAAAATACCGTTTTTTTAAGTACTCAAATTTTCATAATTTGTAAAATGGGTATGAAACGAAGGGAAATTGTGTATGCTTTTCACTTTATTAGAGTTTTTTTTTTGAAAATATTAAAATTTTCACAAACTATCGTATTTTTTTTAAAATACTCAAATTGCGGTCCGATTGTCCCGCCCATGTGGATTAATCGGACCGCGCACTGGACTCCAATCCAGAGGTCGCCGGTTCGAATCCCGCGGCGGGCGCTCTAAAATTCTTTGTGTTAATATGGGTATTCGGCGCCGTCGCTCCGTGCCATACTTTCATACACTTAGGAGCCCAGGGCGGTGAAGTCCTTGTAGATAAAAAGGAAGACACTAGTGGTTGGTACTAGCAATGGTGGCCGACAGCTATAAAGTCAACTTCGTTTTAATTGTAAAAATGTTTGAAGAATTTTTGTTTGTTTTTTTTCATATTTATAAAGTTTTTTTTTTTGAAAATACTAAAATTTTCACAAAATATCGTATTTTTTCGAAAATACTCAAATTTTCTTAGTTTGCAATATGGGTATCAAAAGAAGCAAAATTTCGTTTGCTTATTTATTTATGAGAGTTTTTTTTTTAAGAAATACTAAAATTTTCACAAATTACCGTGTTTTTTCAAAATACTTCAATTTTAAAAACATGTAATTTGCTTTTCAATACTTTCATAAAAGTACGGTATTTTGTAAATATTTTAGTATTAAAAAAAACTCTTTTAATGTGAAAAAGCAAACCAAATTTTGCTTCGTCCTAAAATTTTTAGTATTTTCCAAAAACTCTGTTAACGTTTCAAAGCAAACATAATTTAGCTTCGTTTGATACCAATATTGCATATTTTGAAAATGTGAGTATTTTCGAAAAAAATACGGTAATTTGTGAAAATTTTAGTGTTTACCAAAAAAAAACTTTAATAAATTGAAAAAGCATTCAAAATGTTAATCGAACGACCCTTATTCCAAATTTTTAAAATTTGTGTATTTCGAAAAATACGGCAATCTGTTAACATTTTAGTATTTTCCAAAATGAAAACTATAATAAAGTGAAAAAAGCGTAACAAATTTGGCTTCGATTGATATTTATATTGCAAATTATGTACATTTGAGTATTTTCGAAAAAAAATACGGTAATTTGTGAAAATTTTAGTGTTTACCAAAAAAAAAACTTTAATAAATTGAAAAAGCATTCAAAATGTTAATTCGTTCGATACCCATATTCCAAATTTATAAAATTTGTGTATTTCGAAAAATACGGCAATCTGTTAACATTTTAGTATTTTCCAAAATGAAAACTATAATAAAGTGAAAAAAGCGTAACAAATTTGGCTTCGATTGATATTTATATCGCAAATTATGTACATTTGAGTATTTTCGAAAAAAATACGGTAATTTGTGAAAATTTTAGTATTTAAAAAAAAACTCTAATAGATGTGAAAAAGCAAACAAACTTTCGCTTCGATTCATACTTATATTGCAAGTTATGATTATGAATTTTTTAGTATTTTCGAAAAAATACGGTAATTTTTGAAAAATTTTGGTATTTTACAAAAAAAAACACTAATAAATGTAAACTGGCCATGTTCGCATAAATGTCCCATATGCAAAAACAGCAAACTGAGTAAAAGGCATTTGAAGTTTGTCCCACACATAAGGCTACGTGTTAAGTTTTCACAAAAAAAACCTGAATTTTCTCCAGATTTCTAGAACAAAGTACTGGATGTTATAGGCTCTTTTGAAAGAGCACACGATTTTGAACCAAACTGCATCAATAACTCAAAAGTGATGAAAATGCATATGGGACATTTATGCGATCATGGGCAGTAAAAAGCATACAAAATTTCGCTTCAATTGATACCCATATTGAAAATCATGAAAATTTGAGTATTTTAGAAAAATACACTATTTTGTGAACAATTTTGAGTACCGTAAACCGGGGTGACTTTGATAGGATTTTAATTTGTTTTTGGAATATTTTCCAACAGGTAAGGTTTTTATCAAGATTATATTTTTAAAACATGTACTGGGGTAGGCCACACAAAGTCCATGCACTATTTTGGAAAAAAAGTTGTTTCAATAGTGTTTAGAAAAATAGTTACGTTAAAAATTCTTAGTTTAAATTCCGGGGTGACTTTGACAGTAATAATTTTCCTTGTAAATATCATATTTAAGATGTTCAAACTTTATTTGTACGTTAAATGTACCATCACTAAAGTAGCTGATATAGTTTTTAAGAAAAAAAATCTATGTTTATGATTAGTTAACTAAGTTTATAAGCTTTTTAGCAAAATACATATAAATTTTAGGTAAAATTGTTAAAAAGTCGGAATTTTGTCAGAAATTTTGTAAAACTGGTTTTGTTTATGAAATTATCGATTTATATTTCATTTTATACTGAATTCGAAGCAAGAATCACAAGTTTTCACATTTTGTATAAAATTTGTTCTACTGAAAATGCATATAAATCCGGAGATTTTTTGAAATTGAGTTTCAAAAACACATATTATTTATTATTTACAAACTTATTAAACCTTCTCCTAGTGGAAAATTGTCCAAACAATCCGAAAATGCATTCCGTTTTCCGATTCAAAATCATGTTCATTGAGAAAATTATGAAACTTTGGGAAGTTTAAAATAATGACTTCCATCAATATTTTCTTAACTATAGTAAACTAACTTTTTAAACTTTTCAAAATTTTATGAAAAGTTCTTTTTGAGGTGCTATGAACACTTCTCTACCACGGTCAGTATGATTCTAAACCATTCCGTACGTATTTTAATTGTACTGTTCATTTTGTGGAAAAATCGCAAACCTATCAAAGTCACCCCGTTTTACGGTACATATTTGAACTTTGAAACTTACTTGATTTTCAAAAAAATAATATTCTTAGAGAAAGCATTGAAAATTTAACATGATATGATTGAATTAATCGATTTTAGAAACATTTTAAAATTGAAATAACGTCCCGACGAAAAAGATAACCATTAACGTTATAGTCAGACGATAATATTATCGACGATAATTTTATCGATTAACAACCTTGATTCTAGATGTGCCTTGTATTAGGTAATATCTGAATCCTGTATCAAATCCGTCGTAATTCAGTTTCCATTGGATACCCAGATATCAAGAACCACACCACTAGTTCAAATATGCATGCACTAACGGAGAATCTATACACCAACAAAGCGCCAACTTACATATTCCGTGATCGTCTTCGGCAGCAGCGGCTGCGAGCAGTTGACCCAGGGTTCCGCCTGGCACGGGAAGAACGCAAATCGCATCTCGGGCTTGGGATAGCCAACGCAGGTACAGGTAAACTTGACCATCTCATCGGGTCGAGCGTAGACGGGGTCCATAGTGAGGATTGGTTTAGCTGAAAAAGTGGGTTACGGATACGGTTTTATTTGTGTGCTAGTCGGGTTCCAGCTTTACGCGGAACGTTCCTCTCTACACCGGGCAAAGTGAAGCAGTTATCTGGGGGTTAGTAGCGTGTTGGCGCAGCGGCGTTGGCTTTGTGACGGATCTCACCTTTGATGTACACCCGCATGTCGTACGTCGCTTGAGATCCTTCGTTGTGCGCGTGTAGAGTGTACGTTCCAGCGTCGTCGATCGCCGGTCGGTTGATGATCAACGTGACGTCCTTGGTGCTGACGTTCACTTCGTACTTTTCACCGTGAATCAGTGGCTTATCGTCGTTGTCCTTGGTCCAGTAGAAGACCGGCGTTGGATAGGCCGAGTACTTGATCCTGATCCTCACGTCCCGTTTGTTGATCGAAACGTTGATGAAGCTCAAGTTGTTGTCCTCGGTTAGCCTGATGAAGTCTTCTCCGTGATCGATGACGTACACTTTGACGGCTCGATTGTTCTCGTGGTTGTTGTGGTCCCTAACCTGACACCAGTAATACCCTGCATCCTCGACCGTAACCCGTTTAACGGTCAGCTCGATCCGACCGAGCTTGTTGTGCGCCAAATCCGGATGCTGCTCCGCCGAAACCGAACTCACGGTGAACCTCGAATCCTGCAATAGAAATCCCGTTGACATTCGATACCAAAGTCGCCCGAAACCAATCTCGCCCTTACTGTTTCAATCCGCTTCTTATCCGACTTTTGCCACCACATGTTGAACTGAACGTCGTGGGCCACGTTGACCGTGCAGTTGAGCTTCAGCGTGCCACCCTTTTTCACAAACGCATCGTCCTGGGGTTCGATCTGGGGCTTTCGGATGTACTCCGTGATGGCTGTTTTCGGCAGCAGACGGGCGTTAATTGGGTCGAGTGGGTGGGGGAAATTGATAAAGTTAGATTCGGCTCGAGACACTCTTCAGTAGTATAAAAATCAGCAAATTAAACCAAACTGGGCGGGGGCGCGGGGTGAGAATGAGCCAGCTACAACCGATAATAAAATACACAGAGTGGTTGAGAAGCCAAACGGAGTTGTTAGGACTTGGACAGGACAGACACAGGTTAGACATGCTTGATTACCAGGTGGTGGTAATTGGCGCGCGCTAAATACAGGCGGTTAGTGTGGTTCGAGCGTGTAAAGAAGTTAGTGAGTAGTGGGTGGGTGGATAGTGATTAGTGTGCATCATACGGTGACCTCGATAGTCTGAACGTTACTATTATTCAATTTTGATACTCTTTGCTATTCTAATGGGTTTTGCTACTCGGATTATCGAAGCTACGTCTGATAATGGAATTGCTTTATAAAAATGTTTCAATGAATTTATGAATAATGTTTTATATAATATGTAAATAATATTATTTTTTGGAACTGCTTCTTTTATTTTTAAATTACGCGAAGAGAATGTTCAAGGCAAACAGTTGATTGGTTATTATTTTAACTTGACTGAAATATTAGCTGAGATAGCTAAAAAAATGGTAACATAACTGAAATGTTAGCAACTTTTTAGTTAAATTGATCTTTTTTAGCTAATTTAGAATGCAAATATAAGTCAACTTAGCAGATATATATAAAAAAGCAAATCTTTTATTTTCTAACGCCAATTTAGATCCTTTCTTGAGCAATCTTGATTTTTTCTCTAAAAGTATTAGATCTGTATCTGATTTTGTTTTCTAAAGTTTATATTCTAGAAGTAAATGTAAATGTTGAATTTCTAACATTTTAACAAAATTTTATTGTTTTGATAATGTTTACTATTGATTAACTTTTTGATTAAATTAGATGCTAGAATTTTGAAAATATTTTTTCTTTGGCATGATTTTTTACAAAAGATTTTTTCTCAAAAAATCAATCAAGAATTGTCGTTAAATTGTTTTAAAAAGAATTTACAAATTTCTTTTCTGTGTTTCAGAAATGCATGCTGCTTAAACGTCCAACCAACAATCTTTATAAATGTTAGATTGTATCTCAGCAACAAAATATTCGTATTTGAATGCCCAAATAAATCACCATTTTAAAAAATCTAGGCTTGTACAGAAGTAAGCAAAGTCACTTGTAATAAAGTGGTTCAACTCTCTAAAAGTATCTAATTTTTTTTTTTCTGGTTAGGTATTTGGTATGTCTGCTTTTTCTTGCTGACATTTTGTTGTACAAAATTTATTAATTAATTGTATTAAAGATAATAATTTGGAAAGTAAAAATATTTGGCTATCACAAAAGAAAAATAAGAAAGAAAATGATTTCTAAAATCAACAGTTTGTCTGAAGATAAGGTTCATTCAAATATTACGTTACTTATTTAAGGGTGAAGAGTGTTGACGATTGCTTAAATTTGAATTTGTAATGACAATGTTTTACGAGGGTGAGTGAATGATGCTACGTAATCTTTGAACAAACCCTGATAAAATTACATGAATTCGGATGTTTGTCACTTACACCTTTGCAACAGTTATTCAACAACGACGTTACACATGGATGATTATAGAAACACTCAATTTACCCATTTTTAAACTAAACATTGGAAAAACATTGAACAGATGGTAGTAGCGTAGTAGCGTTAGCAGGTGGTAACTTGCGCCAATTTACGGTCTTCCCGATCTCCACCGTGAAACTAGGAAGAAAGATTGTGATTGTTGTTTTTAGTTGTTAGAATTAGCTGCAAACTAAGATCCCACCGAAACCCACCGAAAGGTGAAAAGGAAATCCAGGGGGAACGATTCCAATGTTGTGAAGAATTTAAAACTAAGTTCAACAACTACTTTCGAGTCGAGTTTGACTAGAGGAAAAGTCCCGGTTTGGTGCGTCAATAGGTGTGTTTTTTGCTGAAAGATCACGCGGGGGCGGGTTAGTTGAAATCCACTTGAAAATGAACAGCCAAGAACAACACGAAGAAAAGTTTGAGGAAATTGTCGGTGATTGTTAGATGGTATTCTAGCGCCACGGAAAAACAACGCTGCCATTATTATTTTTTTTTTGCTGCATTTGTGTTATTTGCTTGTTTAATAGAACTTCTAGTTTGCTAAACTTGCACAAATAGGGTAAAAACCGCATACCTTGGTCGTAATCATCTACGAAAGTGGAGGCGCGCGCGCGTTAGGTTGAATTTGATTCGGATTTTGTAGCGGCAGATGGGGTTGGGAGTAACACACCCGAGGGTGACAGGGGGGAAAATGAGAAATAAGAAATATTAATTATTGAACTTTGTTATGAAGGACAGCGGTAGTTCTGGCCGCGTCAGTGGTTCGGTATTAGTTGACGATCCTGAGTGGAAATGGTGAAAATACAGATTCTTCCCACCACATTCATAAATATTTCATTGAAACATTTTTTTATTTGAAATCATCAGTGAATTGTGAAGTATCCTTAAAAACAAAATGTGCAATGTTCTACGAAAACGAAATTAACTGCGGATGAAGATTGTTTGTTATCAGAAAGGATTAAATAATAAAATTGAAGACACTTAAAAACTCAATTCTAATTTAGAAATATTAAAACTTGTTACTAAAGTTTTTTTTATTTTCCATTTTGTTTTCATGTTGACGTTATTGTGCTATCTTTTTGACGTTCCGCGAAAAACGTGTTTTAATTTTTGACCTTGAATAATCAAAAAGTAGAGCACGCAATGTAAACAATAATAAACCCGTTTTGTTTGGCTAACCATTCTCCCGAAATTTAGTTGAATTTTGTTGCCGGAGTCCCGAGTTATAATAACAAATTTTTACAGTAGTTGGGCATGTATGTGTGTCAAACGCCGGTTGTCGCACTTACAGCCATTTTCAGGGTTTTTTTTTGACTGTTCCAAAGTAATAAATAGCTCAAATAAAAGTGAGCAAGCAACTCTCCATTGTTGATACATCTGAAAATGTTGATTTAATAGCGGAAACGGCAAAAGTGATGAGAATTGGTCGAACGGCTTAGTGTGATTAAAATGGGTTTATCTCCCCTATTATATGAAAAGTGACAACAATTCACGGATTTTATCCAGTTTTATAGATTTAAAAAAAAATGTGACAAGATAGCACAACAACGACGAATTGACAACCCATATTTTCATTCACTTTTCATCCTTGAAAGTTGTTTTTTTGTTATTTTCAAGATTTTTAGGGAATTGAAATAGTAGTTTATGCAACAAGTTGCAAAAAGAGGATTTTTTCAGCACGAGTCGTACATTTATCCAACGAGGTTCACTGAGTTGGATAAATACGACGAGTGGTGAAAAAATCAAGTTTTGCAACGAGTTCCATACAACATTTTTTGCAATTACGAAAAACACTTATTGAGTGGAATTTTAAGTCAAATTTTCGTGTATTTTGTCAATAAATCGTTTAAATCAAAAAAAAATTGAAAAGTGTTACTTTTCGAAACAAGTGCTGAAAAGTTCAACTTTTCAGCACCCATTTAAGTGCTGAAAAGTAGAACTTTTCAGCATTTATTTTGAAAAGTGTTGCTATTTCCGTTCTGTTATTTTGGGTACAGAAAAGTAGGCTATTTCGTCGTTCAGGAATGACAGAAAAAGTAAGTAGTTTCACGACGGAATTGCAAAAAGGCATCTTTTGCGCTTGAGTTTAGGATGATGCAAATCTGGCACTGGAGTCATAAATTTAGAAAAAATATAATCATTTTTTTTGTAAAAATCTTAAATATGGCAGTTTTTTACATTTTTAAATGCAAAAACAAATTTACAATCGAATCGAATTTCTACTTTAAAGTAAATTTTTATATAAACTGGTTTTTGCATTTTGAAAAAAATCTTAGAGGTATTTTTTTGCACCACTGATTTTTTTTTTGAAAAACTGAAACATTTGCGATATTTTTATTGTTTATGCCCTGTTGACCTTGTTAAGTTTCAGTATTATGATTTTTTTTTTCTGAATGTCACCTGTACTTAAAAAACCTTTTTCTAAACGATATCTTGGCAACTGAAGGTTCAATTTTAAATTTCAACAAATTTACCTTATTTTTGAAATTTGTTGTTGTTGACAACACGTTTTCAAAATTTTAAAGTCTAGCCATTTAATAATAAATGTCTAAAATTACTACTGTTTATAAATATTTGTCTTAATTTAAAATATTTGAGAATATTTTTATTGAAAAGAACATGTAATTTCACAAGAGTTTCAGTTTTTGACTTTGGAAATATACAAAAGAGGCGCAAAGATTATCGTTTTCGAATTATTATGTTTTTAAAGGTTCTTTTCCTTCATTAAATATTTTTAAATTGCTAAAATTTAACAATTTATGATAAGGTAGGTATATTCATTTAAATTAAAGTTTTCGTCCCTCGGCTCTGGTCGAGGTCGAAGGAAGAAGGAGCAAAGAAATAAAAAAAACATGAATTTCAAAATTGATGCCTGATTTAAAAAAAAATTCAAGCGAAAAGTATCACACAATGCAGTTATGCTGCCGTAAAAAATTGCAAAATATCAATAAAATCACGATAAATATTTTTTTTTTACTTTGACGTTTTTAATTCTATTGCAATAAAAGCATTTTTCATTTTCTTAAATTTATTAAAAATCCTGAAAATAACAAAAAAAATATAAAAACTAGTTTAAGTAAAAAAAGAGTGAAATAAAAAAGGAGATTATTTGAAGATTCGTTTATTTTATAATCTCTCTCTTTTTAAGTCTCAATGTTCAGCGTCCCTATATTAGTTTAATTCGACTTGTTGGTTTCCTGATTCATTTTAAAATAAAATGTTAAAATATCCCAATCCGCACATTCCCGAGCAGGTGGAAATAACTCAAGAATAACAAGTTTTGATACGATTTAATAACTCATAATAACACGAGAAGATCAAAACCTGTTAAACCAAGATCTCAACATGTTATTGAAATACCCAGATTAGCTGTTATAATAACTCAGATAATAACAGAGAAATCGTAATTAAAATAACTGACATTGTTATTATTTTTTTCTTGCAATAACAAACCAATACCAAAAAAAAAACCAGACAAATGGATAACAAAACATGATCGAAATAACATGAAATGGTATCAGAATTCATTTAAAAATTTCATAAATAAAAAACTTTGTTAAGGGACCATCCACAAACCACGTGGACACTTTTTTGGAAATCTCACCCCCCCTCCTCCTTCCTATCGTGGACAATTTCCAATCAAATAAAATCTTTTTTGTACGGAGCGTGGACAATCGCCGACCCCCTCCCCCCTTATGTGTCCACGTGGTTTGTGGATGGTCCCTTATTAAAATGGTATTCTCCCTGTTATTTCCACCTGCCCGGGTCACAATCAAATCACTTTGGAACATTTTTGGAGTAATATTTTAGGAAAGAGGCCCAAAATTTGATAAAAAGTTGGGATAACCCGAAGTGAAATTTTGTCGAGGACTTCGGATACTCGAGGACGGACTGTATTGTCATTTGAAAGCAAACATTTTGCTGAGTAATTACGCAAAGTTTGAAAAATTACAAAACCAATTTTGTGTTAAAAAGATGAGTTGTTTGTAAACTTTTATTAATGGATCAATGATGCAAAATGATATAAATTTCGTTTTCGTAAGAATTGCTCAAAAGTGCTTAATCAAAAGATAGGATGACCCTGGAAAGGTGCATGCAGTTACCAACAGGTGTGTAGAACGGGGTTGAAATTGGGGCAATCATTCGAAAAGAAGCGGAGTATTCATAAAAATAAGAATGAAACGTTTGCACTAATTACTACGGAAAGTATTTCAAAACAGACACAAACAGGAAGCAAAACGATAGAGTATAGAATAAGTACGGGTGAAAGTGAGATAGATAGTTACAGCTGGTTCTAGACCGAACTTGTGGCGAGGCCGACGGATCGGCCTGCGTTGGAGAAGCACCCAAGGTCCCACCGCGCTGACGAAGAGGAACTCTAGCTGACGAAACGTTAAGCTTTTCGGATCCGACACCAGAACTAGTAGTAGCAAGCTTAGTAGAACTAATGGTAGTGGTAGCGATATCGTTGGCGGAGCTTTTGTCGAGGCGTTCGGATGGTGCCGTGATTAGGGTGGTCGTCGCCGTTGTCAGTTCAAAATCTTCGTCTTGATCTGTGGTGTCGTTGCTGTCACGGATATTGGTCAGTTTGGCAAGAAACCAGCCGTCATCGATTGTGTCGTTGAAGACTTCGACGGACAACGACGACGCGGACCCGTTACGGTCGTCATCCGGAACGGTCGACATGGGCGACGATGATTCGACGCGACAGTTGTCGACAAAGGTGTTGTTAGTACTAGAAGAAGAAGTAGAAGAAGTGGTTCCGTTCGCGGCGAACGGATCAAGCAGCGTGCTCAACTCACAGGCTTCGTTGACGTGCAGCTCAAAGTGGAACTCGTTTTCGGTGTTGTTCAGCGAGCGGCACTTGTACAGGCCGCTCTGCTCCAGACTCTTGACCAGGATGGTGAAGCCGCGCGTGTTGGAGAAGCCTCCGTGGTTGACCGGCATCTGTGTATTCGAAACGGTGGTATAGGGAAGGTTTGGTAAAGCGGTAGGTAACAATTGGTAAACAGTGGCATATTATACAGTTAATTAGAGGTTATGTGATAGACGGCGCGACACGTTCGAAAGGGGGGAATAAAGGGGTAGGGTGTGGAAGGTGTCGTCTGAAGGGCAGAAGTAGAACGGTGAGGGAAACCTGCATGGGACGTTCTTTTTAGGTGTAACTTTGTTGATTTTGTGTACACACATGAGTTGTAGGTATAGAGGTTATCATTAGCTGTACACTGTATTTACAGAACTTTGCCATAGTTATTGACTGCGGGTAGTAGCGTCGCGTGAGGATTCGTTCAACTTTGAACTTTGGAATAAACACATTTTTTATAGGTGAGTCGAGTTTGACCCCTGAATTGAGAAACTGTTTGACACAGTGCGTTTAAAAGGAATTAAACATTATGAAGGATATTTTTGATATAAGTGTCAAGAACGATTGCTATAAGGGTAATTCTCCGCCAACTCACACAGCAGTTGCCCCGACCCCTCTTCGATTTGCGTGAAACTTTGTCCTAAGGGGTAACTTTTGTCCCTGATCACGAATCCGAGGTCCGTTTTTTGATATCTCGTGACGGAGGGGCGGTACGACCCCTTCCATTTTTGAACATGTGAAAAAAGAGGTGTTTTTCAATAATTTGCAGCCTGAAACGGTGATGAGATAGAAATTTGGTGTCAAAGGGACTTTTGTGTAAAATTAGACGCCCGATTTGATGGCGTACTCAGAATTCCGAATAAACGTTTTTTTCATCGAAAAAAACACTAAAAAAGTTTTAAAAATTCTCCCATTTTCCGTTACTTGACTGTAAAAATTTTTGGAACATGTCATTTTATGGGAAATTTAATGTACTTTTCGAATCTACATTGTCCCAGAAGGGTCATTTTTTCATTTAGAACAAAATTTTTCATTTTAAAATTTCGTGTTTTTTCTAACTTTGCAGGGTTATTTTTTAGAGTGTAACAATGTTCTACAAAGTTGTAGAGCAGACAATTACAAAAATTTTGATATACAGACATAAGGGGTTTGCTTATAAACATCACGAGTTATCGCGATTTTACGAAAAAAAGTTTTGAAAAAGTTGGTCGTCATCGATCATGGCCATTCATGGTCACCCGTGACAGACACGGACGACGAAACAAAGAAAAACGCAAAAAGTAACTTTTTCAAAACTTTTTTTCGTAAAATCGCGATAACTCGTGATGTTTTTAAGCAAACCCCTTATGTCTATATATCAAAATTTTTGTAATTGTCTGCTCTACAACTTTGTAGAACATTGTTACACTCTAAAAAATAACCCTGCAAAGTTAGAAAAAACACGAAATTTTAAAATGAAAAATTTTGTTCTAAATGAAAAAATGACCCTTCTGGGACAATGTAGATTCGAAAAGTACATTAAATTTCCCATAAAATGACATGTTCCAAAATTTTTTACAGTCGAGTAACGGAAAATGGGAGAATTTTTAAAACTTTTTTAGTGTTTTTTTCGATGAAAAATACGTTTATTCGGAATTCTTAGTACGCCATCAAATCGGGCGTCTAATTTTACATAAAAGTCCCTTTGACACCAAATTTCCATCTCATCACCGTTTCAGGCTGCAAATTGTTGAAAAACACCTCTTTTTTCGCATGTTCAAAAATGGAAGGGGTCGTACCGCCCCTCCGTCACGAGATATCAAAAAACGGACCTCGGATTCGTGATCAGGGACAAAAGTTACCCCTTAGGACAAAGTTTCACGCAAATCGAAGAGGGGTCGGGGCAACTTTTCCCGATTTCGTGTGAGTTGGTAGAGAATTACCCATAATCTCTAAGAATCGCAGTTGTCCGTAAGGTACGACTGGTGAAATGATGTATCTTATTTGGACCTATGATAAAATGTGAAAGCGAACCGAAATATTCAAATGCGATGTGAATTACGTTTGAAAAACTGTAAGAAAGATTTGTGGATCGTATTTATGTAATACGATCTTCAAGCCTAATATCATGCGGACTAATGTGTTGAATCGACAGGTTCAACGTTTTCTGAGTTTTTCGGGGCAATAAAGGGACATTTTTCAAGTTTCCTGCGAGCTTAGCTTGAATCAAATTGTTTTAAAATGACTGCATTTTTGGCTTGGAATATTGTAATTTTGTTTTTTGTTCAATTAAATCAAATTGTACGAATCTTCATGCAGACACCTGCACTATAAAACGACTATAGTAGTGACACTTGATCTTACCGCTCGTTGAAATCATCTCAGATAGAACCTTTATATCAGTATTTACACTAAAGCTTAGATACAAAAGAACCGGAGGTGATATCAAATTACTGCGCTTACTTCGACTTGTACAGAGTTAGTGGCCAAAGAATGTTTGCGATTTAGGGGGTTCGGGGTTTATCTACTGCGCGTGGATCAACTGCAGCGAGGGGCATTTTCAGCGCTGGAACCGTGAGTTAGCAACTCTCTAGCTCTGGTTAGCGACGAGACGTGTCGGTGGAAAATCTACAAGTGGTTCGCCCGAAATCGGCGGCGCGATTTCGGGAGGTTGGATTTGCTTTGAAAATTTTATTACAGAGGGAGGATCGAGGGGGGATATTCACTGAAGGTTGAGTGAAGGTTCGCGGCACATACTTTTCAGTTCAAGGTAAAATGGCTGACTCTGGGCGTGTTCGCGGCTCGAGCAGTGAAAGGTGAGCCACCTGAGCTCGGCGGTTTCATTGCGCAACAGGAAACCCTTGGTCGGGTAGAACGTTGCATCCCGGCAGGTTTCGTTGTACTAGAGCGAAAGAAGATGGGTGGGAGTGATAGAGATAGAGAGAGATTGTGCGGTGATAGACTTGGAGTTGAAGAAGGTCGGAGGTAGCGTTTGGAGTGCTGAAACGAGAAAGAGTTCGAGGTTGGTTGGGGTTAGCGCCTGAAGTTACCTCGTGTTCGTCCTTGACCAGTTCGACCATCCCATCCTTGGAGGAAGGTTTGCACGGTATGATGACATCGGCGTACTGAACGCCGTGCACGACTGGATTCAGCACCGGTACCATCTGTTGATCCTTGACGAAGATGTAGGTGCTGTCCGCCTTGTACAGCGGAGGCAACTCTGCGAGGTCATCGACGGTATCTTCTGCCGATTCGTACAGACAGTAGTACCGTCCAACGATTTCCGGCGTGGCCTTGAGAATGGTCACTCGACTACCAAAAGGCTTCTCAGCGACGCCAGTTTTGAATTCCTCAATTTGCAGGACTTCAGGTTCAGGTTCGATATCCTGTGAAATTAACGAAACGTTCAACTCAAGCACGTTCAAAGGATTTTCGAAGTCATACCTCATCGGGAGTCCGCTTGATGATCCACTTGACCGGTTCCGTACCCTGGCAGGACAGCTCCATCATGGAGTCCACCTCGAGCTCAAAGTCCGGTTGATTCTGCAGGATTTCCGGTGCCCCGTTCTGGACCATCAGGTCTCGGAGCATGTCGTTCGCTTCGTTTGCTGCAACGAAATAATAAAATCAGAAAGGATATTCAAAGGAAGCGGTATGGGTGGGAGTCGGGTGGGAAAATGATTTATTCTTCATGCTGGTGGTGCTACTCCTATTGGAATGCATTTACTTGCTTTTTGCATGCGTGGGATGTGCACAGCTTGCCAAGCACGAAAGTTTAACTACATCATTGTGCAGAGGTAAAGCATGTCTCCTCCTGCAGTGTTTTCCTGCACAAATGGAGTCATCTGCTTTGGGTTATCGAGTCGAGTGCTAATTAAATTATCGCATTTGAGGATGCTGGTTGTTGAAGCGACTAATCCATTAATTTAAATCGAATGAATTGTTGATTACGTATTGTTCCGATGACATTCCATTCGTTGGAATTATTCAGATGAAACAAATCAACTTAAAAGGCAAAATCAATATACCGCTATATTAATCTCAAGGGATTAATAACTGAAAACTAAATCCATTGGACAGCCTTTAACACAAAAAGTGCTGTTTGAACTTTTTGAAAATGTGCATTGTAATTAAAATCTTAAAAGCTCCAAAAAGCTAGGTGTAGAAAAAGAGACAAATTGTGCAAAGTAAATAAGTGGCATGCAAATAGTGTAAAAATCACTTGGACTAATTCCCGGGTATCCGGAATCGAGATCGAAATCAGGTTGGTTCTGTAAAACTTCCGGCGACCCATTCTGGTCCATCAGGTCGTCGAGCATGTCGTATGCTTCGTTAGCTGTAACCAAATATTGGAATTGGAATTAGGAAGAGTTAATATATAAATATTTTAATTCAGTGAACTATCTCGTTGTCGATATTGAAGGGATCGTCGAGAACGGGAGTTATCAAATTATAGAATGAAAGATCAAAGAAAGCTATTTGAAGGGACTGAAAAATTTATTGACAGCTGGAGCAATATTGATATCGCGAAGATCGACAACCAGAGATTCCACTGTATTCGAAAATCAACTTAAAAAATTGTTGCCAGAAATATCCATTTAACGATGTTCAGAAAAGTAATTATAGAAGTATTTTTTAGCTCATTGCGTCTTGCTAAGTTCTTTAAATTCCACTTAAATATATGTTCGTAACACTTGACAGTGTTGCTAGATCTTTAATATCTATTTCTCATTTGAACGGCGATTTTTTCGGTACTTTCCAACAATTAAATTAAACTGGAAATTTGAGGTGTGCAGAGCAATTTTCTGAAATTTCATTCACTTGTCTTTTTTATTTTTTTATTCTGGTTGAAACTTTTTTGTGTGTAAAAAGAACCCATATAATTTTCCATTTTAATTTGGCATCAGTCCATACAAAAATGGTCTGTCAAAATTGGAAAATCTGTATCTTTTGAAGGAATTTTTAATCGATACCAAGTCTAGGCAAAGTTGTGGGTACACAAAAAACGATGGTAGTAATACATTTGGGAATGGGGACAGATTTTACGTCAAAAATATGTAATTTTACATTAGGAAATGGTAAAATCTTCTTCTTTTTCTCTTAAATTTCACATTTTTACACATTATTTTGGTAAATCACTATTATATTATTATTACTCCAATAAAATTTTCAACTTTCCGAAATTCAAATACAGTAAAAAATTGTGTCATTTTGGAAGGTTGAATATTACCTCTATTATGATGTAATTTTACCTCAATTTAGACTGAAAAAGTGACATTACACCAGAAAAGTGGTAAAATAACTCATTTTCAGAGGCATAATTACACACCCCTTTCCAGATGTAATGATTTTTTTTTATTGTGTACAGTAGGGGAAAACGAAACGAAACTATTGGCACTACGCCCCCCGGGGCATGGCCTTCCTCTAACGTGGGATTTCTGCTCCAGCGCCTCTGACGAGACAGGAGAAACCGTACAGTAGGGGAGTGTGGGGTAATTTGGACACCCTAAGGAAATAGCTCTGCCACGAGCTGTATGGATATTTTAAAGGAATGTGGATGACACCAGAGGATAAAAGAGACCATATTTTACTGAAAAATGTCATTTATTTCGATAAATTTTGATGAAAACCCCATTTTTATCGCAAAAATTAAAAGGTGTCCAAATTACCCCCACATTTTTGTGTGGGGGTAATATGAACACCCCTATGGGGTAATTTGGACATGCCTTGTGGGGTAATTTGGACATGCCTTGTGGGGTAATATGGACATACCTTTTGGGGTAATATGGACACCTTTCATGGGGTAATTTGGACAAATGTTGAAGAATAAGTTTAAAATTTGATTTGTTGAGCATGTTTTTTAACCTTCAACCTGGTTTTGTAATTGCTTTATATTTTTAAGTATTTTTTTGTTCATAATATTTCATCAATGTTATATATAATGATTTTGTGATAGAACTATAATTCAATAGGAAGATAACAAATAGTTCAGTGTAGTCTACACAATTTAATCATTCATTCTATAATGATTTAAACATTGATTCTGGATTAGGCACAAGTTTAGTTTTTAGTGATTAAGGTATCGTTTAGATTTATCTTAATCAATCTTTATTTGGAACTAATTAACCTGAAACCATTCATTTTAATTATACATTCCGTTGTCCTTCAAATTTAAATATTATTGTAAACCAGCATAGAAATCAAAAATGTCAAAGAAATTAATTAAAAACAATCAACATTAGAGTCTAGTTGAACACCAAATGTGCAGTAGTCAGATTTTCATCCATTCAAATATTGAAAAAAAATATCTAAATAAAAAAATAGGGGTTTTGTGAAAGTCTCATTCCTCACATTCCTTTTTGAGTGTTTTGACATTTTAAATCCCTAAATTGACATTTTAAATCCCTCTAAATTTAATTAAATCACTTTGAAAACTCAACCGACCATAAAAGTTACTTTTTTTGCCTGACAGGTAGACTTTCAGGTATGTCCAAATTACCCCACAAGCCATGTCCAAATTACCCCCATAGCATGTTCTATCAAAAATTGCAATTTTTGATGATAAAAATTGATAAAATGCACAATATTTATACGTACATATCTCAGGCATCGTCCAAGCAACCCCCTTAAACAAATATTGTCCACTTTTTTGCTATAAAATCCCTGCAAAACCTTATTTCCCAACCCTCAAATATTAGAACTTAAGGCAGTGCCAACCAGCCTTTGGAAACTTTTACATATTATACCAAAACTACTTAACCTATTCCAACTTTTTTGGTTTGTCCATACTCATAGGCCATTACTAGTACTAGCCTTATCACTTTAATTGCCGTTTTCACTTTATATCCGAAGAAAATGTGATTTTTAAAGGGGTGTCCAAATTACCCCAAACTCCCCTACTTGTTCGGTAACGTAGCCCAGTTATTGAATGCTGCTTGCTAACTGGGCTGAACGAAAAATACCAATGTTTTCTTAATATAATACAAAAATAAAAATTATTAAAAATGTTGTCCATAGCTATTTTTTCAAGTTTCCATGAATTGTGACTTAAAATTTTAAAATAACTTAAATAAAACAATGTATTATATATAACACTTGATTTTTGCATCCATTAACCCCCTCGGACACTTTGATTTGTTTTTTTGTTTTTTGGGATAAAGCTTTTTAAGTAAATTACAGTTATTGAGCGCCCAGGTCAAAAGCAATCCAGTTAAAAAGGCCCAGTTACCGAACAAGGAATGTATTTTTTTTGCTGTGGAATTGATTTTTAAAATCGCTTTTTCACGAGATATTGATTTCCTAAAAAAAACACCATTTAAATCTTTTTATTACTTTTTTATATATGTTTTGGGGCCATAAATGCCATCTTTTCTGAAAATTCTAGAAAGCACAAAACATCTTTGATTTAATAAATCGTCAGCTGTGTGCTATCTTGTGACATAGACCATTTTGGTCGAAAATGAGTTAATGATGACGTTTTGCTATACTTAACAAACACTACAAGATGCTTTAACCCGATTTTGGGAACTCGCTTCCGTTTCCCGGATATCGCAATACACACTTGTGACATAGACCATTTTATCATCAAAATGATTGTGCACACTTGTGACACGTCATAACTACATGTTGTTGGAAAATGTGGAATTTTTTTCTTGTTTTTTATAAATTTAAGTTGAAACATATTTTCTGAAGGCAATGCAATCTTTTGTTTTTGAAAATATACTGATTAAGTCGGTTAAACTATTGATTTAAGCCTATTTTAGTTTGTATGGGAATTCTGTGCACACTTGTGACACGTAGTACAATTTTACTTTCGAAACACACTTGTGACACGTGCTTTTCAGATTTTTGATTACATAATTTACTGTATCTTTTAACTGGTGTAACCAAATTAGTTGAAACTTGGAGCGTTTGTTAAGCGATAGTATACGAACCGATTGCTTCGAAAAGTTTGACTCTACCATTCATAGTTTTGAAAATATTTATCATCAAACTTTAAAAATCGATTTTCTCGAAAAGTACTAAATGGTCGTTGTCACAAGATAGCACACAGCTGACGAAATGTAGATTTTTGAAAAATCTTAATAAAGCAAAATTTTTAACTAAAATTTTTAATGTATAATAAAATTTGTAATGAAAAAAAAAAATACTTTGCTATAAATTGCACCGTTTTCAGGTTTAAGCCATTTTCAGGTAACTTTTTTGAAAAAAAGTCTCGATTTTTTAATTTTGAAAGCTAGTTTCCACGTTTGTCAATTTTCGAAAAAAAAACATTCTCGAAAAGCTGAAAAAGCCTTACATTTTTCTTAAAAAGCGAACAACACTTAATTTAAATTTCACAAAATTTTAATTTTCCGAAATCGCGCCAGATTGATGATGAACAATGACTTCTTTGGGCATACGGAAGGCATCCAAAATGTTTCAGCCCGATAATCACAAAAATAATATCTGAAAAAGGCTTATTTCGTTGAAAATTTCTAACAGAATTATGGTTCCAAACTGCCTTGGTTAACTTCACAGAAGCACTCAGAAAAAATTAAATTCAAAAAAAAGTAATTTAAAATAGTTTTTCTAAGTACTTGTTTTTGAGTTCTAGAGTTTTTTAAAAGGTCCTATAAGCTATCTGTTTTATATGTTTATAGGTCCTTTAAAAAAACTCTGGAGTTTCCGTTTTTATGCAACCGTTTGTTTTTGGATCTCTGTATTAATGTATAAATGTCATTTAATATTTTCTTCGATAATGCCATTTCATGAAAAACGAAGAAAGTTATGCCTAGTTAGTTCACATATTATGCACTTGCGGTCACCGTGATACGTCTCATCATCCGGGGCCGGTAACGTGATCATCAGACCACAAAATTAGTATTCTTGTCATTAGACCGCCCACGTAGACCGTCCTACCACGACGATATCCCTTGCCGGCAGTGCAGTAACAATTTTATATCGCCTCCGCCACATTTTCCACGAAGCCTCGGGCGTTTGCTGAAATCCAAGATTTACTATCATATCCGGCCGCGATAAAGTGGCACGTGGTGGTGATGAAATGCTTTTCAAAAGCCATTTGGATAGGATTACCTGTGCGTGGTTGGGGGATGAAAACCGCGAAGAACTAGGACTGAGTAATCTTAGCCATAGTTGCTCAACGCAAGCCCTGTTAAGCATAGATTTGTGTGGATTCCCACAGAGTGTTTCGTTTGCATCGAGGGTAGTTTTTTAATTAAACTTTGCAGACTTTGATGTTTCAATTTAATGCTCGGAAACACACAGAAAACTAATTTGTTTCGCACTAAAAGTAATGGTAACTGCACACTGCGACAACCATTTCTGCATAATGCAGTTTTCATCACCATAAATTGGGGGCGATCTGCGGTTTTGTGTATAGAAGCCTTTCATAACTCGAGATGCAATTAATATTCTCACACTCGTGTTTGTACGGACGAAAAACCACAATGTTGATGTTGACAGAGAGAGTCACAAGAATCGGATCTGTTGTTGGCGAACTCATGTTCCGTACGCTGTGAAGAGTAGACACGCGTCAACTTGGCTCAGCAGATGTTACGGGGCCCTAACTTGGTTAGGACAATCAGTTTGTTTGTACATTATTAACCAGCCATCAATCAGCATGTTCTGCACTGTATCTTCTGTAGAACACACCCATTAGACAACATAGCTTTTTTGCGATTACACTGTAACTGCATGTCAATGTACGAAATGTACTGAGAAACTGAGAAAAATTTTAAGAAATCCTCATGCTTTCAACTGTTACATTTTGTCTTCTTCAATCATTGAATAGTTTGGAAATAATGTTTAATTTTGCATAAATTCAAAATAATGTCACCAACCAGCTTATGCAAGTGTCTGTTCCGTGTGTCGTTCCCTCGTAAGTTTGTTTTCGTTTGTAAGAAACGACGCGAATCAAGGGAACACACGAAAACGGAAATAGATTAAGTTTGCTAGTGCACACACACACAGCACAAGCATATTGGAAGAGCGATAAGGAAAATGTGATAAAACTATGTGAACCTTTCAGCGAGACATACGAAGAGGTGTTTGTGAGTGTGTGTGTTTGGAAATGTTTACAAGTTTGTACTGTGGGATCTTACTTTCGTTGAGTTATGTTTTCATTCGTATATTGCCTGGCATTATGGTCGCATTGTTTGGAAACTCTAGCGCAGTGGAATGGTTATTTATGGCCGGTTTGCCATGTCCGTTGGATTCTAATGAGAACAGATAACTTTTTGGCAATGCACTTGGATAAATTTTGTTTACACAATTGTTTTTTTTGGCTTTGGACGGGTGAACTTTTATTTGGAAATAAACTCGAGTGCATAATTCTCTCGGCAATCTCGAGCATTATTGTCTCTGTCCGTAAACGGTATCATTATTCTCTGTTCGAGGCCATTATTCCCTTGGACTAGAGGGTGACGATTCTCGAGATTTTCAATTTCCCGGGAATCGAGAGTTGAATTTGGTCATTTCCCGGGAATTTCCGGGACCCGGGAGTTTTTTTTACTATGCCAATAGTGGCAATAATTTAAAAGGAAAAGCAATAAATTTGTTTTTTTTAAATGAAATTACTTACAATGTTTTCATACTTATTCTATGAAACGTTATTTTAAGTATCCTTATTATTTGGAGGAACTATATGTACCTTTTGATTTTTTTTTCTGAATCTGCAAATACAAGATCGTTTCTTGAGCTTTTTGGGAACTAAAAAGTTTAACATGTTTACAAATAATGTATAATTTCCCTGTATCGTTTTTTTGCAATATGATAAATAGCGACTGAAATAACTTTTTTTTTCCTTTTTAATGTCAATTATAAATATTCATTGAAGAAAAATTTACAGTTATCCGGAAAACGCGAATGTTCACAATTGGCGGACATTAACTTTACAAAGATCGCCAGAGTTTTTTTCCCCTAAAATATAATCCTAGAGTTTTGTTTTCGAAAAAGTCCTATAAAAGACAATAGCTTATAGGACCCTTTCAAAAAATCTCTAGAATTTAATATTGTGGTTGACTTGAAACACAAAATTAAAATGAAAATTACATTGATACAGCCAAATTAACTTAGGGATGAGGATTGCTATGCTCGAGAAAAGGCTTTACCCTTTTAGAAATAATAAAATTAAAAAAAAATATTTCAAAGAAATTAGATTTTAATATCTGGGATGTAACTGTTATGTATACTTTAAGGTAAATTTGTGGACCACATTTTTTGGCTACTTTCAGTTATAATTATTGCAATTTAAAATTTACACTTTCTGAATAAGAAGATTAGAGAAGAACTTGAACATCGAACATTTCACATACAATGTTCGAAACAATTTAGAATCCTCCAAATAATTTTCTGATTAGTTTATATAATTTTGCTTCGATATTTATATGTTTAAAATTTCCCGGGAGTCTCGACCGAATTTCCCGGGAATCGAGAGGTTCAAAAATGGTCGATTTCCCGGGATTTTTTTCCCGGGAATTCCCGCTCGTCACCCTCTACCTTGGACAAATGCTGCCGAGTTTTGGGTGCGAAGCGTTAAATTTATGCCCCTTTTTTTGTACATTGTAATTTAATTAAACTATCATTTTTTTAGCTTTAATCTCATGCATAAAAACAGATTGCTACCCTTATTTTTAAACAAAAAGAAACGCACACCCAAGGTATAGGAAGAATAGGAATTATAAGGAACAACTTTTTGAAAGGGCTTTAAACACATATTTAAACAACTTTAAATGCTGGGCTAGATTTTAAAATTTCAAAATATTATTTATTTGATTCAAAAGAGCAGAGCACTGTTTTTAAAAATTGAAAGACAGTGTCTTTAGAAAAAAAAACCTAATTATTATTACAAACCGACCCACTTCAACGAATCATCTCTCTGCGGCTTGGCTGCGCTAGGATTTGATTAGATTAGATGAGATAATTTGATTTTTTTTTCACCTTTTAACGATTTTTTTCAATCACATTTTTCATGTCAATAAAAATCGTGTTTTTTTTTAAATAAATTTTAAGCATAGGCTCGTAACATCAAACACGAACAAAAGCTACGAAGATTAGCAGTGGCGTTTTTAATCGGTTGCTGCACATTATATTTTTTTTTGCTGGATTTACATTTTTTGCACAATTTCACAGACAAAATTTGTTGAAAATTTAATAATGAATTGAGTCATGATGTTTTGCTCAAAAACGCAAAAAAAGTTGGAAAAATAGTGAAAATTTAAAGTTTTTATCTGATAATTTTACAAAAAATATGTATTGCGTCACATCTATCAATAGAACGCAACAATTAGAAATATTTCAACATTTTTTTGTATTTCTGCAAAGTTCTCATGTTGAGCGTTATATAGAATATTTTAACTTCTTGAAATATTAGTATTCACTCCAAAATAATATTTTTTTCGAAAGGATCAAAAAAATTCACAAACAATTCATTTTTGCCTTCCTCACCTCTCGAAAAATGAACTTCTTTATTCGACCTCGTAGATCCACTTCACGTATACCTATCGACTCAGAATCAAATTCTGAACAAATGACTGTGCGTGTGTATGTCTGTAAGTCCGAAAAATATGCACACGATTATCTCCGGACTGGCTGTACCAATTTGGACCGTTTTGGTCTCATTCGATCTGTCTTGGGGTCCCACAAGACCCTAGTTAATCTTATGAAGAATTAAAATGTACTTCAAAAGTTATGCTTATTTTACAGCATTTTAGCTAAACCTTTGAAGATTGTAAAAAAGGTGGTTTTTGTAAGAAAATGCTATACATTTTTAGAAAGGTATTTAAAAGACAACCCTATCAAAAGTTATGAATACTTTAGTGTTTTAGTACACTTTTTTGAGGCCGGATCGCAGATATTTTGATAAAAGTAAGTGTTATTTATTCATGTTGTTTAGGCTGTGTAGTGTATTCACTTTATGAATGTGAGGAAGGCACCAACCACCTAAAGGTGGATTAAGTAACGTAACGCTATTTGGATAAGACTTAAAAAACTTAATTTTGTTGTCTCTTTTTCTTTTGTTCGCTATATTTAATCAACCAGAGATCTATTCTTCAAAGTCTCTTAGGCAATTTTATTGCAAACTTTGCGAAAAAAAAAATGTTCTTGCATGGGATATTCGAAAGTCTGCATCTTGGGAATTTCCTGATCGGTTTGGTGTCTTCGGCAAAGTTGTAGGTTTAAAATTTTGAATTTTTGAAATTTCGATTTTTTAAGTTTTTTAAAAATTTTATGAGTGGTAGTTGAATTCCCATTTTTTTGATGTTCGAAATATTTGATAGTCTCTGTGTTTCTTACAGATTTCAGCCTCAATTTGAGCAAATTGAATTGATTACGTCAAATTGATCATAAATAAGGTTTGTTTTAATGCTCCATTTGAAAAAAATAATACAATTATATGCTTGTTTAGCTTAATTTTGTTTTAACTTTTAATAAAATTTATATAAATTCGAGGTTGAGTGAATACAGCTCAGACTCGATTATCTAAAAACTCGGTTATCCAAAATTTTGATTGCCTCGATGGTTTGTATTTTGCTTTAAACATCAAATTCTAGCTCTGCGACCCCATTTTAGTGAAATATACCTACATAGTTGATTGCCTATTAAATTACAAAATGCATTTTTTTTTACAAATTTTATCACCGCTTTTTTATTTAATAATACTAAATCATTTTAGAGTAGTTTAAAGGTTATAATTTAGTTTGTTGCCACAAAAATCAATTTATTAGGGGAAATTCTCGTATGTTTGGCAGGTTAAGCACTCGCTCCTAACTCCATCCAATTTGCTGATTTTCACTGTTTAAACAACTAATTTTGCAAAACTTTTGGTAGAAACTTGCTTGCTCACTTCTTATTGAGCTATTTATCACTCGATTTTAGTCGAAAACGCTTTTCATGAGTTGTAATTGAATGTCGAAGTGCTGATATGGCAACATTAGAGGCACGCAGGAATTATATGCTGTTCCCCTAGCATGATTTTAGGGAATTTTTTTTAAATATTGTTAATTTCTGTTTCAATTACCCCTAAAACTTGAAACCTAGAAACTAGTTTTACCTAATCTCAGTGTAAAATTGTCCAAAGAATCTGATATTGCATTCCGTTTTCCGATTCCAACTCATTTTAGTTGAGAAAAACATGACACTTTGAGTGTATTTAATTAAATGTTTTCATAATTATTTAAAAATCGCTTCTTGAGGTACTTTGAACACTTCTCTACCAAGCTCAGTATGATTCCATATACTTTTTTTTGTTTGTACTTAATTCGTATTTTTCATTCTGAAAACAAAATATACCTATCATTGTCACCAATTTGACAAAAAAATATTTTTTTTCTATTTTTAATAATCATGAGTCCAATTCTACGAATATTTTTTTTTTCAAAGACTCAGAAAATTGAGGATTTGTCTATTATTTCCTTTGATACAGACCCTCAAATATAAAGAAATGATTAAATTGAAGTATTTTTAATGTCAACCAAACAGCTGTTAACTAATTCAAATACTCATCATGGAATATTGTCAATTGTATACCGAAACATCCATGATCGGATGTTTTCAATGTGGAAACATTCTGGTTATGTTGCTTGCTTGATAGTTTAGATGTTAAAACGATATTTTGTCTACAAGCAGAACCAATGCAAATTGAAATAAAAAGATTCAATCTTCAAGTTCCATTTAGAACCAAAAATCTCTTCACTGTGAGTTCCAAGTTTGACACGCTGTGTCGTCCCAGACTAAACAGTCACAAATCATCCGGGCTTTTTTTTTGTGCGGAGTTAGAACTTCATTCAAAGTTCAATTATCAAGAAGCCATAAATCACCGAAAATCATTTGAAATTCTGCATTCATTCCCCGAGGGTATTGTCTGTTGACCACAAAAGGCAGTCACTATTTCGTGGCGCCAGTTGCAAATTTGATATGCAAAAATGTTTTTTTTGCACTTTTGATTCAACGAACATGATTAGTGAAAATATTTTAAAAATTAACTTACTTGCTCCAAAATGCACCATTTGCACAATTATAAGCAAACATATCACAGCCGGTTGCCACCGCCGGTGGGGCCTCCTCCTTGGGCGGCTTAAATTATGCATTTTTTTTTTCGTTTGCTCGTTCACCACAAACACACAACTGTGCCTGTCAAGTTTAGAAACTTAAGTACTAGTTTGTTGCGCGACAGTGACAAGCCGCACACACTCTCGTCGGTTGGTTGGTTCTTCGTTAGACTTCCATCGACTTTTTGCGCGCAATCGACTTCCGCTCCGGGTTTAAACTTTTCTCCGGCAGCATCGTTTAAGAACTTTTTTGCTTTTCTCACACTGTTTTACTTCGACACTTTTTTTTATTGCTTCCTTAACTCACGATGAACTCCAACAGCGCGGGCTCAAGACAGTAATGGTTTGGTTCAGGAAATTTGCATCAACTTTTTCTGCTGCTGTTGGAACTTTTTGTACGGTTTTCTTTTTTCGCGCGATGATTTTGGACCGCTTGGCAGCAGGCTCTCCCTGAATGTGCTGACACTTTTGATTGACGGTCCAAAGCTTGTCCCAGGGATGATAAGTGACCAAGTCTGGAAGAGGGAAAGGAAAAAAAAAACGGAAAGAAGGAAATTATTTTTTATGGTCACTTTGCGTTGGTCGTAACGAAAGAGCTCGCCTGAAACTGAAATATGTTGCGAGTATAGGGGTAAATGCTGTAAAATTGAAAAACATTATAAAATACAAAAAAAAGATCAACATGAGATAAAAAATAATAACATAGAAAAACAAAACGAACTACACAATTGAGATAAGAGTTGTTACAAATGATAAAACAGCCATTCAGAACTTCACCCCACTCATTCAAAGAGTGGTGGCATATTAACAGGGCAAAGTGTTATTGAGCATTGGTTTTAATGGTTTCTTTGACGCGTTACTTAATGGGCAGAGTCCATATCGAAACATTCCCAATGGCAAGTTGAATCATCTTTCCACCCTTCTTGGTTCGACCAGTAGGAAGTAGAAGCCACAAGTTTTATGACCTTTGGGCGATAGATTTCAATTACCTACGCCGGGCATCGCAACGGCAATCAAACGCAAACTGCTATTTACTCAGCTGCCGATTATGGAGTCATTCGATGGAGAGAAGGAATATTTATTGGTTTACTGGTTGGTCCCACCGAGCACTTATCCTGAATAATTAATCGTTGAGAGGGGAAGTGTGACTGCATCAGTTCAGGCGAACAAATTTGCGACAAATGAGAAAAGTTTTACATTAATTGAATTTTCACAAAAATAAGGCATTATCTCAATCGCGCCGGGAGAACCCCGTTTTGCGTGTCACCATAAATCACCACCAACAGGATAATTTCATTACCTTGACATGTGCTTGTTTCGAGTGTCGTTCCCAGGGCTGTGGTGTTACACGGAGGAAATTCATTTCCCAATTGGGACGGTGAGTTTGATCTCAAAAGAGATGTCTTATCAATATGATTGTTTGACATAATTTATTTACATTCGATAATAACGTGTTTTGAAGCCTAAAAACTTTAATTAAGAACTTTAGGCAAATTAATAAATTAATTTGAGAAAATCAGTAATATAAATATATATTCAAAGAATAGCTTAAAACATCCAGGATCAATTTTGACGTTTAGAATTACGCCAGCACGTTACCGTCGTGCTAACTTGTCGCACGTGCATTTTGGGCCAAATTGAGTTAAGAACGCCTTTTTGTACAGCTCTCAAGGACTCTTCTTTTGACCTTCACAGATCCCCAAAATTCGATTTCAAACCTGAGATATTCAACGAAATCCGAAAAAACTCCGTGCATTTTTGTCACTGTACACAGTAAAAAATAATGTAAATTTGGAAGCTATAATTTTGGAAGGTTGAATATTACCTCTTTTATGATGTAATTTTACCTCAATTTAGACTGAAAAAGTGACATTACACCAGAAAAGTGGTAAAATTACACATTTCCAGAGGTAAAATTACACCTTTTTTCTGACATAAAAGATGTACCCCTTCCCAGATGTAATATTACCATGATTTTTTTTTCTGTGTACATATGAAAGTAGTTTCAATCTTGTCGTGCTATCTGCACTCCCTGAAAATTGATGTAAGTGCGACAACTGGCCAAAGGGATTTCAGGTCAGAACGCGTTTGACGCACGTACAAGTTAGACTACCGTAAACATTTGTTATTATAACTCGGGACTCCAGCAACCAACTTCAACCAAACTTCGGGACAATGCACATAATGGTCAGCCAAACAAAACGTGTTTGTTATTGTTTACATTGCGTGCTCTAGTTTTTGTTTATTCAAGGTCAAACATCAAAACGCGTTTTTCTCGGATCGTCGAAATGGCGGGTGCGACAAGATAGCACGACAGCGTCGAGCAGCTGAAAACAATCTTCTTTACACAGCAAAAAAAATCATGGTAATATTACATCTGGGAAGGGGTACATATTTTGTAATTTTACCTTTGAAAATGGGTAATTTTACCACTTTTTGGGTGTAATGACACTTTTTCAGTCTAAATTGAAGTAAAATTACATCATAAAAGAGGTAAAATTCAACCTTCAGAAATTAAAGCTTCGAAATTTACATTTTTTTTACTGTGTACCTTATATCTAGATTACTTTTTCAAAACAACCAATGCGCCATGGGTTTCCTTTGTACATAGGATCTTTTGTTTAACTGAGCTGCTTTTAAACTGGGCGCTTGATAACTTGGCCGTAACCCATTTAAAAAGCAGACAATCGTCAAAATAACCAAAACCAAGAGAAATGATTTTGGGGTTAATGGATGCAAAAATCAAGCTCAATTTGTTTAAAAAAAATTCAAACTTTCATCAAATTTAAAGTCACAATTAAAAAAAGTTAAAAATTGAGATGTGAACATTTTTAACGAATTAGAGTAACTTTTATTTTGTATTTTATCAAGAAAATATAATGCATCGGTGGTCCCCTCGTAATCTTTCGTTCAGCCCAGTTAGCGAGCAGCATTCGGTAACTGGGCTCCGTTCTCAGCCCAACAAGTACTGTATCTTCAAAAGTTATATTCAAATCTAAATTTCACCTAAATATCCTAAATTTTTTTCGTGTAAAAAACCTGTCAGTTTTTCTAAATTTTATTTTTATTATTATTCAGGTATTGATTAGACACAACAGAAAATGTTATTTTTTCAACAGATGAGGTAAAAAATCTTCCAACCAATTAGTTCCAATAGATTTAAATCAACGAAGCCAAAAAGAAAATAAAAAGCTTTTTATTGCATTTTATACGCGACCAATTTTTTTTTTGTGAGAAGTTAACAAACCACGGTCTAAGGTGGGTTTTTGACTGAAAACAATCTTGATTTCACAAGTACAATAAAAATAAAAATAACGTTTTATTTGAATGCACTTGTGTATTTATTGAAACTCTTAAATTGATTAAAATATATTTTGAAAGGGGAATTTTCAACTTTGTAAAGAAATATGTGATGGATTAGTTTTATCTTACCGTAAAGTGTAACTTATGATGATTAATTGTTGCGAAAGGATTTAGCTACAGTTATCTCTCCGATTCGATGAAAATTTCAATTGGTAAATGTTGGTCTGCCTGAACTGCCCATAATTGAAAATTCGGCTATTATGCCAAATCAAGTATTCCGAGAAAAACGCGTTTTAGTGTTTGTCACAAAATCTCCGTCAATTCAATTTCCCATAAGAGTGGCATATTAGCCGTTTGGTTTTTCGCATCGGCAGCCAAGTCTAAACACTATTTCAGTGAAATTCAAGTTTCAGAAGATGCGTTGGAACATCCTCTACCACCTGGTGCTAATATCTCGTTTTTGCCAAAAGTGGATATTAGCCGTTTTTTCAGAGCTAGTTGTGGCGCTATAACCACGGCAAGTAGTGTCCAGGGCATTTGTGGAAATACAATGTCCCATCCCCAAGGGTCCCGGAGCACCAAAACTTCTTAGCATGGTGCTCCCATCGATTTATTGCTCTAACAAACAGGAACGTGAGCGGGGGATCCCCACGTTTCTTCCTCCCCTGTAGATTCAGAATTGTGTTGTTGTTTGAACATTCGTGCTCAAACTCAACCCACTTCAACGAATCATCTTTGCGGTAAACTTTACGCAGTTGGCCTGGCCGCTTTAACTTTTGTGATGTTTCAAAGCAATTTATTGCATTGGGGCACTGCAATTGTTAATAATGACAAGAGGATGCTAGGCGTTAATCAACCTAAGGCATTTTCCAGGATGCCCTCGAAAGACTGGCTGCGCTAGGGTTAGATTAGATTAGATTAGATTAGAAGTGGATATTAGCCGTTTTTTCAATGGTGGGCAGTGAATCAGATGGTAATCACTCAGATTCAGAATCCAAATGTAATGAGTTCGAATCTCAAGGTGGGAGGTATCTAAGTGCGAAATAAACTTTAATTTCCAGTAAAATTTTGACGAAATTTACTGTTCTTATTCACAATTAAATTTGTTAATTTGTTTCAATGAGATAGATTCTTTAACAAAATATTTGTGTCGTTTAATCGGGATCAAAATACGGATAAATCACATTTGGCATGCTGTGCTAATCAAATTTCTTAAGCTCAAATTTAACGTATTTTTTTGTATTTTATAAGTCTTTTCACTTTTTAGGATGATTTTATTTGCACAAACTAGTCTTACCATCTTTTGCGGTAAAATAAAATAAATGAGAAAATGGCGTATACGTCATTCCGCCATAAAGCGGCAGTACTGCAGGCTTTAAAATGTCTGTTAACGTGCATTTAAAATTTGGATGAATTAACGAAAATGAAAAACTATACATTGACCTACTTTTTGCTTTATTTTATAGGGAAAAAGTCGAAAAAGATTTCAATAGTAAAAACAACAGAAATGACATAATTTTTGTAACAACCATACCATGAAGACGTGTTTTTTATTCTTTTCAAAAACAAAAAAAGAAGATTGCGCAAAATAATCGTTTTTTTTATTATCAATTTTGGAAACGTTTTAGATGACAAAAATGCTATTTTTGGAGCTTAAACACAAGTTGCTTAAAAATCCATTAGACAGTGCTGCCAAGTTTATTTTCGAGAAAATCATGAATTTCGGAAACCATGGAGAAAAAGCCGAAAAAAATGCCTTAATATTAATGTAAAGTCAAATTTGCAATCGGAAAGAACTCTGAAGAAATTTTGATATTGTGTACTGTTTTCAGGTTGAGCAATTCTCTGCGAAATTGGCGAAATTTTTCATACAAAACTCCATACAATGTTGGCAGTTGTTCATTCAAAAATGGTACGTAAATATTCGAAAATCTGTGTCTTTTTAAAGGCATTTTGTGATTGATTTGATGTCTTCGGCAAAGTTTTAAGTATTGATGAGGACTTTTCCGAATAAAATGGTACACGTAAATATCTGATTATCAAATCAACTTTTTTCACAAGAAATCAAATTCGCAAACTCAGTTTTTTTCTATGATATTTAAAGTACAGAAATGCTCAAAATATTAGTAAAAAATAAACGGTTGTCATACCATGCAATACTCTTGATTCTGTAAAATTTCCTCAAGTGTAATCCCGCATGCTGTATCGGCGTCGCTCTAGTAAAACCACAACTATAGTGGGGTAATAAATCCGCACGCGTATATGGGAGAACACATCTCTTCACTCTCCAGATCACCCCCGGAGAAGTGGTGATAAATTGTTTAAATCGCTCCCATCGTTTTAAAACGATTTTCCGTCGCGTCGATGGGCCATCCACTAAATTACGTTATACCTGATTTTATCCGCAAAAATTTTTCAATTAAAATTTGATGGATATTTTTCGGTCGAGATTTGGATTGAATTCTAAATTGAACCGCCGAACCGTCGTCGTTTGGTCAAGAGTCGGGTCGAAGGACGACCCTTCCAGCTGCGTAACGACAACACTTCTTCCAGCTTAATAAATTGGATGAAATCACTCACCGTCGGGGTTTTTCTGCTGGCCACCATCGAACAAGCTTTCAATTACCCCCGGTCAGGACAAACATATGACCTGATGAGCATCAGCGGCCCCCACTTCAAGGGTAAACTGTCAACAGTTGGCTTTCCGGGGCAATGCCTGACGTCTGTTTGTGCCACTCTTTGTGGTATGGATTTTTTTCTTTTCCTTTCATTTGGTTCGAACGAGAAAGTCACACGCTGATAATGTCATTTTTATTAACGGTGCAAAATATATTTCGAATCGTCACGGCAACTTCCGAGGAATTTCGCGACCACGCAGCAAAATAGTTGTCATTCCGAGAAACAAAATGTCATAGATCAACGCGTTGGTTGCGATTTAGGTTTGTTGCCTTGTGTGTCGTTTTGTGGAAGAATAACTTTTTGTTTCAATAAAGATGGCGTTCTAAGTAGCCAAGACTCTAACCATTGAAGTTTTGACAGTTTCTGAGTTTGAATTTCCCAAATCATTTTTTTTTAAACGGCTCGTTCAGGTATTACGTATTAAATACATCATTTTTAAATTGTTAAGATTTATTTAATTTTCATACGTTTTATTTTTTTCCACAAATTGAAACAATTACTTTTGCACCAAGCGAGCATAACATGGACGTTGTAAGGCGAAGTAGCGGGTCGTCAATTTTGCTCTAATTTCGCGCGGCGGGTGCTACCCCGGCCCGGGCTGTGTGTCACTGTGGACAGCAAAATGTGTGGTCATTGGCCACAAATGGATTAGTGTTGTGCCAAGTCACACTCATCAGCAGGTTAGGATTACGGGGAACACGGTTAAAATTAGTTCCCCAAACATAAATTAAATTATCATTGGCTGATAATGTTTATGAAATGCAAATATTTGTTTGACAGTTTACACTGTAATTGAAACCGTAACAACATTAAATTTAATTAAATTTTGAGTGTAAATAAAGTTATCATTCGGTGGCATACGTGGACGAAACATGAGAATTGCACTTCATTCCCTTTTAGTGCGGCCTTTAGTGGCATATACTAACTGTTGTTGAGGATTAAGGGGAGGCACAGCATGGGCCTAGGATTAAAAATCGATAGTCGCAGCATATGGAGGGGCCATTGTACAGAAATGAGAGAAGGAACCGCTCTACCCCAGCAAGGTCATCTTATCCGCCTGATAGGTATGCAATCGTTTACTTGAGGGGAAACACTAGGAAAACTGTTGAAAAATATGATTTAAAGAATTCAATCATTTGCCTTAAAAATGGATACATTTATAAATTTGATTATTTTTTTTAGAAAGAAATTTCAACAACTCAAACCACTCTAAAAGATGTTATTGTTTTAAGAGTGCCCCAAGGAAATTCCCCTCCCTACTTAAGGGAGCGACCTTTGCACTCTTGAAAACTCTCTGCCAACAACATCTTTCGTGGCATTCTTCTGGGTTGCATGCATGGTGCGTTTACGTTAAAGAGCCGGAAAAGTGCAAGACGTCTGGGAGGTGCGAATTTTCCGGCCAGTAATTGAGGGGTTAAAAGTGGCCTCCGGGGAGCAATTTGCAACATTTTATGCTTCGCCGGTCTTGTGATGGGGATTTCTTGGTTTCCAGTGTGAAGTTGTGAGTGGGTGTCGTGCCAAAGTGAAGAGGTTTTATGGGTCCCGGATAAGATCGATTTTATCGTCGGGCTCATGTGTGGGGTTTTTCGGGTTACTTTCGTTGATGGAATTTTAAACGGGTTGAAACAATAGAGTCGGAAATATTTATAAATATTGAAATGGTATAAATTTCTAAGAAAGATGGTATAAAACAAGCTTCCCATGCGCCAGTGCCAACGCACACCGCGGGTTTGGTTTTCTAGCTTCGGTACGTGCCTGAACCCATTTGTGTATTGGTATCTTGGTACATCGTACCAGCGCACCACGACACTCTCGGCTCGCCTCATCGGTTTTGTGTCTGGCACTCACCCATGGCATGAACCCAGCGTGCCGTGGTACGCGCCGTGGTATTGAACCCGTTTTGTACCGCCAGCGCGTACCACGGCACGTACCTCGGCTCGTAACGAGTGAAGCACCTTGGCTCATATACCGGGTTCATGCCATGGGTGAGTGCCAGACACAAAACCGACGCGGCGAACCGAGAGTGTCGTGGTGCGCTGGTACGATGAACCAAAATACCCTCGGTTCGTGTGAGTCGGGTACGGGTGTAAACCGAACAAAGCAGGCGCAAAGCAAACCCGAGGTACAAGTGAACCGCGTGTACCGCACGGTGCAGGGAAGCTATAAAATGAGTATAGTTAAAAATGGAACAATGGTGAAGTTATTGGGTCATTCTTTTTCTTCGATTTAGGTTAAATTTGCTAAACTTTTTGATAGACAAATTATTTTAAAAGCATACGGTTGCGTTATTAACCGAAAACTTCTTTAAAGTGTTAAAATAAGTACTTTTCCAAACAAAATAACGATAACTAGTAAAGAATTTAGGTATAAACCATTTTATGATGGCATATCAAAATAAGATACGTTACACTATCACAACATTCTTTAAAAAGCTGGGAAATTTTCAAACCTTGAAAATGATGAAATCCAACTATTTGAAAATAGCATATGAGTATTTAATTAAAAAAAATTGCTGCTTGATATCATCAAATGAGCAATGCTATCAATAATCAGCATATTTAATTCTTTGTTATTTGAGGTTTTTAGAAGATCAAAAGAAAATTTTTGCAAACATAATTGGAATTATTTTTCGAAAAAAAAAAAAAAAAAAACTGCCAAATGTATGCATTTATTACTCCCCAGTCAGCTTATTAACTACTCCAATAATTGGACTCACATTGATAAATAACTTAAATTACTTTTTTGCAATTCCGTCGTGAAACTACTTACTTTTCCTGTCATTCTTGAACGACGAATTAGCCTACTTTTCTGTACCAAAACTAACAGAATCGAATAGCAACACTTTTCAAAATAAATGCTGAAAAGTTCTACTTTTCAGCACTGAAATGGGTGCTGAAAAGTTGAACTTTTTAGCACTTGTTTCGAAAGGTAACACTTCAACATTTTTTTGATTTAAACGATTTACTAAAAAACATGAAAATTTGACTTAAAATTTCACTCTATGAGTTTTTCGGAATTGCTAAAAATGTTGTATGGAACTCGTTGCAAAACTTGTTTTTTCAGCACTCGTCGTATTTATCCAACTCGGTGAACCTCGTTGGACAAATGTACGACTCGTGCTGAAAAAAATCCTCTTTTTGCAACTTGTTGCATAAACTACTATTTTACCAGTCCATCTTTTTTTTTATGTATTTACTGAAATAAGAAAAGCTCATGGTGTGGCTCTTTAAAGATTTTTTTTTCTATGTACAGGAGAAGGAGGGATCTGAAATTAAAAAAAAGTGATCAACTCACTTCTCATGGACAATATTCCTACAAATGACCAAATTACTTTTTTCATATTTTTAAGAAGTTTAAGGAGACTTTTGTCTTAAATAATTTCGTTACAAATAAAATAAAAATATACATTTTGGCGAATTTGTGTTATTGAAAGCATTTTATATTTGGAACAATTTGGACCTTCATGTTATGAAACTTCGATTAATCCACCGACATGTGAGCTACACCTTTCTTACAAAATATAAAAGTTATGTCAGATCAGAACATTAATTCTCTGTTACTTTTAATTTTCTCATGCCAAAAAGGTTTTGAATTCCTTGAACATAATTTTATTTTGTGAACTTTATGACAAATTGTTAAATATGTTTGAAAGAGCAAAATAATTTAAGTAATTTTTGCTTTGAAATATATATTTTTCAAATTAAGCATAAGAAAGTTGAAGTGTCTCTAATTTTAAGTTTGAAAAAATCTTAGTTGCATAAAAAAGAAAATGCGCGAAAATACTGATTATAACAAAAATCCAGGGAAAAATGAATAGGAACAGTAGGTAGCACCTAAAAGCTTGAAATTTGGAAAGCAAAGCACTATTTTTTTTTTAATAATCTGTGTCTGTTCTATCCAAACCAATCAAAAAAATATATATATAAAAAAAATACAGTGGCAAGACTAAAACAGTTGTCCCAGTTGGCTCCAGATGACAATAATGAATTATTCATCAATGATTTTGCAAACAATCTATTTATTTTTCTCAATCTATTGAATTTACATTACAGTGATTCTAAAATCATTATACTCTTGTTTTACGTAGAAAAATATTTGAAAAATGCATTCAATAAAGATTTTAAACCAATAAAAAAAACCCAAAAAAGTCTTCAAAAATAAATCAATTACTTTAAAAACTAGTTTATTACTAGAACTACTCATTAATTACTTTTAATTACTTGAATAACTGTTAATTATCAAATAAATACAGAATTACCTAATTACAAGCACAACATCAAAGTAATCAAGAATTGTTTGCCAGTCCTTCTGTAAACCCTTGAAAACTGCACCAAAAAATAAGTTGATTTTTTTCCGTTTTTATAATGTTCCAACTTTCTGAAATTCCTTGAGAACGGAATACAGATTCAAGATTACTTAAATACCATTTTTGTGTGGATAGCTGTAATTTTTTTTAGATTGGCGCAAAAATGTATTCTTTGGTCATAGGAAGGCCCGTACAAAAATTACGGCAAATAAAAATAACACAAAAACTAATCGAAAGCCGAAATTCTGGCTTAGCTTTTTGAAAATCATTTTAATTTTTAATTTGCGATAGTGGATGCGTGGGTGCATATGGTTGCCTAAGACAATTCACTAGCATTTATTCCCGAAATTTACAATTTTATTTCTTGGCAGGAAATTCTCTAATATTCAATCCTGTCGATTTGAGCGTGTTCAGGGAGCGTTCTCTATTATACCTTGACAAAATTTAAGAGCTCAACACCGCACGTGCAGCAGTCGCATTTGCGAGGACCTTCAATTTTCAAATTAATTTCAAGTGCACCAAATCCAAATCCCTGCCCGGTTTTTAATCAAGAATAACTCACTAAACCACTTAAACTAAACGGTCTCGCGAACCTATCCTATAGGCTCGCTCCCATGGCCATCAGACTGATATAAGCCTTGATAACAATCCGTTGGCGTCCGTAATATAATATAATTCAATCCATATGCTTTAAAAGTGTGCCACTTAGGTACGCGGGGAACTGTTTGCAGTAAACTATGAAATATTGTCGCAAGGGGGAGAAAGAAGGGAGGAAAAAATCGCACAGTTTTCTCTCCTGTGGGTAATCTAGATTGCCCGGACGAGGCGTGACCACAATCAGATATTTGCATTTTATTAGCTTCTCGCTCTGTGCGCTGATATGTCTCTGCACTAGGGTGGTTCCCAGAGTTCAAAATTTTAATCCTCAATCAATAACAGATTACTAGAGCTAATCTTTGTAGAAGTTCGAGATCACATTTCAAGCTGAGATCATTGGAACTCGTAATTATAACGGGGAAAACCCTCCACCATGCGATCTGCCCGTGACACTTGTGCCCATAGAGAGTCCGTAATGATTCATGAAATATGTGCATAAGCTTAATGGAAGGTGTGTGAGACAGTCGGCGCGAGGCCTGTAGGGAAAATTTCTTTCAAGCGGTGACTGCATTCAACGCCTGTTTGCTTAAATTGAAATTTGTCACGCCGTCATTTGAGATCAATTTGCATAAAGCAAGAGGGATCCAGCCGCCATTCAGGCTCGTTTGTACCGCCGATCATCGTGTGTGACACTTGGACGACGACCTCTTTCAAGGCTGAACTTTCGCTATAATCGTTTTAAGCTCGGCTGTGTACTTCTACACCAACGTTGTCTTCGCCTCCAAAGATAAGGCCAACGTCAATGGACTCTTGTGTGGGAGCGATGGATGCAACAGATGGTCCTCCTCTGAAGAGTCTTCAGACTCTGAAGCTCAGGTTCAATAAGGCAAACATTCATGATTTTTTCTTCGCAGCACATTGTGAGCTCTTGAGCATATGTGCGATAAATGTCAACTAAGGGTAGGGTGCCTATGTTGGACTTTTTAAAATTTGTAATACAATCAAAGTCTATTCGTGTCTCAGTTGTCCTGAAACTACCCTAAACATGTACAAAACATACAATGTATGCTGAACGAGCAGTGTGATAACAGAGAGAGTGAGCATAACAAACAAAACAAGCTGGGCTAGTTTGACGTTTTGTCAAACCAACCAGATGCGGAGGGTGGAGGGCTTGAAGTAATGATTTATCACTGTTTTTCTTGCACTATTGTGCGCTGCAGTGTAATATTAATATTTCAACAGACAGGAAGCAAAAAGACCGAAGGACAACAGAAATATCTTGTTGCATAGCGAGTGCTATTTATAGAGTGGCACAGGTTCACTTTTTAATGTAATTTGTATTGATTTTCTTGGCAGAGAAGGAATCGCTTCCATCCTGGTATAATTATTTTTTAGCACTGTTAGGTGCAATTAAAAAAAATCAATATGCTTAGTTGTAGCTAGTAGGTATGTAGACATTATTTAACATCAGATTAAATATGAACTTATCCGAGAAGTAACAGAATTCGTCAGTTTCGTCAAGTTGTGATAAATTTGGGCTCTCTGACCACGCTCCAATCGTCAGAATTTTTAATTAATATTATCTTAATCAATAAATAAATTTGTGAATTTCGGATACCGTCAACTGGGGTAAATCGGGACTACAGTATGAACAAACAAATATTTATTTATTTTTCTTTGTGTATTTTGGGTTAAAATATTTCTAGTGTTTTTGTATACAGTTTGTATAGTTCAAATAAACAAAATTTTCATTTTTGCTATTTGGGTTTTTTTGAATACTCTTGATTCAGAGATGTTCAAAAAATACTCAAAAAGCAAAAAAAATGATTTTTTTTATTGGACATGATAAAAAAAACTATAATTTTTAATGAAAAGATCAGAAAATTTCACACAATTTTTTAGCATTGAAAATCAGACCAATAGAATAAAACAGTACAATTAGAAAAAATCATTTTCAGCGATTCAAATTCTTTGTGAGGCTGTATCTCAGAAACTTGTTGTCTGATTTTCAATGTTCCAGATACAAAATGGTAGCAAATTTTCTCCGCTTTTCAAAAATATTTTTTTCAGGAATGCTTTTCTTTTACAAAGCAGATTCAGTGACAGTTATTAATCAACTAATGTCAACATTACCATTAGGCTACAAAGCTCGATAAAAAAATGTCAAGCTTTTTAAAAAATGATTTAACGTTGCACATCAACTATAGAGCTTTTGCACCAAGAATTTGGCTTCAGACATTTTTATATCTTCATAACTACGGAAACTATCGATATATTTTTTTTTATTCATTCCAAAAAGTACTGTCTAAAAAATAGTTTACAGCTAGTTTTACCTATTTTTACAATCAGGTTGTTGCAGAATCGGGTACGTACACAGCAAAAGAGGAGTAAGGAGTAATTCTGCTGCGTGTTAAATCCTGGGTGTACATTAATTTTTGCATTGTTTTATGAAATTTTATGTAATATTACACCCTGAAATATGTTGCCCATCAGTATGGGAATCCTACTTGACCGAAATTTCAAGCTCATATATGGGTCATTTCAGGTCAACTGAGTACACTTTTGGACTCGACCTTCACCGATTTGGACCAAACTTGGAGGGAACGTTCATCTATCGATAGTTAACAGAAATCCCAAGTTTGGTGCTGATTGGACCTTCCCTCTATTTATGGAACCGCCCTCTTTTTTGACGATTTTCTAAAAAACTTTTTTTTCTTATAATCATAACTTTGCAACTATTTAAGCAAAAGACTTTCTACAGGTTGCATTTTATAGAAAATTGTCCAAGGAATTCGATAAAAATAAACGTTTAACGTTTTAAGCATTAAAATTCAGTTTTAAACTATTGGCGAGATACAGCGATTTTACTGAAAAAAGTTTGATTTTGCGCAGCACTCGGAAGGTGTACTTTTCAACAAAAAGGGGTGAATCCCGCATAGTTCGGTTTTTATATGTGAGAAACTTATTTCGGATTTGAATTCATAGGACAGAGTGCAGCGCAAAATCAAACTTTTTTCATCGGATTTTTTCCGTAAACCTATTTTTTTTGAAGGTCCTAATCATAACCTACAACTTTGCCGAAGACACCAAATCGATCAGAGCATCCCTTCTAAAGATACAGAATTTCATACATTGACATACCCATTTTGTATGATCAGCCCCAAAATTGTATGGAGACTTGTATGGAAAAACAAATGATGACTACTTTTGACTTAGGGAATGCATGGACAAAGTTTCATCCAAATCATTAAACACCAAGAAAATTCGATCGTTCGAAGATACAGATTTTTGAATATTTTAAAAGCCATTCTACGGAGAACTGTTTACGTCACCAAAATGAACAATAATTGTGTCTGCTTCATTAAAACATTTTACATGAAAAGAAATAATATCCATCAGAAAATCGTTCGGGCGTTTTCCACAATGTTTTCCCGTTTTTAAAGGCACTTATTTTTATTGCTAACAATATATATCGAATGGCTTGACGCTAAATAAATGTTTGTTTTAAAACCAGTACATCACAACAGCAATTAAACCCCGCTTTAAATTCCCAAACATTCCTGCGGTAATAAAACCAAACGATTGAACCATGACCAGCAGTAGTGCGGTGCACTCTTCCCCAGCGCCCCACAAAGTCATTCGTGAAAAGGTGAAACAATCGCCGTTTAAAAGAGGGTGCAATCATTTCTCGGAAGCAGCAGCACGGTATTCGATTCGAACATCTTGCAGGCATTAGTCATCATCCCAATCACTTTTAATCGTCCGTCGAAGCAAAAACAAATCGTCAGAGCGAAAACCGGAAAATCAATCATCGCCATATTGAGCTGTGGATCTTGGGTGCGTAAGGGGTACAGTGATCCTACTGATTTTGGTTTAATTTTCAAATTGTGGAACAAAGTTTGTAAGACTGCTAGTCGTTACAATGTTTGAAGTGATCGAAAACAGTGGCACCACTGTCTTCCAAAGGTCTCGTGATCTGGTTGATCGCTACCGATACCTGCTCGAAGCCTTGATTGAGTTGTTCCTGTGGCGATCCGTTATGGCTAGACCACCTTCGGGGCGTCATATATGGGTTCCAGAATTGACCGCGTGTGCTCCCAGAGGAACGCCAAGGAATTTCCGCGGTCTGGCGCAAAAACCGGTCAAACTTCCTCCAAGAAATGATGCGCACCCCGAGACGTCGTCGTCAGCAATCTCTGAAATTCCATCCTCAGTGCAACTGAATGCGTTTTGGTTTAAGAAGTGGGCGCGGTGAATATGATACTTGTTCAAAGGGGGGTACATCACATTTGAAAGGGGTCTACTGAAATTCAACTCTTGGGATGAAACGGTTCGATTCAAAGTGTGTGCCTCTCAAGTGGCACGCGCAATCGGGCTAAAAATAGTCGCTTAACGAAAATTTATTACCAACAGTGCCAGAATTGATTGCGGTCGCGTTCTGAGTTATTGATGAGAAGGGCAGCAACAATCTGTGCCATACATTCGAGTGGATTTACGACCAAAACTTGAAAATATTTCAACCAGTAAAAAAAACCTTTAAAAAAGTTATCTACTCGCCACTTGAAAGTTCATCCATCACAAGTACGCAGTAAAGCGAGCGATTCGAGGAATGTCTCATTCTGTGGAGATCAGTGCACTACATGCATATTTAACAGCTCAGAGCTGGGGCACTACTGCGATGACAGACAGACTAAAATGTTACCCTCCCAATTGTGTTGGGAGGAAGCGAGTTCGGTGGCAGGATTACGAGGGTAAAACCAGCTGATGAGAGATCGCGTGTCTAGGAATGTGTACGCTTGCAACGTCGAAAGGCAAAGAAGCAAGCTACATTTGTACCGGCTTTAGTCAGTCTACGTACTATCTTTACCTTGTCAATGTAAGTCGACTTTGGTGGATTTAGTGCGAGCTAAATATAACAAACAGGTGCGTGTGGGAAGGCAGACATGTCGTCTTCCGAAGACGGCGATCTTGTTTCTAGGTTAACCAAAAGATGACACCAAACTGTCACTAATGTTGCTTGTTTTCTTGTTGTACCGTCAACTGGGGCGGATCGGGACTGTTGACTAAAAAGTTATTACATCACTTAAAAACTTTAAATTTGTAAATCAATGTCTGTTCTAGTCCAATCAATCAAAACTATCAAATTATTGTGCAAACACATGGCTAAAACAACGGTCCCAATTTGCCCAATGTGTCCCGATCTTCCCTCAATGACGGTACCTCCCCTCCCCCTATTCATGGACGTAATTTTTGAACGAACCCAAAGTCTCTTCAGCTCACATGAAATCAGTGAATTTGCGTGAGGTTTGCTTGCATTCTTCATGAGTTATTGTAATCTGTTAATAAAACTTTTTTTTTAAATTAAAATTTTAACATAAGAAAACCATTGTTTTTTTTTTTTGTAAATTTTTCAAGCCATTTTTTACATACTGTGGGGATTGTTTACTTTTTCAATTTCTATATAACAGTAAATGAAGCAAATGAAGTAAATCCAGCTGCGTATAAAAGGCCTGAGAGTTAAATAAATTTAGCATTTTCTTATTAAATTCAGTGCACTATTACACCCGAAAATATGCAGCCTATCGGTATGGAAAACTTAATTGATTGAAATGTCAAGTTCATATAGGCGTTTATCCTTCCTTATCTTCAACGACCCGAAAGCCAACAATCTGTGCGCATTCCTATCTGTGAATGCCTTTTGCTGTGATACTTTAACCTTCCCTGGGTATTTAAAAAAATCACCTTTTCGACCCCAAACTTTAAAAAAATCGTCAAAAATCCATATTGACATATCTATATATTTCATAAAGTTTGATATATCGGATGATAGGGTTTCTCTCATATTCCGGAAGTGTCCCCAAGGGGCCGGTAACCGGTTTCAGATTGGCTAGGATGGCTCGGCGAACAACGACATTACCAAAGATGGACATATCTTTTAATTTCATGGAGTTTGATGTGCAACATGATGGGTTTTCACCAAAAAAGTCAAGTTGGCCGTTCATCGAGTACCCGGGAACCGGTTCCAGGTTACTCGGAAGTGGCCAGTAACACTCCAGCGTGGTTCTGGCAATCGTGTTTTGTGTTTTTAGTAAGTTTTATGGATCAATTTCAACATTCATTAGTGTATTGGTATCAGATATACGTGAAAAACAGTAAAACATGAACTTTTCGGATGTTCCGGATTTCCGGAACCGGTAGGTCACCTGGCTCTGATTTTAATATTTGTGGTCAAAGTACAGGTAAATACCCGTCGAATGCAACCCGGAGCATCCTGATTGGTTGAAATTTGTCGGAGATTCAGGTCGTTAAAGTTGGGGTCTCAAAAAGGTATTTTTCGGTTGTAGCCGAATCTCGATGGCCGGTTTTCCAGGTGGGTTTCGGAAAAGGGACATCCTAAGCTTTCATTTGTGACCAAATGAACCAGAATCAGTCAAAAACTGGATTTTCGACGATTTTTTTTAGTTTGGGGTCGAAAAGGACCCCAATACCTTTAAAGTAACTTTTTTTATGAACGTTCGCTTAGGGTTCATCCGAGGTGTATTTGGTTTGTAAAATGTGTATTTATACTATAAATTTAATGTCAGAAAATTTTGGCCGTTATGGCCGAAAAGGACTCCAATACCGAAGGAAGGTTAAATAAAGATCAATAATCTAAAAATGTTTTTTTTTAAGAGTGTTAAGCAAAATGGCTGATCTTTTGGATACTAAGTAATTCAGAAATGTTTTTTTTTCAACTATTTAGTGAGGCTTTTCTTCAAATTAGATGTCCCTTTTCGCAAACATATACGAAGTTGACTTTATAGCTGTCGGCCACCATTGCTAGTACCAACCACTAGTGTCTTCCTTTTAACTACAAGGAATTCGCCGGAGCGACGGGGCTGGATTTACATATTTACACTTAGAATTTTAGAGCACCCGCCGCGGGATTTGAACCACCAACCTCTGGATTGTGAGTACAGTGCGCGGTCCGATTGATCCACACGGGTGGGACCACAAACATATCTTTTCGTTCCTGGTTCCATTTCGATCCACACGGGTGGGACCACAAACATATCTTTTCGTTAAACTCCTATTTTTCGAAAACTAATAATTGTAAAAAATTTAACCTAACCTACACAGCAAAAAATCCGATGGTAAAATCGCAGGCAAAACCATGCACATCACCTTCGTCAAAAAATACACTTAATATTACATTCTGCATGTACAATTTTTATAAACACAAAAAAATGTTGCAACCGATGGTATTCAAACCCAGCACCAACAGTAAGGACTGACGCCTTAGCCCGCTCGGCCATCATACCAATAAGGAATCGATGAACGCATATATGAGCTTGACATTTCGGCCAAGTAGGTTTCCCATACTGATGGACTACATATTTCAGGGTGTAATATTATATAGAATTTCATAAAGTAATTCAAAATTTTATTTACATTTAACAAACACCCTTTTTTTTGCTGGATTACTTTTTTTTTGTGTGTACTATCAAAACACTTGAGTCTTAAAAATGTTTACCAGGGCATGTAATTAAATACCTATGTGATAGATATTAAAAAAAATGTATAAAATTTCTTCTAAAAATGTGAAAATATACATCGTTTCATATGCAATTTTGGTAAGGTCGTTGCAAATCTTTTTGTCGTATTTGTCGTCGCATATCAAAACACATAAATAGTAAAACAACTTCTACTGAAACAAGAACGAAAAAAAAGAAAACATATTTCTTAAAGCCCTTTTCAAAATCACATGAAATAATTTCAAAAATCACCTGCCATCCATGACGATGATGAGAAACAGTGTAAAAATTGCGATAACAGCAGAGTTGAATTCAAACTCGCGAAAATCCAATGTCAAAAGGGAAAACGCTCAAAAACAAAAGCCGACTGTTATTGTTACGTAGAGTGTGTTATTATTACAGTCATTTTATCAGAACGAGGCACGCTTACGCTTCGCTGAATATTCTTGAGCTATTGTTACACTCAATTTACTGGTAGTGTTTTATGGAATGGAATCTCTAAGTGATGGTCGAGAATGGAAGGTTCTGCCTCACTAGTCGTGGTTTATGACGAAAAGCACTAATAATGATAGTTCAGTCCCTAAATTGACCCTTGCCCCGTTCGGTCAGACGGCTCGTCACACCCCAGAAACATCATGTTCAGATAGAGTTGACGAAGACGTGCTGTCTTCAAATCCATAGCTCCGAGACTGATTGTGGCCCCCTCCGTATTTGGTGCCGGGCATGTGATCTTGAAAATTATACATTCAAATTCAGGGCAAGTGTCCATAATCAAAGCAACTAGAGACCGAACATTTCCCGTTATAATTCCGGCCAAAGGAGAGTCACCTCCCCACACCGCGGCTCGTAATTTATTCAAACGGCGTCTCGTGTCTCGTAGAGTGGCGGAATTTCCACTAGTTCAATTTGTTAATTTGTTTCTCTGGATGTGTTTTCTTCGCTGCAAACAGCTGAAAGTGATGAACCAGAGCAGCAACCGATGACGACGTGAATTGAATATCTTTAACAGAATCGACGGCGAGCTACCGGGAATCGTTTTGGCGAATTGACGTTGGCGATCTTCAACCAGGGGCAGATTCACTGCAACGACGTTAAACGGTTGTCTTGTGAGCAAGGGGGGCAAAGATGATGTCATGGGTGGGTAATACAGAAGCAAGTTTACGGAATTTGTGTATCGTTGGATGCACGCGCTTCTTCACGAGAAAACAGCGTGGCTGTCGCTTTCGAGGAAATATTATTTAGGGGAAATCTACCCTTTCCAATCAAACACCTATCTTCGTCATATGGAGAGTTTGATGCTCGATTAAAGCTCCAAAAATACTATTTGGGCTATAAACTTACCAGCAACAGCACCGCCTCGAGTAAGCACGCAAATGTATGCCACTTACTGGCCAAAAAGATCACATTTAATGCACTTTTGATCATAATTTGTATTTTGCGAGACCACTTCTCATCATTTTGTTGGCACACACAGTGACACACACGAGACTCCCTCAAACGCTTAATGAATATCGCCAAAATTAACTTTTCACTTTCGCTTACTTTTTCACGGCGCTTAAGATATGAAATTGCTTCCAACTACCGGCAACATGTTCTTTTGACCGTTACTTAGTCACTCACTTGAAGAATAATCCCGAAAAATGTAATAAATTAGCAAGCGCCATCAAAAAAACAAACGCGCCAAGTCGTTTGACGTTTCAATTTTCACTTTGCATTCCAATCGAAGGCTGAAGAAAACCGAGCGAGAGACGAAGGCAAAAAACAACAAAGGCTGGCCGTCAACACCACCAGCAGCACAGCCAGCGATGCCAGGAAACTTTCCCTATAAATGCCACTTTTCGTGAGTGTTCGTTTGAACTGTCAGCGCAAATGGCAACACTCGACAGAGTGTTGGAAGAAAAAAGAACTAAGCCGATATTAGAAAAATGGGCGTGGCCCAATGCATTCGCCTCGATTAGAATACCCTTGGGAATTTTTTTTTGTTAAATGTTTGGTAAAGAAATAGAATAACTTTTAGTGAAAGTGAAAATAAACAGAAATGTTCACAAAAACTTGCTCTACTCGTTGGTGTACTTGGTTTTAGTAAAATTCAAGGGAGACTCTAGATTATCCAGCATCATTCAAACACGACCGCTTATTAGGATTAAAATGGGTAGATTTCCCCTACGATAGGTTTTTCCGAGCAATGTCTTAATCTAAGAAACGAAAAAGATTGAGGTTGAATCTACAGAGCTTGGCATTATTCGCAAAAATCACTTCGTATATGAAACTGTGTGGAAAATGAAGCACTTTAACAAAAATGGTTATGCTCACAATCCAAAGGTCGCCGGTTCGAATCCCGAGGCGGATGCAAATAAAAGTGTAAATATACAGCAATTCCCCACGAAAACAGCATGGAAAAAAACAAAAGTGCTCGGATCGGGCTCAAATTTTTGCTGGGGGTTCCCTGGTCGAAATAATTAGACCCTTTTTTTTGTTTGGCCATTAGGGTAACCTACGCCGTCTTAGGGTGGTCTGAAAAATGGCCATTTTCGTCGATTTTCGCAAAAACCACTTTTTTCAAAAAACATAACTCCTCGCCATATCAACCAATTTCAATTGTGTTATACGCAAATGAAAGGTGATAAGTTGGCCTTTCAAAGAAAAATAATAAGAAGTTTCAAAAAACTAGCCTAACATATGAAAAGGGCATATGAAACATTAAAATGCCGTGTTGACGGTGTCTGGACCAAAGAGCCTATGTCTGGAAATATTGTTATCGGATTCCCCGGAAATTTTCACATAACATACTATAAAATGGAAGGAGTTCATTAACAGGATTCCGAGATATGATTTTTTGAAAATAAAATCCGTGTTTTTCGACGCGCCGCGCGCAAAAACCGGAGAATGACGAAATCGGCAAAAAATCAACTTTTTTCACTAAAACTGCGATAACTATAAAATTGCAGCGATGACCTATACATGTCTGGGTACCAAAATTTTCGTAATTAAAAGACGCAACTTTTGGTACCCAGACATGTATAGGTCATCGCTAAAATTTTAAAGTTATCGCAGTTTTAGTGAAAAAGTTGATTTTTTGCCGATTTCGTCATTCTCCGGTTTTTGCGCGCGGCGCGTCGAAAAACACGGATTTTATTTTCAAAAAATCATATCTCAAAAACCTGTTAATGAACTCCTCCCATTTTTTAGTATGTTATGTAAAAATGTCCGGGGAATCCGATAAAAATATTTCCAGACATAGGCTCTTTGGTCCAGACACCGTCAAAACGGCATTTTAAAGTTTCATACGCCCTTTTCATATGTTAGGCTAGATTTTTGAAACTTCTTACTATTTTTCTTTGAAAGGCCAACTTATCACCTTTCATTTGCGTATAAGACAATTGAAATCGGTTAAAATGGCGAGGAGTTATGGCTTTTCGAAAAATGTGGTTTTTGCGAAAATCGACGAAAACTGCAATTTTTCAGACCACCCTAACACGGCTTAGGTCACCCTAATGGCCAAACAAAAAAATACGGGTCTAATTATTTCGGCCAAGGAACCCCCAGAAAATTTTGGAGCCCGATCCGAGCACTTTTGTTTTTTTCCATGCTGTTTTCGTGGGGAATTGCTGTATACAGCATACATCAAGTTATCAATCAACTATTTAAGCCTATCAACCAAACTTCAAGATAACGCTTCAAATCTTGCATGTTAATCTAAAACTTTCGTGAAAAAAAGGAAGATAAAACCGATCGGTCTTCTAAAAATCAAAAAGGTGGCTTAAAAAGCCACTCTGCTAAAAATCCTCATTTTTCAAATTCCTTTCACCGTCCAATCCCCCAAAACAAATAACCGGATATTGATAACCACTGCAAACACCACAGCCAGAACGAAGAACGAAACTCGCGAAACCGGATTGCCTTCACCAAGTGGCCAGCGAAGAAAGGTAAACAGCACAAGGTAAGGTAATCGCAGAAATGACTTTGCAGGTTCAACTTTACCTTCCCGTGTTGGGGTTTTTTTCTTAGCCCAACTTTCGAGACACTTTCCAAGCGATTGCTGATAATCTTTTTTCAGGCCCTCTTTCTGTTTGTGATAAATCGAGCGGAAAACGCACTGATAAAGCCTCTGCATTTTTTGAATGTGCAGTATCTCCAACAACAGCAGGAACGGAAAGACCCTCGCTTCTTCACTGATAACAACCAGCGAATTATGTCTGCAAAAAAAGCCACTGGGATTCGACAACCTTCGGGTCGAGCGTCATGTGACGAAAGTTCGGAAATCACGTCTTCGAAGTCGTCGCGGTGAACGAGCGTCGATGATTCATCACTGCGCGCAACTTCTTGAGTTCGTCGTCGACCAGACCTTCTCCGCCGGTGTTCAGCTTCACTAGCCAAAGCCGGCTTACCGGCAAAACCCCTTTGCGTGTTGTTTTATATTGTACACTTTATGGCTCCAGCAGCTACTGGCTCCGCGTGGAGGTGATTCAAGTTGTTGGAGTTGGTGTGAGTGTGCTCCACCGGCTCCACCGGCATGTGAAGGGGGGAGAGCCGGCCCTAAAGCACACACATACCTGCAAACCAGATGTTTTGTTACATGGAGTTGCATGTGCGACAGCGATGACGCGCGATTCTGGCTTGGAGCTTGGGGTTAGCTTAGTGTGGAGTTAAGTGGAAGGTTGATTCGTCATTTGGGGTGGAGGAAAGGGTTTAGAACTGTTAGATTTTTGACATGTGATTTAGGATGAAAGTAATCCCCTATCCATGTCATATAATCAAATTGGATGATATTCGAATGTCTTTTGGAGACTTGCCCAACTCTTAATCATATCTAACTTTTACTCGTTCTCTTAAAAAGAAAAATTTGTGTTCCTGAATTCCGGATTAGTAGTTTTTGCAACAAGTTGAAAAAATCAAGTTTTGCAACAAGTTGCTTACAATATTTTTTACAATTCTGAGAAACGCTTTTTGAATAGAATTTTATGTCAAGCATCCATGTATTAAGTGAATTCACCGTTCAAACCAAAAAATATTGTAAAATGTTACTTTTCGATACAAGTGCTGAAAAATTCAACTTTTCAGCACCCATTTCAGTGCTATTTTAAAGTATTAATTTCCCATTCTGTTATTTTTGGTAGAGAAAAGTAGGCCGTTTCGTCGCTCGAGAATGACTTTATTTGTATATTTTGATTTGGCTCAAACTCTTTGGGACTTCAATTTGACCAAAGGAGCTATTTTGTGTCATTGGTTTACCCATACAGTTCTCCATACAAAAATGGTACGTAAATTTGAAAAAATCTGTATCTTTCGATGGAATTTTGGGATCGATTGGTGCGTTGGCCAAACATTCAATATTACGCTCCTTTGAAATGTAACTCTTGACTCAAAAAAAAATTCAAAATATTGTTTTCGAAAAGATCGGAAAATTTCACGAATGTTTAATATTTTAACATTGAAAACGGACCATTAGTTGCTGAGATCTCGACATTAGAAAATGGTGGGTTGTTTAGGTTTAGGTTATTATTTTATCCGCTGTATCTCAGGAACCGTAGGTCCAATCTTCAATGTCTCTTAGACAATTTTATGGCAAATTTTCCGAACTAAAAAAAAAAAAATCAGAGATAGTCACTCATGGTCACTATTTTTAAAAATCGAAAAACTTTAAATATTTCACTGAAATCCAACTTTCAGCGGCTACATCTTGAAAACGGAACAATAAATCAAAAAATCTGTAAAGTATTTTTCGATTGCAAAATCAATTTTAAATTTAAAAATTTGGTCAAAAAAATTTTATGTATGAAATTTAGATTTTTTTTCCAAAAATCAGGCCGTTGCAAATATTTTTTAAAGTTTATGTCGCCCCCCCCTTCAAAATTGGTCGAAAAAATCAGGGGGCAAAAAAATATTTTTTTCAAAAAACTTGAAAATTTCAATGGAAGTAGAGGTCTAATCAACTGAAATCAATCTAAAATGCCTTTTTCTGCATTGATAATCATATTTAGCAGGTTTGGGTTCGTTTAAAAATATTTTGAACTTTTATGAAATTAAAATGTACAGCACCGCAAAAACTTTTTTTTACGCAAAAATAAAATTTTCGTCAATACTTAGAAATTTTGGAAACTTATGATTGCAAAACAACTGGACAGATGTGAAATGCATTTTAAAACACTTTTTTCATTCAAATTTTGATATCGTGGCCTGTAATTTCAATTTTTCAACTTTTTTATTTTTTTTGCCCCCCCCCTCGACTTTGGTCAGAGTTGAGGGACATAAACTTCAAAAAATATTTGCAACGGCCTCACTATGTTTTCAAAAAATCATAACTCAGCGGCAGAATTTTTGATCATATTTCTCAATGGACGGTATGCTGTAATGGCGGAGATTGGATGTAGATAGTGGAAGACCAGAACTACGTCACAAGGGGAAAATAGTTTATTAATTATTCAATTCTAAAGGATTGTCTAATTACTACATCTATTGACCTCTGTCAGTCTCCAGCTGTCTGCCGCGCCCTTTTAGGCCCCCAACAGGGTGCGAGCCCTGTTTTTCAGTTTTGTCAGTCTTTTTTCGGAGTTATTGGAGGTTACTGTCGGAAGGAGATTCTCTTCCCCTGAGGACACCGTGAGTGATTTTGCTTGTTCGCGTCCAACCACCCCCTTTTGGCCCTTCATACGGCAGTAATTTGAAGATGCTCCCTTTAAGTCTGAGCCACTGTAATTCTAGGCAACCGCTACATAGGTCATCCTTGTGGCCCTGTTGGTTATCACATCAAATCAAATCAAAATCAAAATATTTCTCAATGGCTCAAAAGTTGCGGGTTTTGGTCCCCTAAAACATATCAAAAAATCTCGAAAATAAAAAATATACCTATTTTGGGAAATTGAGTTTTTGTCATTAAACCGTTATTTAAAAAATCGACAATTATTTTTCCGTGTACCTATTTTTCTGGATATTCCTCAACAATTCCTACAACTTTGCCGAAGACATTCATTGATCAGAAAATTCATTCAAAAGTTACAGATTCCAAATCAAAAAATACAAAAAATAAAATGGTTGAAATCGGCCTATTTTGTAGAGAATTGCTCATTTGTGAAACTTTCTGATATTTCTTATTTTTTCCGTCCAAAAAACCAGTTCCCATTATTAAAAACAAATCTCGGAATCCTGTTGATGAAACTACACCATTTTGAATAGGCTATTTTGTCCCGAGACCTCCAAAACCGCATTTAAACGACCTTTTAAAATACAAGGCAAGGTTTTTGAAACTCCAAAATATTTTTTTCTGAAAGCCCTATCAATCACCTTTCATTTGCGTTGTTTGCAAAAATCGACGACGGCCATTTTTTGGATCACCCTAACTAGTAGGTCACCCTAATGGCCATACAAAAAATCTGGTCCAATTATTCTGGCCAAATCTGGGTCTGATCAGTAAACTATTTTTTTTACGTGGGGAATTGCTGTATAAAAAGTTATATTATTATTTTGCATGTTCTTGCATTCTTACAGTTGTACAAACGATGTTAAACTGTTTTGAACACATTGTGAAACATTTATTTTGTGTTTTTTGAATGGGTCGCTTTTTAGCTTTTTAAAATTAGAAAATTGGGAATTTAGATCAGAAGAAAACGTTAAACTTTAGCTCATTTTGTTTTTTTTTTCAAATTCTATGTTTTTGAATATCAAATTTTTTATGAAAAATTCTCTGTTTTGAGTTTGTTTTGGATAGTTCGTAAAGTAAAATCAATGTTTTATTTTAAAAAAATGTTCTTATTCGCCTAACCCCGTCTAACACTTCTGGGAGGATTTCGTACCATCATCATCACCCTCTTCCCTTAACGACCCGCAGGCCGAGTTGCGTGCGCGCGTGTACTCTTGTTTGGCACAGGTATGCGTGACATTAAACTTTACAGATTTGCCTGGCTGGAAGCCGGTTCCGAATGGCCTGCGCGTGACCTTCTTCTGGTCAGTTTATCCATTACCACCACCACCACGATGACAAAGTGCCCACCACATATGGAGCGAGGTGGTTAAATAAATAATGATGATGATGATGTTGGCTAATTTTCCAGTGTCTGGAAAATGTCACATGGGTGGGGATTTTTTGATCGAAATTGATTTAATAAATAATGCAATATTCATGAGTAACTTCAAATTGAAATCAGGAATTGACCTGACTAATTCACGAGAGATTTCGAGGAGCATCTCAACATCTTGACTCATCGGCAATCGGCGATGACGCCAAAGTCAGCCACTTTCGCACTCCGTCAATTGCCTTTCAAGACTTCATATCTGCTGGTCAATAAGAGACACACGTTCTTCGCACGGTGCGGTCAATTGATCGGAGTGAGTGTTCTTCTCGCTACTAGCCGATCTTGATTGGTTCGAAGAAATTTCGCTGATTTTCACTCCAAGGCAATCCATGCGAGTGTGTATCACTTCCAGATGGTGTTTGAAGTGTACGCAGATCGTACTTCAAGCAGTTCTAGGCCACGCCTTAAGCTTTATGACTGTTTGTTCCGCGTTGCAAAGCAGTGTTAACAGGAATGTTGCGCGTGACTCGACAAAATTGCGTTAAGATTCCATTAAAGTTAAAGTTCGTTCCAGATCACTAAATTCGATGCGAACTTTTGGTGATTCTTTCACTCTAACCTCAAAGTTTTCGTACAAAACTGTCAGTAACTCAACCACAATTGGCGTTTTACCTGACTGAGTTCGGCGGTATCGAGAAGACTCACATTTAAAAAGAGGAGGGTGAAAAATCTTCTAACACGATTATCTCATTACTGATTCAGGTTCAACGGCGAATTTCACATTCAACCGAAGTACTTCGCAATGGTTTGAAGTGTTATTCTCAGCTGCTCAAGCTTAATTTCAATTAGACTTCTCCTTCTCCTCGTTGCACTTGATTTGCTCACCTGACTTCTGCTCAAAATCTTAAATTCCAACAGACATCTGGGTGGAACACCTCGAGCTCAAAGTTTGCAACATCTCGTACCCGAACTGCATTACTAATTAATACACATGCCAACCAAGTCAGTCAGAGCAAGGAACAAAGCGACTCAAGATCCAGGAATTGGACCCCGCGCTCAAGTCGTGAAGTTCGCAGCCAACAAGTCGCGTTCATTCAATTAGCTCTCGCGTACGAAGCGCCCAAGCGTTAATTTAAAATTCAATGAAGCATGACGGTTGTCGGCGATGGCATACGCGAGTGTGTGTTGGGTCTGTTTTGTCTCAAGATGTTGCACCGCCGCGTCGTAGAATTGTTGTTGGTGCAAGCAATTGAGCGACGATGACATTCATGGCATCAGGGCACGCAGACATGATTGGTCGCGGGTGGTTTTTGTCGCTTCGCACTTGATGTTTGAGCGGGGTATAATATTGCTGTAGTTTAATAGAGAGGAGTACTGGAATGTCAAGTGCGATTTAGGTTTCGTAAGTTTATGTTAAACTTAGAAAAAAAAAATCACTATGGTTTTAAACAAGATCTAAGAAAAACGAGAAGCCCTGTTCTACGAAATCGCCACTTCACGTGGTTGGAAAACAAAAAGAAAATGTTAAATTTACATTTGGGTAATTCTCCGCCAACTCACACAGCAGTTGCTCCGACCCCTCTTCGATTTGCGTGAAACTTTATCCTAAGGGGTAACTTTTGTCCCTGATCACGAATCCGAGGTCCGTTTTTTGATATCTCGTGACGGAGGGGCGGTGCGACCCCTTTCATTTTTGAACATGCGAAAAAAGAGGTGTTTTTCAATAATTTGCAGCCTGAAACGGTGATGAGATAGAAAGACTTTGTGTAAAATTGGACGCCCGATGGCGTACTCAGAATTAAAAAAAAAACGCATTTTTCATTAAAAAAACACTAAAAAAGTGTTAAAAACTCTGCCATTTTCCGTTAATCGACTGTAAAAAATTCAGGAACATGTCATTTTAAGGGAAATTTAATGTACTTTTTGAATCTACATTAACCCAGAAGGGACATTTTTCATTGAGAACAAAATTTTTCATTTTAAAATTTCGTGTGTTTTCTAATTTTGAAGGGTTATTTTTGAGAGTGTAACAATGTTGTACAAAGTTGTAGAGCAGACAATTACAAAAATGTTGATATAGAAACATAAGGAATTTGCTTGTAATCATCACGAGTTACGCGATTTTACAAAGAAAAGTTTTGAAAAAGTCTATCTCTTTCTATTTTAAAATAGCATTAAACTTATTATGCCATCCTTTTGAAATGTTATTCGTGATTTATAAAAATACTTACAAATAGTTTTAACTCAAAAATGGTGCACTCCACAACTTTCCACTAGATTACTCTTTGATTATAAATAATTATAAAGCATCACACGGAAAAAAGTGTTAACATCATGCTTGCTTAATTTAGGCTCCCCAGCATGTTTATTAGTCCGCAAGAGCGTGCACGAAATCTAATTAAAAACAATTATGACATTATTGTGCAATTCCAGCTCAAATCGGGAATTTTTCTGGTACATTTGTACCCGACCCTCTCCGATTTCAACGAAACTTTGTAGACATGTTATTCTAGGCCTATATAAGCCATTTTGTGTACACTCAAACCCCGTTGGTTTGACACCAACTGTTGTCAAACGAACGGGGTCACTTTTTAGTTTGACATCCCTTTTACACGGAGTTCACACACATTACCAAACGTTTGTTTTGATAGTGTGCGTGAGCGCCGTATAAAAAGTGACAGTTCGTCACTTTTTAGTTTGACTTTGACCAACCAACGGGGTACAAACTAAAAAAGTGTCAAACGAAAAAGTGACCAACCACCGGGGGTTGAGTGTATATGGAGCCAATTGTACCCGAAAATAACATTTGAGAAGGGCATACGTTAATTAAATATTTTTGTATTTTGTAATTCAAAAATTACTGTATCTCGAAGCCGTTGCATCGTTACAAAAAGTGGTCAAAGACAAACTTGTAGGAAATTGAACGGGCTTTCTAAACAACATACACTGAAATAAAAATACACGCCACTTCTATAAGATTTTTTGGTTTTTAAGTTTAAAAGTAAATTTTAAGGTGATGTCACGATTTTTTTTCGTTCAAAATTTTTGAGGAAATAGCCTAAGATGTTACAAAAAGACTCACGAAAAATGCAGGATGGTATGTCTCTACTAAAAAAAATACAAAAATCATTTACTTTTACTGTTTTTTTGAAAAGTGGTCTAAATATCAAAATTAAAAAAAAAACCGATAGTGGGAATCGATTCCCCAGACAATTTTATATAAATCTCCATATTGACCATTGTCTTTTGTCCAATCCTTGTTAAGATACAGCGGTTTTAAAAATAAAAATGTTGAAAAAATAGGCTTTTTAGCAATTTTTATATGACAGACTTGATTTTTCAGTCTCGTAAATATTTTTACCAGAAAGCTCGTCCAATTTCTCATAAGATTGCCTCTGACTGAGTTTGCCATTTCAATTGGATGTATGGGCTTACATATGGGTCATTCCATCTGAAGCGAAACATCATTTGAAAATTACCATCTCCGAATCTGCTCGAAACATTCTATCAAAACATGCAAAAATCCCGAATTTCATCCAAATCGGACCTCCCCCTCCAGTTTTGTACCCTCCCAAAAAATCGACTTTTTGGCGATTTTTGAGCGAAACTCTTATCTTCAAACGGCGATTGCTCAGGAACCACAAATCTTAGAGGGTCGGTCTTAGACTCAATTTTGATGGAAATTCGACGTAGAATCCATTTCCGTGATCAAAATTTGGATTAAAATATTTTTTCTACCTGTATTTCGCAATTGAAAAATTTTAAATGGCCGTATCTCAAAACAGCCCCATTTATTATTTAAATTTGACCTCACCATCGTATTCCCCGTCCAATTTTACATAAGAATCACTTATCGACAGAAAGACATATGTTTCGTTCCAGAGATATCGAATTTTAAAATTTTGAGTATATGAAATTACCTAAATTAGCTACACTCGCCGCATATGCTAGAAGCACTCAGTCGTGCTGATCAATAATTACTAGATTGATACAGCTCAGCCAAATTTAAGCAGAATCGGAGATGGTAATTTTCAAAATAGCATTTTTTCTTGCACACTTCAGGTGGAATGACCCATATATAAGCTTTATTACAATGCTTATAACTGAAAATAGAATATTTTTTTCAATGTGGCAGAAACCTGGATAGAAAATAAGCTTACGTAAATACTAAAACGAGTCAAATTAAAAAGCTGTCAAAGGCAAATTTATGACAAATTTGGCGAGCTTTCCGTTAAAAATATTTACGAGACTGAAAAATCAAGTCTGTCATATAAAAATTGCCAAAAACCACAAAAAACCTATTTTTTCAACATTTTTATTAAAAAAAAAAAACCGGTGTATCTTCCCAAGTATTGCACTCAAAATAAATGAGTTCGCGTAAACGTGAACAGAGTTCATGCCAACAGGAACCAGGAAGAAAACTGATCACTTTCATGGTGCAATGCACTATAAAAGTTGAACAGTTTTCTTCCTGGTTCCCGGTGGCATGAAATCTGTTCACGTTTACGCGAACTAATTTTTTTTAGTGTGGATAAAGGACAATGGTCAATATGGAGGTTTTTATGTAAAATTGTCTTTGAAATCGATTCCCGCTATCGGTTTTTGAAAATGTTGACGTTTAGACCACTTTAAAAAAATATAGTTATACTTATAGTAAATGATTTTTGTATTTTTTTAGGAGAGACATACCATCCTGCATTTTTTGTGAGTCTTTTTGTAACATCTTAGGCTATTTCCTCAAAAATTTAGAACGAAAAAAATCGTGACATCACCTTAAAATTTAACTTTTAAACTTAAAAATCTGAAAATCTCATAGAAGTGGCATGTATTTATCTTTCAGTGTATTTTTTTCAGAAAGCCCGTCCAATTTCCTACAAGTTGTTGGCTTCGAGATACAGTTATTTTTTAATTACAAAATACATGTTATTTTCGGTTGCAATTGGCTCCATATACACAAAAATGGCTTATATAGGCCTAGAATAACATGTCTACAAAGTTTCGTTGAAATCGGAGAGGGTCGGGTACAGTCATCCCACATATTCGGAACACCCACAAATTCGGAACACTTTTGTGGTAATTTGTCAATAGGATGCCAAATGCAACTTTTCTGTCGACCCTGCTATTTTTAGGACCTTTATTTGTACATTATCTTGCTATTCCACTAGTAAAAGTAGTACTGTTTCAACAAAAAACTGCATTTCAAGAGCAGCAAATACTGCCTCCAAATTGCTTGTTCCATGATTGTGGGATGTTATTGTGCCTCCCACAATTGTGGAACACCTGAATTTAACTGATATTTTCACAAAAAAGTTATCAGACCACTCATAAAACATTACTAAGCATGTGTTTTATTGGTTTCAGAGTGTGAAGTTAGTATTTTGTAAAAAATAAGTACTCCTGGAGAGAAAAAAAAGTTTGTTTACATCGTAAGAAAAAAGTGTTCCGAATTTGTGGATTCGGACTTGATATAAAACGTAAAAATGTACAGCCGGTCTATACATCAACCGAAAGATCGCAAGAAAAGCTTTCACATGAAGGTAAAAGCAAATCATTATGCTCAATTAACGATTTTCTATGATTTGTTGAATATTGGTCGATCTGTAAACCGTTCCGAATATGTGGGATGACTGTACAAAAGTACCAGAAAAATTCCCGATTTGAGCTGTACCGTCAGCTAAGCGAAGCTTGCTCTCAATCCAAATCAAATCAAAATAAAAAATAACTCAATCTGCTATTTCGATAAATTATACACTGCTTTAAAACACCTGAAATCATTGCTCTCCACACATACAAAGATGGCTGACCTACATTTAACTGAGTCTCGGTATATCGGGTAAATTTTTTGTCATTTTCTACCATATTTTAGTCAACATTTCAAACAACCGAAAATCTGAAAAAAATTAACAATTTTTGGGAAAGTTTTATTTTTTTAACCGGATTATCATTAAAAAATGTTTACCGATGAGTCGGTTGTTTAAAGCAATTCTTAGTCTGTAATACAGTGGACTTTCTCGTTGTCGATATTGAAGGGACCGCTGAGAGCGGGAGGTATCAAATTATAGAACTAAAAATCAAAGCATGCTCCTTGAAGGAACTGACAAAATTATTGACAGCTGGAGCAATATTGATAACGAGAAGATCGACAGCCACAAAGTCGACTGTATGTTCAAAAATGGCTATTCCTGAAAAAAGTAACCTTTCTCATACAATAAATAGCCCAGTTTTGGGATTTAGTCTCAGTTCACTCATACAATTCAGCCCTGTAGTGGACGAGGAAAACTCCCTTTTGAACTACTCTTCTATACACGCAGTATAAAACAATGCACCCAAACTGCACCACGCTTTTGCACTAGAAGGTTAAACATGTCTCTGTTGATGATGTAACTTTTGAACAATCCACACTACGATAAACTCAGAGTACAGGTTATCTCCGCAGAATCGGACAATTGCGACGTACTAGGAAAAAAAAAGAACAACAAAAGACAAACTAAACGTGTGTAGTACCTGTATAACAGTATAAGTTCGCGATGTCGAAGGTAACATTCGAGCAATACTCCAAAAAATGTTTGTATGTACTGATATGTCTGAGGAACGCGAGAAGGGAGTTGGCACAATCAACCGGTTTATTTTTCGGTGTTTCTTCGTTTCTGTTTCTGGCCGAGGAGATTACCTTGCGCGCGATGTCGTCGTCATCATCGTCGTGGCTGATTCACGTGAATTGAGGTGTATTCTTTCGTTTGATACAAGTATGAAATGTGGTCTGGTGTGAGTAAGCTTTAGTTGGGTGCGCTGCATGCATGTGTGGTGGCCAGCTTACCGGGTTGACTAAGTGGCTTTGGGTGTGGATGTTTGGGTGGAGACACATGATATGTGGGAACGCTTTTGTTTGTTTTGACAATGTTGCTGCAAGCTACACAAGTAACAGAATGTCACTTTTAATTATGTAAAACATATAAATTTAGAATAGACCATTTCGACGCTCTCTTTTTTCTGCATACTGTCATTTAAAATAAAATAGTTCCATAAAAAGTAAAAATGAAAAAAAATGTGGCATTTCACAAAATTTACATTTGTTCAACAAGATTTTTACGATTTTTAACTTCAATGCTTATTTGAAAATGATATTGAAAATTTCGATGAATTCGCAAACTTTCGAATGTCTAAATCAATTAACAATTGCAAACATTTTAAATTTATTTGCACTTAACCGTTAACCTTTCCCTTCACAAACATCGCAAACGAATTGAGTGCTCTATCCGGCGCGTGAATTCCTCACGCGTTCCGGACGCTTGTTTGAATGTTTTTCCACGCTGACGCCTCGCAGCCGCCCGGCCAGGGTCTTGCCATTTTTTTATTATAAACAAACACATTTCACAAACATCTTCCTCTCTCTGAACGATGCTGCGTTGTTATTCTTGAACGCACTCGCAGACACTCCGTTGTCGTGACCCCAAACTGTACGTTTTGCACGGTGATGGCCACGCTAAATATAGTTGAAATGCACGCACGAAATTATGAGGAAATTTTCCCGTGAAATCACGGTGATGTCACGGTACTTACTTTTTGAGCGGTTCCGATGAAATTTTTGTATTCTCCTTTAACATGTATCACTAGCGATGCACAAGTCGGCTTTTCAGCTTCTTCGGAGAATCTCGTTGATACTGATATTTATGACCGACCGACAAACTTCTTTCCCCGGATTCTTTGGTCGGCTTTCCATTCATTCATTAACTCTCTGTGTTGAACTCTATGCTTGTTCTTGGCCCAGGCACGCTGCGTTCTACGCGGGGATCTTCTTAGCTTCCACTCCTCTTACACAATCTGGGTGACCCCGCGACGTCCGTCCGTCCGGCGGCTACTTGGTCTTCTTCAGGGTTTCCTTCTTTCCCTTCTAGCGATTATTTATCACTTCCATTCACCACCAGAACTTGGGTGCACTACGAGCAGTATACGTACAAAACAACTCCGGGCTCAAGTGCTCTCCAGATGGCTAGTACATCTGTAGAACGGCTCTTCCACTCTCTAGACTTGCACAATCTCTTCTCACAATCGAAAACATCTAGACGTGACACGAACCGTATCGCGTATCCACTACACTACACTTACTTAAAGGGGCTTACAGACTTCCTCAAGTAACGTAATATCACACACAAACACCCACTGCCCCAACAGGTAACACACGACGGAATTACTCACCGCCCGCAAAACCCTTTATATTCTTTGAACTTCAATTAGGGTTGTGTGTGCGCGGCTTTTATAGCACACCTTTACCATAAAACTTTTACCTCTACCGCACACTTGTGGAATTCTTTGCGCGAGACCGGCTTCGCGGGCTACAAATTGAGTTGACTCTTGGCGCGTACGCGGAAAACACGTCCGCCACGGTTCACGGTTCACTCGGGACTGAACGCGCAACGAAGACGAACGAAGGAACGAGGCGAGTGAGCGTAGCAAGCGGTGAATGACTGTGACTGGAACCTGAAAGATAGTCGTATCGGCTCTAGCCAGTGGAGTGGATGAAGCAGCGGTGCAGTGATTGCGTTTATCCGATTCATTGATGGGATGAACGGATATTCATTTAGGTTCGTGGAATGAAGCAGGGTACTGTGGGTTGAGGTACCTAAACGTATTTTTTCAATTAATTTTATTTCTTTTAAAATTTATTTTAGGGGAAATTATCGTTTATTTGGCAGGTTAAGCCCTCGCTCCTAACTCCATCCAATTTGCTGATTTTCACTATTCAAACAACTAATTTTGCAAAACTTTTGATAGAAACTTGCTCGCTCACTTCTTTTTGAGCTATTTATCACTCGATTTCAGTTGAAAACCCTTTTAATAAGCTTTAATTGAATGTCAAAGTTCTGACCTGCCAACATTAGAGGCACGCTGGAATAAGATGCTCTTCCCCTAGTTACTGATATAATTATATTTATATTTGAAAAAAAAACTTCAAAAAAGTAAAAATGTTAACGCATTTTAATCTGGTAGACGATGATGATAGGTGAGCAATTCTCTGAGATTTCGGTAAATCAATTTTTTTTTGCATTTTTTAATCCGGCTAAAACTTTTTTGGTGCCTACGGTATGCCCAAAGAAGCCATTTTGCATCATTAGTTCGTTCATATAATTTCAAACATACATGATTTGTGAAAATTCAAAAATCTGTATCTTTTGAAGGAATTTTTTGATCGATTTGGTGTCTTAGGCAAAGTTGTAGGTATGGATATGGACTACACTGAAAAAAATGATACACGGTAAAAAAAGGTGATTTTTTATTTCAATTTTTGTCACAAAAACTTGATTTGCAAAAAACACTATTTTTAATTTTTTTATTTTTTGATATCTTTAGAGGACATCAAATACCAATTTTTCAGAAATTTCCAGAATGGGCGTAATAGTAAATGTTTGGCCTGTTTGAAATGTTAGTCTTGATTTTAAATTTTTGAAAATATTTTTTCAAAAAGGCCGGAAAAATCCACGAATGTTTCATATTTCAAGTAGAAAAATCACAAGCGAACTGTCACAACACATCAAGGTCGGCACAGCCCAAGGTCTGCAGCAAAGTTACTGTTCTTATGCAGCAGTAAGAATAGTATCGGAAAAGTATTAAATTTTTCTAAATTTAAATTTTCAAAAAATCTAGCAAATTGTAAAATTGTAAAATTGTAAAATTAAAAATTGTAAAATTGTAAAATTGAAAAATTGTAAAATTGAAAAATTGTAAAATTGTAAAATTGTAAAATTGTAAAATTGTAAAATTGTAAAATTGTAAAATTGTAAAATTGTAAAATTGTAAAATTGTAAAATTGTAAAATTGTAAAATTGTAAAATTGTAAAATTGTAAAATTGTAAAATTGTAAAATTGTAAAATTGTAAAATTGTAAAATTGTAAAATTGTAAAATTGTAAAATTGTAAAATTGTAAAATTGTAAAATTGAAAAATTGTAAAATTGTAAAATTGTAAAATTGTAAAATTGTAAAATTGTAAAATTGTAAAATTTTAAAATTGTAAAATTGTAAAATTGTAAAATTGTAAAATTGTAAAATTGTAAAATTGTAAAATTGTAAAATTGTAAAATTGTAAAATTGTAAAATTGTAAAATTGTAAAATTGTAAAATTGTAAAATTGTAAAATTGTAAAATTGTAAAATTGTAAAATTGTAAAATTGTAAAATTGTAAAATTGTAAAATTGTAAAATTGTAAAATTGTAAAATTGTAAAATTGTAAAATTGTAAAATTGTAAAATTGTAAAATTGTAAAATTGTAAAATTGTAAAATTGTAAAATTGTAAAATTGTAAAATTGTAAAATTGTAAAATTGTAAAATTGTAAAATTGTAAAATTGTAAAATTGTAAAATTGTAAAATTGTAAAATTGTAAAATTGTAAAATTGTAAAATTGTAAAATTGTAAAATTGTAAAATTGTAAAATTGTAAAATTGTAAAATTGTAAAATTGTAAAATTGTAAAATTGTAAAATTGTAAAATTGTAAAATTGTAAAATTGTAAAATTGTAAAATTGTAAAATTGTAAAATTGTAAAATTGTAAAATTGTAAAATTGTAAAATTGTAAAATTGTAAAATTGTAAAATTGTAAAATTGTAAAATTGTAAAATTGTAAAATTGTAAAATTGTAAAATTGTAAAATTGTAAAATTGTAAAATTGTAAAATTGTAAAATTGTAAAATTGTAAAATTGTAAAATTGTAAAATTGTAAAATTGTAAAATTGTAAAATTGTAAAATTGTAAAATTGTAAAATTGTAAAATTGTAAAATTGTAAAATTGTAAAATTGTAAAATTGTAAAATTGTAAAATTGTAAAATTGTAAAATTGTAAAATTGTAAAATTGTAAAATTGTAAAATTGTAAAATTGTAAAATTGTAAAATTGTAAAATTGTAAAATTGTAAAATTGTAAAATTGTAAAATTGTAAAATTGTAAAATTGTAAAATTGTAAAATTGTAAAATTGTAAAATTGTAAAATTGTAAAATTGTAAAATTGTAAAATTGTAAAATTGTAAAATTGTAAAATTGTAAAATTGTAAAATTGTAAAATTGTAAAATTGTAAAATTGTAAAATTGTAAAATTGTCAAATTGTAAAATTGTAAAATTGTAAAATTGTAAAATTGTAAAATTGTAAAATTGTAAAATTGTAAAATTGTAAAATTGTAAAATTGTAAAATTGTAAAATTGTAAAATTGTAAAATTGTAAAATTGTAAAATTGTAAAATTGTAAAATTGTAAAATTGTAAAATTGTAAAATTGTAAAATTGTAAAATTGTAAAATTGTAAAATTGTAAAATTGTAAAATTGTAAAATTGTAAAATTGTAAAATTGTAAAATTGTAAAATTGTAAAATTGTAAAATTGTAAAATTGTAAAATTGTAAAATTGTAAAATTGTCAAATTGTCAAATTGTCAAATTGTCAAATTGTCAAATTGTCAAATTGTCAAATTGTCAAATTGTCAAATTGTCAAATTGTCAAATTGTCAAATTGTCAAATTGTCAAATTGTCAAATTGTCGCATTGTCAAATTGTCAAATTGTCAAATTGTCAAATTGTCAAATTGTCAAATTGTCAAATTGTTAAATTGTCAAATTGTCAAATTGTCAAATTGTCAAATTGTCAAATTGTCAAATTGTCAAATTGTCAAATTGTCAAATTGTCAAATTGTCAAATTGTCAAATTGTCAAATTGTCAAATTGTCAAATTGTCAAATTGTCAAATTGTCAAATTGTCAAATTGTCAAATTGTCATTTTGACATTTTGACATTTTGATATTTTGATATTTTGACATTTTGACATTTTGACATTTTGACATTTTGACATTTTGACATTTTGACATTTTAACATTTTGACATTTTGACATTTTGACATTTTGACATTTTGACATTTTGACATTTTGACATTTTGACATTTTGACATTTTGACATTTTGACATTTTGACATTTTGACATTTTGACATTTTGACATTTTGACATTTTGACATTTTGACATTTTGACATTTTGACATTTTGACATTTTGACATTTTGACATTTTGACATTTTGACATTTTGACATTTTGACATTTTGACATTTTGACATTTTGACATTTTGACATTTTGACATTTTGACATTTTGACATTTTGACATTTTGACATTTTGACATTTTGACATTTTGACATTTTGACATTTTGACATTTTGACATTTTGACATTTTGACATTTTGACATTTTGACATTTTGACATTTTGACATTTTGACATTTTGACATTTTGACATTTTGACATTTTGACATTTTGACATTTTGACATTTTGACATTTTGACATTTTGACATTTTGACATTTTGACATTTTGACTGTTTGACGCTAAACAATTAAACAATTAAACAATTAAACAATTAAACAATTAAACAATTAAACAATTAAACAATTAAACAATTAAACAATTAAACAATTAAACAATTAAACAATTAAACAATTAAACAATTAAACAATTAAACAATTAAACAATTAAACAATTAAACAATTAAACAATTAAACAATTAAACAATTAAACAATTAAACAATTAAACAATTAAACAATTAAACAATTAAACAATTAAACAATTAAACAATTAAACAATTAAACAATTAAACAATTAAACAATTAAACAATTAAACAATTAAACAATTAAACAATTAAACAATTAAACAATTAAACAATTAAACAATTAAACAATTAAACAATTAAACAATTAAACAATTAAATAAGTTTACAATTAAATAATTTCTTATTTAAAAAATAAAATTCATCCCATAATGGGTAATTCTCCGCCAACTCACACAGCAGTTGCCCCGACCCCTCTTCGATTTGCGTGAAACTTTGTCCTAAGGGGTAACTTTTGTCCCTGATCACGAATCCGAGGTCCGTTTTTTGATATCTCGTGACGGAGGGGCGGTACGACCCCTTCCATTTTTGAACATGCGAAAAAAGAGGTGTTTTTCAATAATTTGCAGCCTGAAACGGTGATGAGATAGAAATTTGGTGTCAAAGGGACTTTTATGTAAAATTAGACGCCCGATTTGATGGCGTACTCAGAATTCCGAAAAAACGTATTTTTCATCGAAAAAAACACTAAAAAAGTTTTAAAAATTCTCCCATTTTCCGTTACTCGACTGTAAAAAATTTTGAAACATGTCATTTAATGGGAAATTTAATGTACTTTTCGAATCTACATTGTCCCAGAAGGGTCATTTTTTCATTTAGAACAAAATTTTTCATTTTAAAATTTCGTGTTTTTTCTAACTTTGCAGGGTTATTTTTTAGAGTGTAACAATGTTCTACAAAGTTGTAGAGCAGACAATTACAAAAATTTTGATATATAGACATAAGGGGTTTGCTTATAAACATCACGAGTTATCGTGATTTCACGAAAAAAAGTTTTGAAAAAGTTGGTCGTCATCGATCATGGCCGTTCATGGTCACCCGCGACAGACACGGACGACGAAACAAAGAGAAACGCAAAAAGTAACTTTTTCAAAACTTTTTTTCGTAAAATCGCGATAACTTGTGATGTTTATAAGCAAACCCCTTATGTCTATATATCAAAATTTTTGTAATTGTCTGCTCTACAACTTTGTAGAACATTGTTACACTCTAAAAAATAACCCTGCAAAGTTAGAAAAAACACGAAATTTTAAAATGAAAAATTTTGTTCTAAATGAAAAAATGACCCTTCTGGGACAATGTAGATTCGAAAAGTACATTAAATTTCCCATAAAATGACATGTTCCAAAATTTTTTACAGTCGAGTAACGGAAAATGGGAGGATTTTTAAAACTTTTTTAGTGTTTTTTTCGATGAAAAATACGTTTTTTCGGAATTCTGAGTACGCCATCAAATCGGGCGTCTAATTTTACATAAAAGTCCCTTTGACACCAAATTTCTATCTCATCACCGTTTCAGGCTGCAAATTATTGAAAAATACCTCTTTTTTCGCATGTTCAAAAATGGAAGGGGTCGTACCGCCCCTCCGTCACGAGATATCAAAAAACGGACCTCGGATTCGTGATCAGGGACAAAAGTTACCCCTTAGGACAAAGTTTCACGCAAATCGAAGAGGGGTCGGGGCAACTTTTCCCGATTTCGTGTGAGTTGGTAGAGAATTACCCTAATCAATTTCAATATGATTCTTGCACCTCACTGCTAGATGAATTTGTCCTTATTGGCGAAAAATAGCAAGCACGCATACATGCACACAGCACCAACGCGTGAGATGAAACCTCTTGTGTGTGTTTGCGCGCGTTGCAAATAAAATTAGTAATTTTTCTGTGATGGTATGCGTGAATTTTCGAGACCGTCTTAATTGGGAGGGATTTCCACGCGATTTCAGCACTGTTCCGCACAACTCAAATTGGGAGGGCCGTCCTCTCGGATTTCTCGTTTGCGTGCATATCATCGAGGATCGGAAGGCACGTCGACGGATATGTATTAAGGCTTAAGATATAAAATAATTTTAATGAATGAAGCCCTTCCTACATCACCGTTGATCGGAAGGCACGCCGACGGAGAATTTCTGGAGAATCGCGGTCGAATTAATACTATATTTAAATCCCTAGATAGGTATCTTTCCGCAGCCGGCTGCCCAAGATTTTTAAAAATTTCAACCGATAAACAAATTGCTCATGGTCGCATCACCTACCACAGTGAATCCTGACCTCATACCCATCTTACTAACCCCTCAAAACTCATGTGATACTTTGTCGGAGACGCAGCTGATTTAGCGGTTCCATCACTCAAGTATCGGCTAACATTCCCATCCACTTCCCCGTGTCTTACCTCTGGTCGTGGCCGGCGTCGGTATTGATCAGCACGATAGGGACCTTTGAAAATTACGAAGGGGTGATGATTGGTTCCTACTTTTCATCTGTGGTCCACGGAGCAATGTTTGGGGGTCCTGGTCAATAACGAAGTAGCAGCTACGGGTAGACACCAATGCTATGCTATGCAATCACAAATGAGAACATATTTTTGAAAAGCTGAGAAAATTTCTTATAATTTCCCTTTTAGAACTTTCTTGATCGGTTAACTGATTGCTGAGATTTGGCTTTCGAAAGAGCAAACAAAAAAAGTTTTGAAGCGTCATCAAATAAGCATCAATTTTTCAATCTCTCAATTTTTATCTCGATTTTCAATGTGATATAAGTAAACGTTTTGATTTTTAAAAATATTTTTTCATGTGTTAAATCTGAAAATTCTTAAAAGTTTTTTTTCTTAAGAAAAGACAAGTCTTCATTTTCAAATGATAAAAAGGATTTTTTGTGAAATTTTCTGACCTTTACAATAAAATTATTCTTTTTGAATAATTTAACCCTAACAAAATACATTTTGTTATAGCATTTTAAGCACGTTAAACTTCGGGAACTCTTCAATAAACTAATATTGAATCAAATGTGTTGAACAAAAATCTTGTTTCATTCCTTTTTGATACAATCCAATGACTCAAAACAAAATATCGAGAAAAATCTGTGTTTTCATCTGTGTTTTTAACCAGGCCTGACTTTTGAAAAAATGTTTTCAGATTAAAATCAATTTTTGGACCATGCGAAAATTATAGGTTATTTTAGAAAATTTGTAGGTCAAAATTACTCATCAGGCCTGAAAGGGTTAATCTGAAGCTGAACGAAGATGACAAAATCTGCCCTATAAGATCAATCTGGGGACTTGATTAAATAAAATATTTGTTCAATTGTTAGAAAAAATGTCTAATCATATGGCAAAAAATGTACGATTGAATGTTGATGATTCAAAATATGATTTTAATGCTTTCGAACACCCAAAACTTTTTAAAACGGTCCTTTATTGTAAAAAGTCATAAACATCGTTGCCTAAAAAAATACATTTTTTTTGTTTGTTTTAAAACAAGGCAAAATATTATTTTGGCAAAACATTACATTTTAAAATCTTTAACAAATGTTTAGGCTGTCTTTGGCGTAAGATTTCTTGTGTAAATATTGTAAATATCATTCTCAAATTTAAGGCAAAAAGTCTTAAGGCTATTGAATATATTTTTTTCCTAAAGTTTTAATTTCTTAGCTTTGGTTGTGGTCAGAAAGGGGGTTTTGGTCATGCAATTATGTTTAAAAATATACACGTATTATATGAAAAGTAGTTAAAATAAAGCTCAAATAACTATTCAAATTAAGACCAAAATTTTCATGCTTTTGTTAAAAAGACAGTAAGACAGTCTTCTTTAAGAATCCATTTACTGAAAACTAATCACATCAATGAAAAATAAAACCGGTTTCAGGGATTTAAAAATAGAGGCAGGGGGGGGGGGGCAGAATGGGCCACCCTTAGTTTTTGGCATTAGAATGGATTTAGACCAACTGTAAGGCAAGGGTCTTATAAAGGACGTCATATAACATCACCATACCGAACACGACATTTGAATTCATTGTATTTTTCGAATTATGAGCAAAAATGTAAATGTATTGACAAAACCACGCAAATGTTGTTTATTTCGAGGTTTTAAAATAAGCTTTCTGAAAAGTTGGATTGTTTGAATAAGTTTGTTCTTCGCTTATAACGTTACTAGATGTTGCTTCCAAGGTAAACAAACAACAATGGAACCTTCAAATTACTTAGAGGCTTGGTGGTGGAAGTGTTAAATAAAAATCCACTTAGGGGCAGAATGGACCACCCTTTTCCTGCCTTATGAATACAATCAAAAGTTTCAAAATTTAGAGTAAATGGAATTATTCACTCCTAGTAGCCTCACAAATCACATTTAATGCAACATTAGTTTTAGTTATTATTAATTATTAGTTTTTTACTTGCTTTGATGCTTTGATGCTAATTATTTGTAAAAATAGTGTCATTTAACAACATATTAACACTATTTTCAAACATGTTTGTTTTGGTAAGTGACTATTATTATAAAAATGGTCTAACTTCATGGAAACTATGTTAGAAAGGTCCCTTAAGTCATTTCTTATCTCCCTTCAACATTGTATCAGACGAAATGGCTTGTTTTTCTAAGGTGGCCCATTCTGCCCCGTACCCTACAAAAGTAGTCAAAAAACACAAAAAAAGATAACCTAACAAGATAAATGCAAATTAAAATACTAAAAATGCAACAAGAAAATTATAAAACAAGAGAAGTAAAGTTTTTCGTAGAACAAAAGTTGCTCCAAATGACCTCTTAAACACGGGAAAAATAAAAAGAATCGAAAAAAATGGGCAGTAGAGGGTTAAAGAAGCGCAAAGTTATAATGAAGCCTTTTGTTCAAGCTTATGAATGAATATTCACTTGCAAAAATGAATGAACACCGTCAATCGGCCACATGTTGCTTTGCAAATGCATTGCTAGAGAATTTTATGTACAGCGGCACTTGAGCGGGAAGTGTGGTGTCATACATTTGCCGTCTGCTCAGGCGCTTTATTTTTGAATAATGTAATTTACGAAGTTTCAATTGGAATTGGATTTTTTTTATAATTCAGATAAATAATTGTTTTTTTTGTTCATATCATCATAGCCATCATATGATGAAATGGCTTTTGTTTAAGAGCATTCTATAAATATTTTCGAAATGAAATGAAAGCTTCATTTGTTGTTTCTATGGGTATTCTGGCAATAAAAAGTTTACTAATTACGTGTAATTGATCACATCGTTGCACTTCCAGATCAATCCAGCCCGGAAATAGTTCAGTGAGACAGTTTTTTCCTTGTTTCCGATGCACTGAAACCAGTTATCATGTCACGCAATCGTGACATTTTTGGCTCTATAAATAACCACGCTCCTGGAAATATTCGCTATTTGGACAAGTGAAGTGTTACTAATTGATTGCTGGCTGCTGCAGAAAACCCCAAAAATGGCACTTTGTGGAAAGGGTTATTTCGTTGGATTGCTGATGGTTGTGGCCATTTTGGAGGCCAACGCTTGCGTAAGACTGCAGTGACTTTGCTTAAATCTTTTTTGATTGGAAAAATATTTTGTTCTGCTTAGAATGGAGGATTTGAGCTCATCATCGAGAGTATTGAAAACTGTGGCGGACCGAATCAGGTCGTTACGATTGATCCAAAATCGACTGCATCGCTGACGGAGGACTGTAAAGTGAACTCCAAATCAACGGTCAAAACTTCTGGATTTAAAACCGCTGATGTAAGTTGGTCGACATTGTTCGAAGTAATGTACAATTTTCAACTACTTGTGGCCGATTCCAGATGACGGTCACCATCTCCAAGAACGGACTGCCGGTGGTGAACGAACAGATCGATTTGTGTGCCAGCATGGAGGATTCCAAGAACAACAAGGATGCTGCGGAAATTATGACCATGTTTGGAGTTCCGGACCACTGTCCGGTTGAGGCCACCGAAATCAAGACCGACGAGAGCCAGGAGTACAGTCTGGAAAAGTACAAACAGCATCTGTTCTTGGCTGAAGGGAAGATCCAGGTGGACTGCAAGGTTGTGCATGATAACGTGAGTGTATTTTTTGTTTTTTATTTAAGTATATAATAATTATTTTTTTTTATAGGGAGAAAGCTGTTTCAAAGTCAACATGCAGGTGAAAAAGAATGGTGGTCTAATTGGATAATCATTGCAGTACCAAAGAAGTTGAATTTTTTTATTTAAAATTTTATCGGTCAATCAAAAAATGAGTAATAAAGTATTTGTTTCATTTGGAAATTAATTCAACTCTAAGTGTGTTGTCTAAGTGTGATGTTTCGAACAAAACTAAAAACTAAAAACTAAAAACTAAAAACTAAAAACTAAAAACTAAAAACTAAAAACTAAAAACTAAAAACTAAAAACTAAAAACTAAAAACTAAAAACTAAAAACTAAAAACTAAAAACTAAAAACTAAAAACTAAAAACTAAAAACTAAAAACTAAAAACTAAAAACTAAAAACTAAAAACTAAAAACTAAAAACTAAAAACAAAAACTAAAAACTAAAAACTAAAAACTAAAAACTAAAAACTAAAAACTAAAAACTAAAAACTAAAAAACTAAAAACTAAAAACTAAAAACTAAAAACTAAAAACTAAAAACTAAAAACTAAAAACTAAAAACTAAAAACTAAAAACTAAAAACTAAAAACTAAAAACTAAAAACTAAAAACTAAAAACTAAAAACTAAAAACAAAAAACTAAAAACTAAAAACTAAAAACTAAAAACTAAAAACTAAAAACTAAAAACTAAAAACTAAAAACTAAAAACTAAAAACTAAAAACTAAAAACTAAAAACTAAAAACTAAAAACTAAAAACTAAAAACTAAAAACTAAAAACTAAAAACTAAAAACTAAAAACTATAATTTTTTTTCATAGATCAATGATTTTTTTTATTTGTTTTGCTTGGTGTTACATAATTAGCCTGCCATTTTTATCGTACGATTTCTCAGAAACTTATGTAAAATTTTCTTCAAATCTTTTAAATAAATATACATTCAAAATTTTAAAATCTAGCATAACAATTGAAAAGGTCTAGAAATAGATAATTTTCTTCGTTGTAAATTTTAGACCAAATTTAAAAAAAATTGAAATTAATTTAATTGAATGGATCTAAAAACTTCACAAATTTTTCATTTTTTAGCATTGAAAATTGAACTAATAGGTTCTGAGCTATCGTTAATTTTAAATAACGGGCTGAATAAGTGACACTTGGAAAACTTATTTTCATCGATATGATTTTTTTGTGATGTTGTATTTAAAAAACAAACTAATTTTCCAATTTTTAAAGTCATTTCAAAGAGAAAATTGTAGGAGATTTTCTCAGCTTTCTAGTACCGTAAACCGGGGTGACTTTGATAGGATTTCAATTTGTTTTTGGAATATTTTCTAACAGGTAAGGTTTTTCTGAAGCTTATTATTTTTAAAACGTGTACTGGGGTAGGCCACACAAAGTCCATGCACTTTTATGGAATTTTTTTTTCAATGGTGTTTAAAAAAATAGTTACGTTAAAAAATCTTAGTTTAAATTCCGGGGTGACTTTGATAGTAATAGTTTTTCTTGTTAAAATCATATTAAAGATGATCAAACTTTATTTGTACGTTAAATGTACCATCACTAAAGTAACCGATACAGTTTTTAAGATAAAAAAATCGATGTTTATATTTAATTAACTAAATTTATAAGCTTTTAAACAAAGTACATATGAATTTAAGGTAAAACTGTTAAAAGGTCGGAATTTTGCCTGAAATTTGTTAAAACTAGTTTTGATTATAAAATTATCGATTCATATGGCATTTTATACTGAAATCGAAGCAAGAATCGATAGTTTTCACATTTTATATAAAGTTTGTTCTACTGAAAATGCCTATAAATTGGGAGATTTTTTTGAATTATGTTTCCAAAACACATAATATCAATTATTTACAAATTTATTTTACCTTCTCCTAGTAGAAAATTGTCCAAAGAATCCGAAAATGCATTCCATTTTTTGATTCAAAATCAGGTTCATTGAGAAAATCATAACACTTTGAGAATATTAAAATGATGCTATTTATCGACATTTTCTTAATTCTAGTTAACTAACTTTCTAAACATTTCAAAATTTTATGAAAAGTTCTTTTTGAGGTACTTTGAACACTTCTCTACCACGGTTAGTATGATTCTAAACAATTCCGTACGTATTTTAATTGTATTTTTCATTATGCGGAAAAACCTATCAAAGTCACCCCGGCTATCAAAGTCACCCCGTTTTACGGTAATAGTTCTTCCGAAAATGGCCTCCCTTCATAAAAAATTATAAAAAAAAAAATCTAAAAAAAAACTAAAATTGGTTTAACTCCAAAACTGTGTTCTTATCACAAAAATGGGTAAGGTACTTTTCGATTGCCAATTTGCAAAGCTTTTTTCCAAAAAATATAACTCTGGAACCAATTTTGCACCATCATGCTCGCTCAAAAGATGTCTTTTGGAGTTCCTAGAACATATATAAAATAGAAAATATTAAATACTTATTTGGCAATACAACTTTTATTGAAAAATAATCAAATTAATATGTTTTTTTATTTGCTATTTTCCTTATTATAATGTACAATTTTGACGAAGACAAAATCCCATCTCAGGATGCATTTTTTTATACTTAAGTACTTATTTTGTGATGCAAAATTGCTTCTTTTGACATATCAAAACACTTGTTTGTTCTCTTCATCCGACGTTTCGACCCGTTTTGGGTCCGGGTCGAAACGTCGGATGAAGAGAACAAACAAGTGTTTTGATTTCCCAAACAGACCGAAAGCCAAAACCTAACCTAAAAATTTATTGATACGGTCGAATAAACAGCAGGATCTTTTGACATAGATAATGTTTGAAGAAAGTTTCATTCAAATAAAGAAATAACAAATTTAACAATCGCGAAATACTTTGCAATAATCTAAAGTACTTTTCTTTTTAAAAATTCTTTCTAAAATGGGCAAAAATAGAATTTGTTTGAAATTAACAATTAAAATTTCAAAATCTTAATAAAATATAACAGGCTTATCTTGTCAAAATGCATAATATTATATTTTCAGATATATTTGCTCTTAGCCAATAATAATATATATAAATTATCCAACAAAATTATGGAGCAAAAATATAGACTTCAACAAAAACTCAAAATTTATGTTGAAAGTTCTCATACAAGCGAGTTTAATTAAAATGTAATTTACAATGTTTATTTTCTTTTTTTCAGTCAAATTGGGAATGTTTTTGACACCATGAAAAAAGTTAATTCAACACATATTGAAAAACATACATATTTTAAAAAGTTTATATCTAGAAAATAAAAAATAAAATTTAGAAAATAATTTATTTTGTGTAATTGATTACTTATTTTTTTTAAGTAATACTAAATTTTACAATAGCAATTTTAGGTCAGGTTTGTTTCTGACTTGGATATCAATTATATATAATATTATATTATATATACGTTGTTGTTTCACATTTTGTGAATTTTTGCTGTCAATAAGTGTCAGGAACTTGATTGATCGATGGGCTTTTAGCACACAGCAGGTTTAATTTTATTCAACCATCCCTCATAAAGCTATATTTTCCGAGGTACTTCTGAGAAAATAGTGTGTAAATGATTGTTAAGTCTACCTTTCAACGAAATAATGCGTGTGGTTACCCCGTCATTTGAAATTATTTATTCAAATTAAATGCCATGTGCCAAGATTCAGTTCGAAATGGGTAGTCAAGAACTATATACTAGTTATGAATTCTAGGAAGGATTGAGTTAAGAGTTATGAAACTTTTAGTTTAGTTCTTCTCTAAATGAGAGTAAAGCCTAGCAAATCAACTAATGTCACCCATCTCCAGTAGTACCAACGCATGGAAACTTTTCTCTCCCCTAACAGACGACACACCAAGTCCAGCATCATCTCATTGCTTCTAACAACTCCAACTAGTGAAAATCACTGATTTTGCACCCGCAAGTACTGTCATCATTAGCGGCTAATTGCAGCGCACCATAGTATAGCTTTAGTGTTGTGCGCGCGATTATATTACCGCCACTTAATCCGCCTCCCCCAGCGCAATATGTGACTGCCGTTGGCGCGAAAAACCCGTTTTTCCTCCCATTTTGATCTTGCGGTGGAAAAACTCATCACGCCTCGTCGGGGAATCGACGCCGATAGTATCTAGTTGTCTGACGTCGTGACGATGATTCCCCGGTGGGACAAATAATTAGAAGGGATTAAGGCTGACTGGTTATTCTAATTTAGTAGTATCCGTTTTTGTTTGGAGAAATTTGGCAATCGATGAACAAGCTTTAATTCGTTTAAATTGTTCAAATATTGGCAAACATCCCAGTGATTAATTTTAAGAGTCCGCAGAATGAGTCACTAGCTTAATCTTTACGCCTGGTCGCACCGGAAAATCACTGCTCGAACTGCTCGAATGTTTGACGTCACTGGTTGTAACGTGGAAAATCTGTTACTTGCCACGATTGGCTTGCGATAGAACCTGCTAATAACCGTTGCACTACGACTGTTCGACAAACCTTAACAACCGAAAAATAGTGTCTAACAAGCGTAGCTTTACGCTAATCCAAAGCTCGGCTTAGTGAACCGTACAGCCGGTGGAGGGGGTTGTGTTTGGCGTTCTACACAGAGTAAAGCTCATCCAGCCGCGAGGGAAGAGTTGACGATTTTCAAGTTCATCTTGATGGGTGTTTAGTTTTCCGGAGGCTGCCGTGCGAGCTGGATTGGATAGGATACCTTGTGCTGGGAAATATAATCTCTAACGTTCTACTTCAAAGTGTTTTAGAGTTGTGACTAGCAAAAAAAATGGCTTGCAGATTATCGAGGAATGGAGTTGAGAGTGTGCAGAAAGTGCTATTTTTATTACTGATAAGTGTCATAGGAGCAGCGATTGCCTGTGTTAGTGTGTTTTAATTTTCTAATATGTTTTTTTTTTGTATAATTTGACTATAAACAAAAATGTATTAGGTACAATTATAAAACTCTTTGTGAATTCTAATATTGTTCATAGCTGGTGGTGGAACTAATGACTAAATGATTGCCTCATGGATCGTTACTGATTGTATCATAGAATAACATGATAAAAGAAATGTCACGTAAAGCTCGAGTTAATTGCCAATTATTCTACAAAAAAAATCCCCTTTACATTACTCCTACTACTACTAGATAAAATTTGTAAATAAAATTTAAGTCTTGATACAAACAAAATTTGTATTACCTTTTATAAACTCAAAACAAAGGTGATGAATAAATTATCATAATATTTGGAGTATGATGGTTTTTGCACCTTTTTCATAATTTTGAATATTTTGGTGTATCATCAACATTCTCCGAGCAGCTTATGATACCGGATTCTGGTATTCAAAAGTTCTTTAAAAAGTATTTCATTGAGTAAAACTCCGCATTTTGTTAACATGATGCTTTGAAATTTGATTGATACCACAAAAACGCATGGATGAAAAGGCATGATCTGGTGATGTAAACTATAGAACTGAATTTATGGTGTTTGCGAACCAAATCTAGTTTTCAAATGGCATTTTATGGTATCAAATTTGAGAAAAAAAATTCAAGTACGATTAAATTTTGGTAAACTTATACTATTTGCATCTTCTGGGTTGATTAACTCGTAATGATTATGATTTTTTTTTTCCAAAGAATATTATTTGACAGAATAGAAAAATATAAATTAAAAACATTGGGAAATTATGTAAAACACAGAACAGACATTTTCCGCAATTTTTTTAAATTAAATTTGTGTATAACAAATGTTATCTATTTGGCAAACAGTGACCTTTATTTCCAAAAAAAAAAATAACATAATTTTAATGCTACTGGGGCACAATGTAAAAATTTGAAAGGTTTAAAATTTAATAGTAGCATATTACCTCTTTTAATGTGATTTTACTCTGAAAATTATTTGTAAAAAATCCATAAAAAATAATGAAATTTTCAGTTCTTGATATGAAATAACAATTTTTGCAATTCCGTCGTGAAACTACTTACTTTTCCTGTCATTCTTGAACGACGAAATAGCCTACTTTTCTGTACCAAAAATAACAGAATCGAATAGCAACATTTTTCAAAATAAATGCTGAAAAGTTCTACTTTTCAGCACTCAAATGGGTGCTGAAAAGTTGAACTTTTCAGCACTTTTTTCGAAAAGTAACTCTTTTCAACATTTTTTTATTTAAACGATTTATTGACAAAATACATGAAAATTTGACATAAAATTTCAATCAGTGTGTGTTTTTTGGAATTGCAAAAAACGTTGTATGGAACTCGTTACAAAACTTGATTTTTTCAGCACTTTTCGTATTTATCCAACTCGGTGAACCTCGTTGGATAAATGTACGACTCGTGCTGAAAAAATCCTCTTTTTGCAACTTGTTGCATAAACTACTATTTCATAAATCCTTTTTTTTCATGAATAAAAAAAAATCCTTTTTTTTTACTGGAATTGAAGGTATTTGTAACAATCAAATTTTTAACTTTCCAAAATTTAACTTTGTCTAAAGTGTTGTTGTTTTCTTTTTTTTCTCAAAATATTTGAATTTACTGTGATGAAACAGTTTGACGGCGTTGAATAAAATAATTTAATGACAAATTAACGGTAATAAACCTTTTTTTACAAAATTATACATGTTAATGTAAAATAGTAATGTTAAATAAAATAAGGTGAATTTATTATTTTACAATTAACCAGATTTTTTTTGTGGTTTTTGTTGCAGGAAAAGCTCTTTTTTTATTTGAGTTGAAGCCTAATTTTGTTGCGAATATTTTATGAAGTTAATGTTCAGTTTTTTTTGCAAACTTATTCTAACTTATCTTAATATTGTTGAAAGTTGACGAAAATGTTGCTTTCGAGGAAAAAACATATTTTTTCATTACTGTACAGGCGTCATCCATAAAGCATATCACACAAAAATCGGCTAAAATTAACCTCCTCCTCCCTATGTCACACTTTGTCACACAAGGTTGGACAACCCCTCAAAAAGTACGTCACATTTTGCAAGCCCCCCACCCCCCCCCCTTGTTTTTGATGGGATTTTTTATAGTTTTTTTTATATATTTATTAGGGTGTTTCAGCCAAACAAAAAAGTTCTCAGAATCAGGCAAACCGAGGTTCCCCTAGTAGAGGATACCCATAGGGACTCTCATGCCAAATATCAGCCCATTTGGTTGAGAATTGGCCTGTCCCCAGCGGTTTAAAGTTTACATGGAAATTACTATGGGATTTTTGTGCTTTTCGTTCAATCGTTCCTACAGGTCTGGGGACAACATGGATTCACTCGGAATAAAGACAGGTGTGTAGGGGATGGTCCAATGAACACATTCCAGAAGGAATTAGGGTTGTCCATTCTGTCCCCAAGGTGCGCATTGGATCGACGTCCGGTGTCTCCAGAATCATCGATTCACCCTTCAAATGTACGCATTGTCCTTAGTATGCTATGACGGCTAGGTGGAAACCACGACGCCCCATATGAGACGGTGAACACGTGGAGAGGCATCGATTGCATTATTAACACAAAATCATCATTTTACTTTATTTAGAATAGTTGAAATTCTTTCAGGAACATCAATAATTATAATTTTAGTACTTTAAAGAATGTTTCTGAGCCAAAACTCGAGTAGATGCTCTGCCACGTGTTCACCGTCTGACATGGAGCGTCGTAATTTTCTCCTAGCCGTCATAGCATACTAAGGACAATGCGTACATTTGAAGGGTGAATCGATGATTCTGGAGACACCGGACGTCGATCCAATGCGCACCTTGGGGACAGAATGGACAACCCTAATTCCTTCTGGAATGTGTTCATTGGACCATCCCCTACACACCTGTCTTTATTCCGAGTGAATCCATGTTGTCCCCAGACCTGTAGGAACGATTGAACGAAAAGCATGAAAATCCCATAGTAATTTACATGTAAACTTTGAACCGCTGGGGACAGGCCAATTCTCAACCAAATGGGCTGGTATTTGGCATGAGAGTCCCTATGGGTATCCTCTACTAGGGGAACCTCGGTTTGCCTGATTCTGAGAACTTTTTTGTTTGGCTGAAACACCCTAATATTTATACTCTCAAAATTTTGGTATTTTTGGCATTTTTAATATGAAAAAAAAAAAGTTTGCGATATCAAAACAGTTTTGTATCTTTTAAAAATTAGAAGACCTGGTGAAACAATCTACCACAAACATATCCTGAAAACTGTTTTTCACAGCTTTGTATCTTATAAGTTTAAACTATTTATATCAGTTGTCTTATGAACACCCTGCTTTCAAAGCATTTATTTTTATCAAGCAAGAATTTGCAAAATGTTGAAGTTCCAGCTGAAAAAAATGTGACTATATAATAAATTATAATGTGATACCGACATCAGGGGTGACATTGGATCTGGGGGGTGAGTTTGGCTCATGCAAAAATGCAGAAATTTGTATGACCCAATCTCACCCCCCAGACCCAATGTCACCCCTGATGACGGTACTTCTAAATAATAGTAAGCAAACAATTTTAGAAAAAAGGATTTAATTAAATTGTGTATATTTTGAATTAATATTATGCAATCATAAAAAAAACCTAGCGTGACGTCACAGTCTCGCAAATCTCCCTCCCCCCCCCCCTTCGTCACATCTTGTCACACCTACGGTAACCCCCCCCCCCCTCCCGCTCTAAGAGCGTACGTACTTTATGGATGACGCCACAATGCCATTCAAAATAATTCAAAATATTTTTATTCGAACCCAAACATGCTTAACATGACAATTGCTTTTTAATTTAATTAGACTTCTATTTGCATTGAATTTGTAAAAGGTTCGAATACTAAATTTGTCTCTTGATTTTTCTAGTCGATTTTAAGGCCGGGAAATATGTGAACAGCCTAAACAAAACATTACTCCCATATCTTCATGAGATTCAAATTTGGTGAGAACCAATAGTTCGATGTCTGTTTTTTTGTTTGGCGATTAGGGTGCTCCTCTCCGAAATAGGATGGTCCAAAAAATGGCATTTTTTGTCGATTTTCGCAAAAAAGCACATTTTGCAAAAAATCATATCTCCGAAATGGCTGAACCAATTTATGAGCACAACATTTCAAAAGAAGGGTTATCGGTTGGGCTTTTAAGGAAAAATATGTGGAGGATCGAAAAAGCTAGCCGAATATTTCAAAAGGTCCTATGAAACATTCATTTGCTGATTTGAAGGCAACGGGACAAAATAGCTCATGCCTGAAAATATTTTTCCCTGATTCCTTGTAATATTTTACATAACATATCCAAAAATTGCGAATATCCGTTAACACGATTCGAAGACATGATTTTTTAAACATAAAAACTGGTTTTTTTCGACGCGCCGCGTGCAAAAACGGTAAAATGACAAAAACGGGTAAAAATAACAAAAATCACTAAAACACCGACAACATCAAACACACCTATGCATGTTTGGGTACCAAAATTTTCGTAATTGAAAGACGCAACTTTTGGTACCCAAAAATGTATGGGTCATCGCTGAAATTTTCAAGTTATCGTTTTAGTGAAAAAAGATGATTTTTACCCGGTTTCGTAATTTTTCCGTTTTTGCGCGCGGTGCGTCGAAAAACCTAGTTTTCAGTTCAAAAATTCATATCTCCGAATCGTGTTAATGGATACTCGCAATTTTTGGATATGTTATGCAAAATATTACAAGGAGTCAGGATAATTTTTTTTCAGATATGAGCTCTTTGGTCCCGAGACCTTCAAATTAGCAAATTAAATTTTCCTAGGACCATTTGAAATATTCAGCTAGCTTTTTCGACCCTCCACATATTTTTCCTTAAAAGCACAACTAATAATCTTTCTTTTGAATTGTGGTGCTCTAAAATCGGTTCAGCCGTTCCGGAGATATGATTTTTGGAAAGATGTGCTTTTTGCGAAAACCGACGAAAAATGCAATTTTTTGGACCACCCTATTACGGTTAGGAGCACCCTAATCACCAAACAAAAAATACAAACAAAGAACCGTCACTCCAAATTTGAGCCAAATCGGAGCACTTTTGATTTAGAGACTTCCTGTTTGACGCTGGATGGCTGTATAATATAGTGCCCAGAAAAAATGACCCCCTGCTCCACAAGCGGAAAACGGTTTTTTGGGTTATTTTAAGCATCTGTGTAAATTTTGAGCAAAATTGGTTGAGATTAACCCATTGATACCCGAGCCTAAAGTTGGAGAAAAAAATGATTTTCATACAAAAATGACTTTTTTAACTCGTTGATAACTTTTCAGGATCGAGTTTTACAGCGTTGGTATGTTCTACAAAGTTGTAGAGCATTAAATTTCCAATGAGAATCTCACTTTTGGGAATATTTGAAAAGAAATAGCCCGCCGTGCAGACCAAACCGTGAGAATATTGGGTTTTCCATACATTTTTTCGTTTTTTTCCATACAAACTTCACCTGCGAGTATCAATGGGTAAATGATGACCGATTTGGCTCATATTTGGCCTAGAGTCCTAAAATAGCTCAAGGAACAATATTCAGCTTGTGGAGCGAGGTTTTGAGAAAAAGTCCCATATTCTGGGCACCCTACTGTATAAAGGTCGGAGAAGGTGTCCTTCATTCTTAAGGCGACTGTCAATGATGGTTCTGGATTCAGGGTCCAGAAATAGTAAATTGTAATGAAAAAATAATCACGATATGAAAAATGCTTCTGCAAACAACACACAGAAAACCATTTATTTGATTGAAACATTCTGAATAAAGATTTGAATGTTTTTCTAAAACAAACATGGCCGCCAAATGGCCGATTTGGAATGATGCCTTCCAGAGCCTTTTTTTTAATTTTGACGATTTTGCAAGTTTTTTTTGTGATTTTTTTTTCTTTTTCAACACCC